>NC_057849.1:262286755-262589785 GCF_015237465.2 Chelonia mydas
TGTGTGTCAACAAAAATCAAAATATTTGTTCTGATTTTAGCTATTTTATACAATATATTTTTCATTTTATGTTCTATACTATAAAATAAAAAAAATTGAAGTGAAAAGTTGTTTCAAAATGAAAATTCAAAACATTTCATTCTGAAAAGGTTGAAATAGAACATTCTGACCTTATCAAAATGCTCTTTTACAATTTTCATTTCAAAATGAATTTTCATCAAAGGTGACATTTCCACGAAATGTTTCACTTTAGAAACTTTAGAATTGGCATTTTCTGAAACAGAGAAGAACACAGCTCGACTTGCACATTCCAGTTCAGTGTTTGCAGGACAGGTAGTTAGAACAAACATTTCTTTATTTGTGAACTGATCTGGAACTTGACAGACCCACATATATCTGAGTTACTTTTCAGAACAAAATTATAATTTAAACTTTGTTAGTTCCTGATCTGCCAGAACTAACCATGAATGCTGTTATATCACTGGCAAGCTGTACCTCTCGTTCCCATTGCTCTCCTAGTCCATTTTAAGGATTTTAGGAGAACAGCCTTTGCCAATACCCAGCTTTCATCTACACATACTTCAGTGCCCTAAAGTCAGCTTCCATTTCCATTCTCAACAAACTGAGATATACATGGATCTTGGTTGTCTTGATCTTAGAAAAAAATATCAAAGAAATGATATTTCTATTTATATAGCTATCTGGCATGTAGACAGGAATGCAGGATCTCTCTCAGTGCTGGGCTTGACCTCATCTGTAACCTGATTTGTATTGTCGTATAAGAAGAGGAAACTCATGTTCCACTGTCATTACCCATGGTCACAAGACTGGGAGAGGACTGTCTAGCCAATCAGTCTAGATACTTTTATGACCCCATCACCATAATGTCTGAAGATGGAAGTAAGCCCTGTGCTGGGGCAGAATCTGAGGCAGGCATGGAGCTGGTTTGTGACCCCAGGCCTGCCAAGGGCCAGTTTGGGATCGGGCCCTAATTAGGGCTAACCTGAAGGTTGCCTTAACTTGGGCCCAGGGAAATAGATGGGGCACAAGACTGCCTTGTCCAACACCCTCCTGACCTTGACCCAACCTGGAATGCCCCCTAACCCATGGGCTCTTGCAAGAGGAGAAGTCACAGAGCCAAGTCTCCTGCACCAGGTGTGTTGTGGGGAGGGTGTGAAGGGCTATATGGCTGCTTTGCACCCATGTAGGTGATGCAAAGTGGCCATAGGATAACTACGAAATGGGCTCTCTCTCTCTGCTTGACAACCAGTTATGTTTACACGGTAGCGATGAGAAAGAGCAAATGGACTTGAGCCTCCTCTTACACCTGTGTAACTCCATTGACTCCCATGGAGTTACTCTTGGTTTGCATTAGTCTGAGTGAGAAAAATCAGTGCCATTGAATTCAATAGCGCTGCCCTGATTGATTTACTATGATTCAGGATATTGGTCTGATATCCATTTATTGCCAATATTTCAAAAAGCCTGAACTAGCCAAGAAAGAGGATTTATGATTATCCTTCTGCACCTTTATGATGATATCTGAAAATCAGCTTGCATGAAATGCTCAGAAAAATAAACCACACCTACAACAGTTGAATGCTGTAAGAGATTCCCTCATAGTCCATCCTGAGTTTCACAACAATAGTTTGACATATACTATTTCTGTTGATATGACACTATGCAACAAAGCATAACTAACTAGATTTAAAGTCATGCATAAATGTCGGACAGCTGATGCTTTGTTTATCTGGGCTATCATTTGTATGGCCTATAATATGTTAAGAAGAACAAACAATCACTACGAACACAGAGATAAGAGCAGAGCACACAGAGGTATATTTGTGAGAGAGACGGTTATTTATACCCATCCTGATTAGAGCGGGGTGAGGGGTTCCTCTGGCTCCCATCCTTCTTTTGCTTCACACAGACTGCTCAGAGGCCTTCTCTTTTGTAGATCCCACCATGCAGTTTATTTACAGTGTTTCACGCCACCATTTTTAAAATACTAGTGCAGTCACAGTATTTACAATGTCATCCAAATTCACTACCCATTCTCCAGAGGACAGGTGGGATAGAAAGGTATCTCCTCCAAGAGAACTCCATTTTGTCATGTGGGCTTGGGCCTGGGACTGGGCCAGCTACTGCTTTTCCCCCATCACTTCTTTCCTGTGCTCTTTTATCCACTCTCCTTGTTAATGGGCTAATTAGCTCATTAGCTTCCCAACCCCAATCTGATCTGGTAATCAGGAACGCCTCTCCTTAACCAGGCCCTTCCCTGGGGCCTACTTGGTTAATCAGGGACCAGAGTATGGGTTCAGTTGCTGATTCCCAGCTCTCTGTGTCACAAGATGGTTGGGAAATTTCCAAGGCAATGTTTTATTTACCATCAGAAAATGACGGTTCATTGAAACCAAAACTTTTAGCAGTAACATAACAGTTTTGACAAAACTTTCGTCAGGAAACTTTCCCAGGTCCAGGATGTTCAAAGAGAGAGGGAGAGACCTCAGCATAGCCTCGAGTCCGGAGGGCTAGGGGCTATAGAGCCAGTCAGTCTTTTGCTCTCGCTCACCCCCCAACCCCCACGTGGAGCTGTTCCCACTTTGTATAAATAATTAAATATTCATTGACTCCACAGAGAGAGAGAGACTGACTCCTTACCCTGGTGTTTAGGATATCCAGGGAGATGTAAGCAGTGGTGAGCTGGAGCCAGTTCGTGCCAGTTCGCGCGAACCGGTTGTTAAATTTTGAAGCCGGTTTAGAACTGGTTGTTAAAGGCATGGGCAAACTCCGGCCCGTGGGCCACATTCGGCCCGCAGGACCGTCCTGTCTGGCCTGCCAGTGCTGGGGAGGCTCCCTGGCTGAGAATCCCTTTTTAATTTTCACTCACTCAGCGGCGCTCTGGGTATTCAGCGGCACTTCGGCGGTGGGCCCTTCACTTGCTCCAGGTCTTCGGCGGCACTTCGGCGGCAGGTACTTCAGTGCCGCCGAAGACCCAGAGTGAGTGAAGGACCCACCGCAGAAATGCCGCCGAAGACCCGGAGCGACTGAAGGAACCGGTTCTTCAGATTTTGGCAGCTCATCACTGGATGTAATAGACCCAGATTCAAGTACCTGCTGTAAATCAGGTCAAACAGGGACTTATAAATAGGGCTCCCACACCTCAGTTAAGTGCCTATGTGCCTTAATCCCCAGGCTATTGGCTATTTGGAGGTGGGGCTGCTCTTATGTTTTTTCACAAAGAAATTTCAGAAGGTCTGGTTTTGTTCCAATGCAAAATGAAAACAATTTTCAAAACCTCACAATGTTTTGCAAAGTGGAATTCTTGTCTTTCAGCCAGCCCTATCCTGAGTTTAGCTAACATAACTCCATGAATAGTAGAGCCTTGCAACCTAATCCCAAACCCAAACCCAACTGGATCTGACTACAAATGGTGGGTTTTGGTTGGGCCAGGTATGAAAACAACTCAACCCCCTTGGTTTGGGTTGTCTCTGATCACCTCCTTCTGTCCATGGGGTCGGCGTGGCAGCGACTGCATGCCCTACTTCTGCCTACTGCTGCCACCTTGCTGCACTTGGTGTGCTGAGGCCCAAGCATGCCAATGTGCTGCAGCGCCTCCCACTTCCCAGCACACGCAATGCAATCAGGAGGTGGCGGCTGGCAGGAGTGGGGCATGCAGCTACTGCTGCATCGACCACATGGGCAGGAGGCAGCCGGGGACAGTTCACAGGCCCAGGGTGTGAGGAGTGGGAAGACCCCTTCAGGCTGAACCCCAAGAATGGGGCAGCAGCACTTTTGGGGGGAAGTGTTGGGTTTGGGTCAGGTCAGTTCTGAAAACAGATCATCGTGCTTGGGCTGTGCTCAGCTTCGGTTCAGGTCCAGGTCATGCCTTAAAATTGGGCCCAAGAAGACCTCGAATGCGTGCTCTCTGACAGCACTTTGCATACTCTAATCCCATTTTAGAATAGTTTTATGTGAAAAAAGTGTTTGTTTTTAAAGGTTTTAATCATAATTGAGTTTTTAAAAAAATATAAATACTGTTTTTATGGATGGACATTGATATCCTTACACACATGCTCTGAGAGCACTTTCAAAATATAACCAACACTCAGCAGCCACTGAAAGCTCGGTTGGATTAAAAAAATGTTGTAGAAATGCAGTATTATGGATTCAGAATTTTATTTTGTAGTAAACAGAGAGCGGGGGAAGATTCTGTAACATAATATTGTGCCAGATCTTTGAACAGAGTCATGCTCAGCTAGTAATTAGATATGGGGAAATAGTGTAGGGAATTGTTTTCAAACAGCCATTTCAGGGTCCTGCAAAAGACGATTGGGACCAGAGACGTCAGTTCAAGTTTGCAAAAGTACCTAACTGACTAAGAGGTCTTGTGTAAGCTCGAAAGTTTGTCTCTCTCACCATCAGAAGTTGTTCCAGTAAAAGACATTACCTCACTCACCTTGTCTCTTTAGAATTCTACAGTCTAACTGAAACTCAACTCTAGGCTCCTAAGTCACGTAGGTATTGTTGAAAATGTTACCTGTTGATAATATCTTCTAGGGGTGAAGTAGACAGCTCCATCTATTGCTAGTGAATCATTTCCACAGGTGAGACACTCATTTATTTGAAGCCTGCATGTGCAAACTCTTCAAATGAAAGTCCCACTGGCTGACACAATTTTGAATAGTTCAAAGAGGCCCTAATGTGCCAAATCTAAGAAAATCCATTATGGTCCCATGTAAGCCATTGGAACACGCAACCAACCACTTGGGGGCTTCATACAACTAGAAAGTAAGATCCTCATATAATCTGGTCATATTAAAGATTTAATTTGCAGGGTTGCACTTATTAAAAACGTTTCTGTGTCTTTTCTTTTCTTTTGGGAAATGCGATACCAATATCTTTATCTGAATATGAAATGCTAGAAAACATCCCGGGAACGTAAAGGGCACCAAATGCTGTTGGTGAAGGTGCATGTTGGTGAGCAGTCTCATTCTAATGAGATATCTTGACTCATGGTACTGTTGATCCTGAGGTTACCTGAGTATGGGGGAAAGGGAAGGTCTTTTACAGAGAAGGTGTATTAAATGGGTTTCTGACTATGAAGGGGTTTGCTACTTGCCTTGCTGTAGGGAGACAACACCTATGCAGTAGTATTGAAAATTACAGGATTGTAGATAATGGCTACGTGTTAGAGCAGTGGTTTGCAACCTTTTTTTCATTTGCAGGCTCCTAAAAAACTTGGAATGAAGGTGCAAACCCCGCTGGAAATCTTAGACATAGTTTGTGGACCTCCAGGGGTCCCCGGACCACAGGTTGAAAACCACTGATCCCTGCCTACCATACAATCAGACATACAGGACTCCTCCAGGTCGTTTGGGGGCTGTGGGGCAAATAATGGCACGAAATCCTGATAAGTGTTGGGAAGAAGAAGGTGAGTGTTTCGAGGATGGGCTGATTTCCTCCCACCCGCAAACTTCTTAATCATAGGGATGAGAGGGACAAGTATGTTGAAATGACTGACACTGTGCCATCAGCGCGATAGGGCTAAGGTCATATTAGCACCTTCTAACACTTCCCTCCCTCTTCATAAAAGCCAGACGCAATATTCTTCGCGCAAGAGCTGAGAGAGACATTTAACAGCTAATCTTCCTCCGGGTTACTCTCCCATAGTGTGCCACGCGATGCCGCGCCGGGAGGAAGCAGAGGGTGGGTGGATCTTGGGCATTCACCTCCTGCTCCTCTGCTGAGCTGGTTTCTGTCAACCACTCACCTGGGACTTTTATTTGGTGACTGCTCTTGGGGTTCCCAGCTCTGCGGCCGCGCAGCTGAGCCCACGTGCGCCGAGAGACCAGCACCGGTAAGGGGAGCAGAGAACGGTCCCCTGAGCCCTCAGCGGGTCCAGGGCACTCACAAGCGCTCGGAAGCGCAGAGAACGGAGCTCGCAGAGCCGGGCACGGGGCGCGCAGGGAGCGGGGGCGCTGAGCTGGGCACAGGGCGCGCAGGGAGCGGGGGCGCAGAGCCGAGCGGGGCGCGCAGAGCCGGCATAGGGCGCGCAGGGAGCGGGGGCGCTGAGCTGGGCACAGGGCGCGCAGAGCCGGCACAGGGAGCGGGAGCGCTGAGCTGGGCACAGGGCGCGCTGAGCTGGGCACAGGACGCGCAGGGAGCGGGGGCGCTGAGCTGGGCACAGGGCGCGCAGGGAACGGGACGCGCAGCGCCGGGCACAGGGCGCGCAAATCGAGGGTCGCTGGCTGCCGGCCATAGCCCCGTGTAGCGAGCCCCGGAGGGCCCCCCCCCCCCGCCTCCAGAGTTAAACACAACCCCTCCGCTGCGAGCGCCTGCGGCCATGGGCATCGGGCACTTCACCGTGTGGGACTATGTGGTGTTCGGGGCCATGCTGCTGGTCTCCGCGGTCATCGGCGTGTACTACGCCTTCGCGGGCGGCGGCCAGCAGACCTCCAAGGACTTCCTGATGGGCGGCCGCAGCATGAGCGCCCTGCCCGTGGCGCTGTCCCTCACCGCCAGCTTCATGTCGGCGGTCACCGTGCTGGGCACCCCGGCGGAGATCTACCGCTTCGGGGCCATATTCTGCATCTTCGCCATCACCTACTTCCTGGTGGTGGTCACCAGCGCCGAGGTCTTCCTGCCCGTCTTCTACAGGCTGGGGATCACCAGCACCTACGAGGTAAGCGGGGCTGCCGCCCTCTCCCCACTAGGGAGCACTAGCCCCATTCAGCATCCTCGCTATGCCCTCCATACCGATCCGCTATGCCTGTGTCCCTCAGGAGCGTCCCCCACGTGGCCTTGCCTCTCTAGTAGCCCGCCCCTTCCAACTGATATTTCCCTCTTGCAGAGGCCATGGCAGGTCTCCCCGTGACCCCTTAGATCTCCTGTCTCAATGGACTCACTCCATATGAGTTTGCTCCTGGAGAGTGGTTTCAGAGGGGTAGCCCTGTTCGTCTGTATCTGCAAAAATAACAAGGAGTACTTGTGGCACCTTAGAGCCTAACAAATTTATTTGGGCATAAGCTTTTGTGGGCTAAAACCCACTCCATGCATCTGATGAAGTGGGTTTTAGCCCACGAAAGCTTATGCCCAAATAAATTTGTTAGTCTCTAAGCTGCCACAAGTACTCCTAGTTGTTTTTTTTCCTGGAGAGTGTTAGCCCTCTAGCTTTTCAATCCAAGCTGTGGATTTAATTTTGCACAGATTGGTTTGTGACTTGGAATAAATAATAAAACACAAAGAAAAGCCCTCTAAAATAGAAGCCGAAACTCCCAATCCTGGGTGCCTGCCTCAATTTAAGTTCCTAAATCCAGGTTGAGGCACAAAGGCCCAATCCAGCAGATCATTTAGACACCCATATGAACAGTCAAGCATATGAACAGTCTTATTGATTTCACTGGGACTTCCTCTTGCGTTTACAGATAAATAGGTCTCTGGATCAGGGCCCTAAATAGCAGCGGCTGGATTTTCCTTAGTACTTATACAATGAGATCTGCAAGTGCTCAGCATATGTGAAAGTCAGGCCACTTCTTTACCTGGGTGCCAAAATATGGCTTTAGAAAATTAGGACTTGATTTTCCACTGCACCCCAGCCCAGTGTGGTAAAAGCTGCACACAGGGCAATTTTAACTTAGGCCTCTGGCATAAAGTCCCTGAGGGATCTAGCATCCATGGGGAAGAGGGAGCCTTGTTAACATCGCCCCTTCACTCTTCCTGCATCTTGCCTATTCTTATACCAAGCAGTGAAGTTTCTGCATAGGAGGTGGAAGAACAGCTCCATTAGATTCTCCCCAACATAGGGGGAATTCTCCAGTACAAATCTCTAGTTGCCTCAAGTTGACTTTGCACCACATACATTTTGGGCTCTTAATTATGACTAGACACTAACTCCTGAAAAAGACGGGTAAAAAATGCAGTATTATTATAGTGCAGCCATTAAGTTCATTCCCCTCACTGTTAGTAGGAGCGGACTACCATAGTTCAAACACTAATTTTGTTCACCGAAGTGTTAAACTGTGCCTTTCTGTATGCATCCATTCAAAATTCAGTGATGTTTAAACAATTGCAAAGACTCAAAGATGAATGCCAGCTCTTTGAAATAATGAGATATTTGTATCTGCATTGATTGGCCCGTAAAGGAGATCTCCTTTACCCAACTGTACATGGATGTTTCTGTTAAGACAAGGGAATGAAATTTCAGGGTAAAAAGTCCAATGAAGCCAAGATTGACTGTCAGCTGAGGATCTTGAGTCTTAGCCTACACTGTAGGCAGAAGGTTTTGGTTCATGCTTAGGGCCCTACTGTCATCAGATGTCACCGTTGTGGTGCTCTGCTCTGTTCAATGTTGATAACAGTCGGCTGCGTGTGTGTGTTCCCTCTGTGTGCTGGCCCCGCTCTGTGCAGATAGCTGCCACGGCAGCAGGGCCGGCCCACAACATTTTGGCATCTGAGGTGGGGAGCTCAAATGACGCCTCCATGTCCCCTCGCTTGGGCCAAAACTTTGAAAGGTCTCAATATGCCTTCTTCCTGTTCTACTCCTCTCATGTACTGCTCTGCTACCTACCCCAATAAAGGAGAACTAACAACTTAAAATGTCTTGTTCAAAAATTGTAAGTAACACTTAACTTTCAAACGCCTGAACAGCAAATGCAACTTTTCTTGTCTGGCATTTTTATCTGTTTGAATAATCAAAGTGGTGCTTTCCGTGCCTTCTTGGTTGCAAAGATTTGAACTGCTTCCTGCTGAAGGTCCACAGTCTGGGCCAGCTCATGCTCTATTGAGATAGTTGCAAGGCCGACCAGCCTCTCCTGTGTCATTGTGGAGTGTAGATGTTTTTTATTAACTTCAGCTTGGAGAAGCTGCGTTCTCCACTGGTAACTGTTACAGGAAGTGTTAGAAGTAAGCGCAGGCAACAAAAGCATTTGGAAAGAGGGTGGTCATTTTATTTGTGCACATATATTTCAGAACAGCCTTTGGTGTTGATCCTGCTGAAATGTATCTTGAAAGAGCTTTAAGTTCATCACCTAAATCCCTCGCATCAATATCGCGCATGTCATCATGTGTCAACATTGTCTCTAGTGCCCTGTATTGCTGGTGTAGGTCTTCTTCAGGTACAGGGAGGAGTTTTGGAATATCATACAACATCCCAAATATACTATTCTGTTCCTTTAGCTGCGTGAAACGTTCTTCAACTAACTGTATTGCACAATCTAGCACCTGGTTAAAGAATTCAACTTTGAATTGTTGTTTGGGGACTCTTATGGGATTATCCCGTGCCTCGTAATCAAAATGTCTTCTTCTTTGGTGACTCTTGTATTCTTGAATGGGTGGGAAAATAGCTTCAGTGTGAAGTTCCTCTGCCAACTTCTGTGCACTCTTCAGAACGTTTTGAAATCCCTCATCTGGCCGGTAAGACTGTAGGTATGACTTTGCTTTCTCCAGTTGTTCCATTGCTCCAGATATATCAGGGTCAACACCATGGAGTCTCTTGCTTACAACATTTATTTCAAACAGTAAGTCATGCCACATCACTAAGCCACACAGAAATTTGAAGTTAGGTATGTTTCTGGTGATTCCATTTCCCTCTGCCACTGTTCTCCCACAAACCGTTCCTGTCCTAGCATTATCCTCCATAATGGCAACTATGGCATCATCTATCTTCCCAATTTGGTGTTTGATAGGCTTTATCGCCTCCACTCAACTTTCCCATCATGTGCCACTCAGTGGTTTCAGCATCAGAGATGATGTTCTCAGATGTTGCTTCAAAATTTGCCATCAATAAGTTGATGCCAAGAGAAAAATACATAGATGCTTTGAATTACATTAAAAAATTCAGCAGCCTCACTAGAAGCTGATGCTGCATCACTGACCACTAAGTTCAATGAATGAGAACTGCATGGGACAAAAAAAGTTCGAGAGTTTAACTCTCGGATCTGTGTCTGCACTCCTCTGTTCTTTCCTCTCATGTTGGCACCATTATCGTAGCCCTGACCTCTCATGTCAGCTATCATATCACAATTCCCGTATCTTCCAGCTTTTTAAGAAGCACATTTGTCATACCAGCTCCTGTAGTATCATCAATGTCAATAAATTCTAGAAAATGCTCTCTGACAGTCACCATTGCAGGGACATTTTCACTAGGTTCTGTTGTTGTTGTTACAAAACTCACCATTAAAGTCATTTGTTCCGTATGGCTGATGTCAGGTGTGCAATCCAGAATAACAGAGTAATATCTTGCTGACTTCAGATCTGGCACATTCTTCTGTTTGACTTTTGTTGCCAGTAACTGTATGATCTCATTTTGAATTGTTTCCAAGGTAGTGGTGTGTGTACATTTCTTGGGTGGTGACTCTTCTTAGATGCTCCTGGAGTACAGCATCAAACTTAGCCATCAGCTCCACAATTTTAAGGAAGTTTCCATTGTTTGGCACATACAGCTGGTCTGAAGTGCCAGGCAGTGCTAGGTTTTGGGTAGCAAGCATTCTCACAATGGCAATGAGCCTTTTCAGAACATTTTGCCAGTAAAGAGACTCTGATGCAATCTTCTCTTGATGCTGATCATCTATGGTGGCCTTTAACCTTAGTCTCCTCTCAAGCTCTTTCCACCTATGGAATGCTCTCTGGTGATTTGCTGCCTTCTCATGGCATGCCAGATTTCTAGCCAGATTTTTCCAGTCACCTTTGTTCCTGTGGAACCCAATGTGGCTGGAACATTAGACTGGAAGAGCGCAACAAAACCAGTATGCAGCATTTTGGGTTTTTGAGTAGATAAGCCATGGCCTCTCCACTTTGTCACCATTGGGGATTTCACACCAGTAATGTGTTGGATGGAAACTTCTATTTTCATTGTCTTTGGGGAACATGAAGTTTTTCACTTGCTGTGGTCCATGCAGTACAAGGAAGTCCCTCAGGCTACTGCTCAAGTGGGTCCACAGTCCTGGATCATCTAGACTTAAGGAACTAAACTCAGCAGCAGCTGTTTCTTGTGCCTCCACCACACTCTCCTCCTCTCTCTCCCTGCAGCTCCTGCTGCTTTTTGTTATTCCCTCTCACCTTTTCTCTTGGCTGCCTGTTATGTCTCTTGTGCCCTCCTTCCTCCAGCACAGCGCTCCACCATCTCTGTGCATCTAGAGCAGAGAGAATACATATGCACCAGCAGCAGACACAATTTTCTACACTCTGGGTCCTAGTGGCGCCCCCCACACAGTCTGGCACCTGAGGCGGCTGCCTCAGTTCGCCTCATGGTAAGGCTAGCCCTCCACAGTAGACCCCAAGAGAACCCCCAGTGACCACAGATTCCGAGAAGGTACTCAGGCAGGTTTATTGTGAAACGAAGCACAGTAATAGTTTTCCGCAGACTGTACAGGACATACTACGAATATGTGCCCCCTGACAATGGACGTAGCTCAGTCAGTGGCGGGACTCTCCACTGCCCCTTAGGCTGGACCAAGACAACTCCTTAGGTGTGAATTCTTATACACAGGTACAAACAAGTTACACATCACTCCTGATGTATTGAGGTACAACCCCTCTACCTAGTAAGGTGTTGCCTATCATCTTGTGCATGTTGGTTTGAACAAAACAACTCTATCCATCATGTTATCCGTTAGGACCCTGTCTTCCTTGTTATCTCTGTGGAATGTGCTAGTCCTGGTCTGTTCTGGTACCATCCTGGCCCATGTTTATATTACTAGTACTTAGTGCTCAGGTATGTGTATAATTGCAGCATCAGCCTTCTTCTTGCCAGCTTCTGTGAGCAGGGCCTGCCTCTGGCTCACAGCTTAATTCTGCTTTATGTAAGCAAAGTCTTGACCATTACTTTAGTTCAGGCCTTAGGTCTCATACTGGGCCTCTAATACAAGTGTTTATGTTTCAGGGCCTTATCCTACCACACCTACCAAATTCACGGCCATGAAAAATGCGTCACGGACCATGAAATCTGGTCTTTTGTGTGCTTTTACCCTATACTATACCAATTTCATGGGGGAACCAGAGTTTCTCAAACTGGGGGTCATGACCCAAAAGGGAGTTGCAGAGGGGTCACAAGGTTATTTTAGGGGGGATCGTGGTATTGCCACCGTTACTTCTGTGCTGCCTTCAGAGCTGGGTGGTTGGAGAGCGGTGGCTGTTGGACGGGCCCCCAGCTCTGAAGGCGGTGCTCCACCTGCAGCTGCGCAAAAGTAAGGGTGACAATGCCATACCATGCCACCTTACTTCTGCACTGCTGCCTTCAGAGCTGGGTGGCCTGAGAATGGCGGTTGCTGACTGAGGGCCCAGCTCTGCAGGTAGCAGCACAGAAGTAAGGGTGGCAATACCATACCATGCTCCTGGCCAGCAGCCGCTGCTCTCTGGCCACCCCATTCTGAAGGCAGCGTCACCGCCAGCAGCAGCGCAGAAGTAAGGGTAGCAGTACCACAACCCTCCCTACAATAACCTTGTGACCCCCCCCCACTTCTTTTTAGGTTAGGACCCCTACAATTTCTTCACCGTGAAATTTCATATTTAAATAGCTGAAATCATGAAATTTCCTCTTTTTAAAATCCTATGACCAAATTGACCAAAATGGACTGTGAATTTGGTAGGGCCCTATTCATGCTGTATAAGATGTGGGTATTATTAGTAGTAGTAATTTATTATTATACACCATGCCAGAAGTTGGGTTTCTATATAATGCTAACAGACAGTGAATGCCTCAGGCAAGTGCTGCTGGTCCTGTTACAGTAGCAGGAGATCCAGATTTAGATGACCCAGTTAAACTGAAAGCCTTCTGCCCCTCTCAGGCAGCTGTTCGGCTGCAAATGAAAATCTTGGCAGTTTTCAAAGAGGGTAGAGATAACTCTTTCTTCCGCCTCACAATAAAAAAAGTTATATTCCCTCACAACTAGTTAGGATTGTAGCTAAAGGCATAACAATGGCTGGATTTTGTCCAGTCACAATGCATAACTATTGTCTGAAAAGTTCTGTAAGATACCTGTGCTAGAAAGCACTACATATGTATGTATATATGACCAAACACTGTTCTTTGTGCTCCAGTTTGTACTAAGTAGATAAATATTTAGCTTCTCTCAGATTTAACTAAATGACAGTGATGTCTGCAGAAAACAAGATCAGGTTGATCATGAGAGCTGCCAGCCATCCATGTAAATATAAAAACGGTTACTTCTGCTGAACAGTAGTATCTTTTCTTACAGGAGGTGTCTTAATACCATTTCTATAAATGTAAATTTTTGACATTAAAGTTGTTTATTCACCTCTTTTGCAGTATTTGGAGCTTCGATTTAATAAATATCTGCGTCTCTGTGGGACAATCCTCTTCATTATACAAACGGCAAGTAAACCTCAAACAGGTTCTTTGATCTTTAATAGCCTTGAGCATTATTTTAGTGTGGTGTAACTGGTAGTCACGTGTAAGTGGTTGCTAAGTTTATTGTGAAATATTAGATATTGACTTGAAAGAAAGAGACAAGGAAGTTCTTCATACTACCTAGTAATGAAGAGCATGCACTCTCCAGAACTGCTCTTTGTTCCCTGCCCAGAAGATCCTTGAGTAACCCGAGTATCTAGGGAACATTGAACTAAACACACGTTGCAATGCTAGCTGGTTGCTTGCTACTTCGCACTGGTACTTGTCCCTCCTTGTAAAGCAAGGATATAGAGATATAGAAAGCATGAGAAGAATAGTGGAACACCACTATATTTGAATACCAATGTCATCTCACCCTCAAATAATATTCACGAAGAAACTGAAGGCTAAAAGTGGGACAAGCTATTCATAAACCACAGCGAAAAATAATTCAATACATATTAGAAACATGTCCAAGAAAATATGTATTTCTCTGTGCTAAAGCTTATATCTGAAACTGTCTGGATCATTAAAAGGAAGATTTTTTAAAAATAGTATGTTACTGTTCTGCTGGTATAATTTTATTGGTCCTCTAGCCATCGGTGTGTCATTTTTTCTAAATAAAATGAAGAAGTTGAAAGATTAGATCTCGATTCTTCTTTTAATTTAGATAAAATCTGATCATGATTGTGGCAAGAACTCGTTTTGTCTGGGATGCCAGAAAGCAGATGGGAAAACATTCACTGCATATTAGAAAGCTATTTTTCTATGCTGACTCACTCAAAAAGTTTGCTGTCCCATGCCAAGCTGACAGTCAGCCAGGTACTCTATGGGTATGTCTACACTACGAAATTAGGTCGAATTTGTAGAAGTCGGTTTTTTAGAAATCGGTTTTATATATTCGAGTGTGTGTGTCCCCACAGAAAATGCTCTAAGTGCATTAAGTGCATTAACTCAGCGGAGTGCTTCCACAGTACCGAGGCTAGAGTCGACTTCCGGAGTGTTGCACTGTGGGTAGCTATCCCACAGTTCCCGCAGTCTCCGCTGCCCATTGGAATTCTGGGTTGAGATCCCAATGCCTGATGGGGCTAAAACATTGTCACGGGTGGTTCTGGGTACATATCGTCAGGCCCCCGTTCCCTCCCTCCCTCCGTGAAAGCAAGGGCAGACAATCGTTTCGTGCCTTTTTTCCTGAGTTACCTGTGCAGACGCCATACCACGGCAAGCATGGAGCCCGCTCAGGTAACCATCACCGTATGTCTCCTGGGTGCTGGCAGACGCGGTACGGCATTGCTACACAGTAGCAGCAACCCATTGCCTTGTGGCAGCAGACGGTGCAATAGGACTGGTAGCCGTCATCGTCATGTCCGAGGTGCTCCTGGCCACGTCGGCCAGGAGCGCCTGGGCAGACATGGGCGCAGGGACTAAATTTGGAGTGACTTGATCAAGTCATTCTCTTTAGTCCTGCAATCAGTCCTATTGAACCATCTTATGGTAAGCAGGCAGGCGACATGGATAGCTGGCAGTCGTATTGCATCATCTTCTGCCGGGCAGCCATGAGATGTGGATGTGGATGGCATGCAGTCCTCTGCACCGTCTGCTGCCAGCCAAAGATGTAAAAGATAGATGGAGTGGATCAAAACAAGAAATAGACCAGATTTGTTTTGTACTCATTTGCGCCCCCCCACCCCCGTCTAGGGGACTCATTCCTCTAGGTCACACTGCAGTCACTCACAGAGAAGGTGCAGCAAGGTAAATCTAGCCATGTGTCAATCAGAGGCCAGACTAACCTCCTTGTTCCAATAAGAACAATAACTTAGGTGCACCATTTCTTATTGGAACCCGCCGTGAAGTCCTGCCTGAAATACTCCTTGATGTAAAGCCACCCCCTTTGTTGATTTTAGCTCCCTGAAGCCAACCCTGTAAGCCATGTCGTCAGTCGCCCCTCCCTCCTTTTTTCTGAGCGGACGCCATACCAAGGCAAGCATGGAGGCTGCTCAGCTCACTTTGGCAATTAGGAGCACATTAAACACCACACGCATTATCCAGCAGTATATGCAGCACCAGAACCTGGCAGAGCGATACCGGGCGAGGAGGCGACGTCAGCGCGGTCACATGAGTGATCAGGACATGGACACAGATTTCTCTGAAAGCATGGGCCCTGCCTATGCATGCATCATGGTGCTAATGGGGCAGGTTCATGCTGTGGAACGCTGATTCTGGGCTCGGGAAACAAGCACAGACTGGTGGGACCGCATAGTGTTGCAGGTCTGGGACAATTCCCAGTGGCTGCGAAACTTTCGCATGCGTAAGGGCACTTTCATGGAACTTTGTGACTTGCTTTCCCCTGCCCTGAAGCACATGAATACCAAGATGAGAGCAGCCCTCACAGTTGAGAAGCGAGTGGCGATAGCCCTGTGGAAGCTTGCAATGCCAGACAGCTACCGGTCAGTTGGGAATCAATTTGGAGTGGGCAAATCTACTGTGGGGGCTGCTGTGATGCAAGTAGCCCACGCAATCAAAGAGCTGCTGATATCAAGGGTAGTGACCCTGGGAAATGTGCAGGTCATAGTGGATGGCTTTGCTGCAATGGGATTCCCTAACTGTGGTGGGGCCATAGACAGAACCCATATCCCTATCTTGGCACCGGAGCACCAAGCCTGCGAGTACATAAACCGCAAGGGGTACTTTTCAATAGTGCTGCAAGCTCTGGTGGATCACAAGGGATGTTTCACCAACATCAGCGTGGGATGGCCGGGAAAGGTACATGACGCTCGCATCTTCAGGAACTCTGGTCTGTTTCAAAAGCTGCAGGAAGGGACTTTATTCCCAGACCAGAAAATAACTGTTGGGGATGTTGAAATGCCTATAGTTATCCTTGGGGACCCAGCCTACCCCTTAATGCCATGGCTCATGAAGCCGTACACAGGCAGCCTGGACAGTAGTCAGGAGCTGTTCAACTACAGGCTGAGCAAGTGCAGAATGGTGGTAGAATGTGCATTTGGACGTTTAAAGGCGCGCTGGCGCAGTTTACTGACTCGCTTAGACCTCAGCGAAACCAATATTCCCACTGTTATTACTGCTTGCTGTGTGCTCCACAATATCTGTGAGAGTAAGGGGGAGATGTTTATGGCGGGGTGGGAGGTTGAGGCAAATCGCCTGGCTGCTGGTTACATGCAGCCAGACACCAGGGCGGTTAGAAGAGCACAGGAGGGTGCGGTACGCATCAGAGAAGCTTTGAAAACCAGTTTCATGACTGGCCAGGCTACAGTGTGAAAGTTCTGTTTGTTTCTCCTTGATGAAACCCCCCGCCCCTTGGTTCACTCTACTTCCCTGTAAGATTTTGCTGATGAGCTCTGCATGGTCACCTGCAGCTTGCCACGCTGGCCAAACAGGAAATGAGATTCAAAAGTTCGCAGTTCTTTTCCTGTCTACCTGGCCAGTGCATCTGAGTTGAGAGTGCTGTCCAGAGCAGTCACAATGGAGCACTCTGGGATAGCTCCCGGAGGCCAATACCGTCAAATTGTGTCCACAGTACCCCAAATTCGACCCGGCAAGGCCGATTTAAGCGCTAATTCACTTGTCAGGGGTGGAATAAGGAAATCGATTTTAAGAGCCCTTTAAGTCGAAATAAAGGGCTTCATCTTGTGGACAGGTGCAGGTTTACATCGATTTAACGCTGCTAAATTCGACCTAAAATCCTAGTGTAGACCAGGGCTATAATTTGTGAATCATAGAATCATAGAATCATAGAATCATAGAATATCAGGGTTGGAAGGGACCCCAGAAGGTCATCTAGTCCAACCCCCTGCTCAAAGCAGGACCAAGTCCCAGTTAAATCATCCCAGCCAGGGCTTTGTCAAGCCTGACCTTAAAAACCTCTAAGGAAGGAGATTCTACCACCTCCCTAGGTAACGCATTCCAGTGTTTCACCACCCTCTTAGTGAAAAAGTTTTTCCTAATATCCAATCTAAACCTCCCCCATTGCAACTTGAGACCATTACTCCTCGTTCTGTCATCTGCTACCATTGAGAACAGTCTAGAGCCATCCTCTTTGGAACCCCCTTTCAGGTAGTTGAAAGCAGCTATCAAATCCCCCCTCATTCTTCTCTTCTGCAGACTAAACAATCCCAGCTCCCTCAGCCTCTCCTCATAAGTCATGTGCTCTAGACCCCTAATCATTTTTGTTGCCCTTCGCTGGACTCTTTCCAATTTATCCACATCCTTCTTGTAGTGTGGGGCCCAAAACTGGACACAGTACTCCAGATGAGGCCTCACCAGTGTCGAATAGAGGGGAACGATCACGTCCCTCGATCTGCTCGCTATGCCCCTACTTATACATCCCAAAATGCCATTGGCCTTCTTGGCAACAAGGGCACACTGCTGACTCATATCCAGCTTCTCGTCCACTGTCACCCCTAGGTCCTTTTCCGCAGAACTGCTGCCTAGCCATTCGGTCCCTAGTCTGTAGCGGTGCATTGGATTCTTCCATCCTAAGTGCAGGACCCTGCACTTATCCTTATTGAACCTCATCAGATTTCTTTTGGCCCAATCCTCCAATTTGTCTAGGTCCTTCTGTATCCTATCCCTCCCCTCCAGCGTATCTACCACTCCTCCCAGTTTAGTATCATCCGCAAATTTGCTCAGAGTGCAATCCACACCATCCTCCAGATCATTTATGAAGATATTGAACAAAACGGGCCCCAGGACCGACCCCTGGGGCACTCCACTTGACACCGGCTGCCAACTAGACATGGAGCCATTGATCACTACCCGTTGTGCCCGACAATCTAGCCAGCTTTCTACCCACCTTATAGTGCATTCATCCAGCCCATACGTCCTTAACTTGCTGACAAGAATGCTGTGGGAGACCGTGTCAAAAGCTTTGCTAAAGTCAAGAAACAATACATCCACTGCTTTCCCTTCATCCACAGAACCAGTAATCTCATCATAAAAGGCGATTAGATTAGTCAGGCATGACCTTCCCTTGGTGAATCCATGCTGACTGTTCCTGATCACTTTCCTCTCCTCTAAGTGCTTCAGGATTGATTCTTTGAGGACCTGAGAAGGCTACAAGTTAGGTGTAGCTTGTTCAGAAAACAGGTATAAGTGACAAAACAGTGCAGCTTGCACTGATATGGCTTTCATTGTGGAGGTAGATCCTGAACTGTGGGGGGGATACACTCAGCACACCTCAGGAGGAGCGTGGAGGGGATAGGTGGCTTTATGCCACCTTTGCATTTCCCCAGTCTGGGAGTGAATCTGGCTCTTAACATAATTTAGAGCAGCCTATATGTTAAACATAGATGCCCACAGTTTCACGGGGCCATTCTGGCACCTGAAGATTGCCGGAGTGTAGGGATACCCTGACCAGTCCCCCTTTCACCAGGGGAAGGGGGCATTGGTGGAGGTGACAGTGGAAAGGGAATGGCATAGGAGTTGCTATGGCAGCCCTATGGTCACCAGAGGATTCCTCAACATAGGGGGAATCCTCTGCCACCCTGTCTTAGCTGAATTTATGGCTTCTTTGTGCTACGGAACAGTGTGGAGCAGCCTTAACTGGGCCAAAGATCTGGCCCAAAGTACGCAAAACAGTCGTAAATGGCACCAGTTTGGAATTCTGTGGGGAAATTCAGCTGATGGTTTAACAAGGTGCTGTCCTCACCGAGGTCAATACGAATATTATCGGTGTAAACCATTGAAGGCTGGATATATGATGGTACAAGTTAAAGGAGCCGGGGAGTGACTTTATTTTCCTCTCTTGTTAGTTGCTTGTTGTGTTACATGCCAAGAGGACTGTAGAAGGGAATGTATGTTATATGTGTAAGTTTGCACACTTGTTGAATTCCAAGTAACTGCAGGTTATGATACTTTACCACTTACACATGAGCCGGAGTCTGATCTCACACCAGTGTAAATCAGGAGGAACTGTGCTGAAGTCAGTGGATTTAAATCCCATAAAGTAGGTATAAGTGAATGCAGAATCAACTCCTCAATGTGTAACTTACCCCCACTACTGATGTTGTTGTTGAATTTGGTCCGGAGACTTCCATGGAAATTGCACCTGTTTACTCCAAGCTACATCTCTGTGTTTGGCCTTGTGGAATTACACCAAGATGAAAGCTGAAGGTTTTTTGTTGTTTTTTTTTAAACTTCCTTCCTCTGAAGCACCGGGGTGACTACTGCTGCAGATGAGACATTGGATGGGGATGGCTAGGGCTCTGAGGTGGCACCAAGTGTTCTCCCTCTCAGGTGCTTGGCTGGCTGGTTCTTGCTCACATGCTCAGGGTATAATTGATTGCCATATGTGGGGTTGAGAAGGAATTTTTCCGCAGGTCAGATTGGCAGTGACCTTTTTGTTTGTTTTGTTTTTGTTTTGCCTTCCTCTGCAGCACATGGGTACAGGTCACTTGTCAGGATTATCTGGGTAGATCTAACTTAATCATTTCCCTGCCATTATGGGGGCCTCAGTCACTGGTGCACCTGGGTCCTTCCTATTCTCTGCTTGTGCCACATCACAGTCTACTCTCCTGTGGACTGTAATACCTTGGTCTAATCTCCGTGCTCGGGTTTAGTGTGCAGGTTCTGGGTAGAGTTGGTGGCCTGTGATATACAGGAGGTCATACTAGGTGATCTAGTGGTTCTTGTGATCTTAAACTCCATGACTCTAAGACCAAGGCTGAATTTAACCCAACAGTTAAAAAGCAAACTGGATTTAAAAATAAATAAATCAAACTACTATAGGCGGTATCAGTACTGGGTGTCCCATTATGATAATAATCATAAGGGAAAAGATTGGTTTGTCTTTAACTCTTTCCGGTGAGGGATGGAAAATCAGACCAGTTCACAACCCTGTATGTGCATGTCACCCTCCAATGTTGGCAGCCTATAAACCCTAATGACTACACCAGAATGACTATTTAATGGCATAGCTCTAGTCCTGGGTAATCGGAGTTATGTTTGCATATTGAGTGCCATTAACATCGCAAGAGATTTCTTGGCAAAGTACTTGCCAGCCTCAGCATTTTTTCCTCTTTCCACAGGTTTCTGCAGTATGGCATTTGTATGTGATTACTGCACTTTTTTAAACAATACGCTACTTTGTAGAAAAGCCAGGAAAAGTTGAAGAGGGCCTGGGTATTTAAGAGCCATTGTAGTGTTCATTTTAGGTACAGTGTACCATGAAGAATGCAATACTAGGTAGCCTCTGACTTTTCCCTTATAAATGATAGGAATTCTTACTTAATACTGCACAGTACTGGTGATATAGACTCTATGTCTACCTATAGATACATTTACCTATGTATACTATAGGTAAATTAGTTTAAGTAGGTATAGAACAAGTTCCTTTTAATTTGATTTAGTATTTCTTTTATCCTCCTTAGATTTTATACACTGGAATTGTTATTTATGCTCCAGCTCTGGCACTGAACCAAGGTAAAAGGAAAATATGCTAATTATTTTACATTTTACAAGGTAGTTTGTTTTATTTAATTATTTTTTTGCAATATGTAAGCGGGGGAATAGTCCCGCTATTGTGGGGAACTTTCCTGGCTTCTGCACTACCTTGGTGAAGTGGGCTAGCTAAAGGATCTGAGTCCTCACTCCCACTTCCTTTACCCAGTGGCCTCCCTGCCCTTGAGGACTCCCCTTCCACTCTCCTGTCTGGCAGAGTCCTTGTAACCCCAACAAGGCTGGACCCAGGATTCCTGGGGGGGCTTGACCCCCAACCCTGCTGTGGTCACCTAGGACAGGGGCTAGGGTGTCCCCACTCCGGGGTACTCTCTCTGCACTGGCCACTTCTCTGACCCACTGATTATTACATACAATTTGAAGCAAATGCAAGTTATTTAATCAACAATTAATTTTAAAAAGAATAAGGAAAAATGGGAAAGGTTACACATCAACCCACTCTGTGGCAGGGAACATCACAAACAGTGTCTCTGGAATGTCCGGGCAGTTCACAGTCTGTCCTTGTGAGTCCCAGGCCTCCTTCTCAGGCCCTGGCTGTGCTGCAGGGATGCTGTGGGTTGGACGCTCGCTCCGGTGGTGGCCACACGCTCTCAGATTGTAGGGGGCAGGGCCATTCTTCCTAGCATTGCCCCCGCACTGTCGGGGTTACCGGTCCCCCTCCGAGTCTGGCCTGCAGAACCTCCTGGCTGAGGCATCTCCCTGTGCTGGGCCCACTGCCCAGGGTCCCCCCTCGCTCTCCCCAGCTGCTCACAGCACCCAGCTCCAGACTGCTCCAGACCCAGCTCCAGCTCCAACTCCACTCTGTCTTAGCTCCAGCGCCACTCTGCCTCAGCATGGCTGCTGCTCTGCCTCCAGCTCCCTGGGCTGCTTCTCTGGCCCCTCTGGCTCTGGTTGCTGCAGCTCTGCTCCCAGGACAGGTCTGCTCTGCAGGCTGCTTCTGTGACTCTGCTCCCAGCACTGACGTGCTTCCTGGGCTGCTTTTCTGGCCCTCTGGCTCTGATTGCTGCAGCTCTGCTCCCAGGGCAAGTCTGCTCTCTCTGGGCTGTGCCTCTGGCTTTGGGGCTGCAGCTCTGCTCCCAGGACAGGGTCTGCTCTCTCTGGGCTGCTGTTCTGGTCCCTCTGGATCTGGCACAACTCTGCTCCGCAGCTTAGCTTGGGCCCCTGCTTTCTCCTTAGCTCCGCCCCACTCTGTCTGACCCAGGCAATTCCAGCTCACACGAAGGACGGGACCTCCCTGGCCTCCTGACTCCCTGATTAGCCTGCCCGCCCTGTCATTCAGGCTGACCTGGAGCATTGGCCTCTCCCCGTTGTTCCTGGGGGCTGTCAGTCTCAGGGTCCTGATTCCCCATCGACCCTTCCCCTTTGAGTACTGGGAGCTAGCACCTAAAACACCCCCACTGACTGTTAGTAAGGGGGCAAGAGTCCCCTTACAAATACATAAAACTATTAGGTTTTTAAGACAGACATCAACATAAGTAACTATGGGCCCAATTAAGATGTCTTCCTAAGCTCCTGTTGACTTTTTGCCTAAATGAAGACTTGAGCATTGGTCCAGTAGTTGTGACAGATTTTATAAGAGATTGAAGACTTGAGGACAAATTCAACTCTCAGTTACCCTGACTTGAATGGGACTCCTTTACTGTCTATCTGCACAAATCCCTTTGTGTTGAAGTCAATGAGATAACTCATGGGCTTAAAAGGTTAGGATATAGTTTTAGTTGTTAAAATTTTAATTAAAGGGAAATTAGTCCTTAGATCAGTGGTGGGCAACCTGTGGCTTGTGGGCCACATGTGGTCAGTCAGGGTAATCCGCTCGTGGGCCGCCAGACATTTTGTTTACATTTGCACAGCTGCCCACAGCTCCCAGTGGCCGCGGTCACTGTTCCCGGCCAATGGGAGCGACAGGAAATGGTGCGGGCCACAGGGAAGTGTTGGCTGCTGTTTCCTGCAGCTCCAATTGGCCAGGAATGGCAAACCATGGCCACTGGGCGCTGCGGACGGCTGTGCAAATGTAAACAAATTGTCTGGCGGCCCACCAGAGGATTACCCTGATGGGCCACAGGTTGCCCACATCTGCCTTAGATGCAAAAATATTTCTAATTGCTCAGCAGTTTGCAAAGTCTATCACAACTATTGTTATGAGTTGGTTATATTCTTAGTCCGTCAAAGTCCCTTGGTTTTAGTGCACAAATCATGTGAGTGCTATTGTTATTATTTTCTACTTTTCATTTTAAAATGGTTCTAATCTTTTTTTTCCAGGCAATCAGACCAACCTACAAATGTGGTTGAATGTTAAAGGATTTACTTTTTTTCAAAAACAGTCTTTGCAATTGTACATTTTCCCTCTTTTTCAGTCACAGGATTTGACTTGTGGGGTGCAGTGGTCACAACTGGAGTAGTCTGTACCTTCTATTGCACACTGGTATGTTGACAGTTCATTTTAAAGAACCTCCCCCTTCTTTTAACTGCTTAGTTAAAATATAGAACAACCTTCCATTGTAACGTAGTGTACAATTATTGAGTTTAAACTTGAATAAAGACAGAGGGCCTGGTCATCCTCTCCCCTGCTCCAAACTGCATATGGAAGACACCTGTGCATCTGCCCACTCCCACATGGAAAGGGCTGTGGTCTTCTCTGTAGCACTGTTCTCTACTCTCCTGGGTAGAGACTGGCCAGACTGGGAGCAGGAGTGGGTGGGGCTCAGAAAAACAGATCACCTCACCCTGCCCTTCCCATGGGATTTTCCGCAGGTGGGGTGAGCTGGCCCATAAATTTGAATTTGCGAAATTTATAATTGCATCTTAATTTCATGCTCCTACTATACATTGAATGTGCTGTTCCTCACACAGGGTGGTCTAAAGGCAGTAGTCTGGACAGATGTTTTCCAGGTTGGAATCATGGTAGCTGGATTTTCATCTGTGATTATACGTGCTGTGGTGGTTCAAGAGGGAATCGGACGCATTCTAAATGATTCTTACCATGGGGGAAGATTAAACTTCTGGGAGTAAGTTTGTAAATACTTAGGCTAAAACATGACCAGCTTAAACAATCTTAAAAGTGTTAAACTGCGTCCACACGGGTTTTCAATTGAATTAACTTCATTGGGGCAGAGGGAGAAGCACCATTTTTGTCCATATTCTGAGTCTGTTATTTTTTTCTCCCATTTAGCTTTAATCCCAACCCCTTGCAAAGACATACCTTCTGGACAATTCTCATAGGTGGGACCTTCACCTGGACTGGCATATACGGGGTCAACCAATCTCAAGTTCAGAGATACATTGCCTGCAAAACCAGGTTCCAAGCAAAATTGTAAGCCTGTGTGCGGTAAATGTAATTCTTCAGTGCCTGTCTTTAGCTACTATCTGTTCTTCATAAAGGGAGATTTTTAAATGAATGCTTTAAATTTATATACAACCTGTTCATGAAAGGTAGTAACGACCTGTACTTTCTGCTTTGTGAACAAGGACGAAAGCAAATTGGAAGAATAAATGCCAGGATTGATAAGTTATGGCAACATTCAGTTTTGTGCCAGACTGTTTTATGATGCTGGTGTGCATGCACACAAAAGCTGTATTAAGTTCATTTGCAACCTAGAGACCAAATTGTATAGGTGTTATTTGTGCAAAGCTTCTAATAACACCAGATCTTGGCTTGGTACTATATTAAACCTAAATCAGTGAATGGGAGTTGTACCAGAATAAATATTAAAGGATTCCGTCATAAAGCTACTGAAATTGATTGCCCAATGATAAAATTGCTGAAGAATCACGTTCTTTGTTTTCAGAACAGTTAGTGACCTGACATAAGAACATAAGAATGGCCATACTGGGTCAGACCAAGGGTCCATCCAGCCCAGTATCCTGTCTACTGACAGTGGCCAATGCCAGGTGCCCCAGAGGGAATGAACCTAACAGGTAATGATCAAGTGATCTCTCTCCTGAAGCTGTAAGCAGCTGGAGACTGGTGATCAGTAAGCTTTCTGTATAGATTTACTTATGTGAGAAATGTATGAAAAATAAAAATGCCTTCCCCACAATACAATGCCATAAGGTATAGGAAGGGACAGTATTTTGGAGGTTTAATATTTTTAAAATGTGGGCAAAATAATTAAAACAATTTTTTTCCCCTCCAGGTGAAAGCTATGTTTTTAGAATTAAAATGTTGAAGGTTAAAGCAGTAAGAAAAACTAGTGTTGTAGGCAATCAGATTTATAACAGGAATGAGTTGATATGCATCATCATTGTATCTCCAATGCCTCTTCCTTGGTCATGCTGCTTTGTTCAGAATGTCAGCCTTTACACAGACAGAAGGCACATCTCACTTCAACAGTGGATTGCTCATGTATGGGAAAGAGCTTCATGTGTCATGCTTGTATTGCATGTCATTGATGTTGACTCTTCCAAGCATCCCTATCTGAAGCTATATTACTTGGTTGCACCCTGCCCACCCTCTGTGCAACGGGATCTTTTAAAGGCATCCTGGAAGCAGTTCAGTTGTGACCAGAGGAGTCTGGCACCATTGGAGTCACGTGGCCAGAGTGGCTGTGAAGATACAGTGGTTCCATGTGGACGGCCTTATCTTCCCAGGAATCTGTGCGTGAGCCCTGAAGCCTTTCCATTTTAATGGGAGAGCCCTGCTCTTATTGGGGAGCACTTCTGGAAATCTCTGCAAGGAAAACCTCATGGAGAACTCTTTATTTAGCCCCCTTCTGCCAGCTTTCCTACAGGCAAGGGTAATTGAGTTTACATCTGCTAGTCACCCTATCTGTGCCTGAGAATATGATCATTTCCTGAGGCATGGATAATTTTCAGCATAAACACTGCATCTCCACAGAGGTGTAAACACTGGCGATACAGCAGCTGCCTAGTTTCTTTTGCAAGAGCCTTAAAACCCTCACAACAAGATTCACTCTTGCCCTGCTCTTTGTGTAGTCATTTACACCAGTGCACAGTAGATGTGAAACGCTACCACATCAGAATGGTAGCAATTTACACTCACATTACACTGATGTAAAGGATTTACAAGGTGCAGTACAATGATGAACTGGGCGCACAGTGCGAATGATTTCACAAGTTCCATTCCATGCCTTCTGGTAACGCATGAAACCATGGGATGAGAAAAGTATCTCAGGATTCTTGGCTGTCTCAGATAGGATCTCACCCCACCCAAATATGCACCTGTACTTTTGTGACTAGAAAGCACAACCAAGCAACTCAGATTCTTGTATTTGAACAATGATGTATTCCCTTGAAAGAAGTACAGGTGTTTAAAGTGGAAGAATTGTAAAATTCAGATAAATGCAGGTGTGATATTGACTCATCAGCCTACTAGTTTATTACCTCTTATTTTTCCCCTTACCAATCCCTGGCTTCAAATAACTCTTCAAAGGCACCACACGATGGGTTTGAATGTTGAAATCTTAAATTCTTATTAAAAAGCAAGACTTGCATAGTCTTCCCAGACACAATGCCAGCTTTGCAGAAGAGTATTCCACCCAGTATTACTCATTCAGAATTAGTGGGAGCAACTCATTTCTTAAGTCATAGAGTGTCACTCTGAACTAGGATTAAAGTCAGGACAAGATCAAACAAACATTGATTGTCATTTGACATCCAGCCGCCAACATGGTTTAAAAACAAGATTTGAAAATGCAGTGAGTAATCGGGGCATGGTCATACTTTTATGCCTTTAATTATTCAATTGATAGCAATTTTGTTTTATTTTTAACTATAGTGACCTAGGCTAAAACATGCTACTTAAAGCCTTGTCTACCTGTGAGAGTTGTACTAATTTAACAGAATTCTTCTGCATGTCCATCTTCAATCAGTCTAAGAGTGCCTTATTTCAGTTTAGCTTATATTGGTAAGGAATCAGGTTATGGTAAATTGATATAAGACACACTCAACCCTATATGAGAGGGTCCATGATACAGGGTTGGAACATTTTAGCTAAATTAGTCTAGAAACAAATTTAGCTAAAGCTTTGCAATTTTCATGCATAGACAAGGCCCAAGTGTGACCACTGGCAGTGGGGTCACCCAATCAGCTTTAACATGCCCAGGTTTTGTTATCAGACACTTGATTTAAGTCAGGTTGTCTCTTGTGCTGATGAGCTTTACGAAGTACACCAGGCTGCAGGCTCAGTTATATTACACCAGTGCACCCAATAACATACATTTCCATCCCCATTAAGATCTTCAAGAGCAGAGCTACTCTCCTGCACACATCCCAATGAACCTTCTAAAGTAACCCGGGGTTGGTGCACTTTCGCAGGCACTGGAAGCACTGAATGGCCTCCTAAGCACCCTCGATGCTGATACACTTGCTTAGATACTGGAGGTACCAATGCAGCTCTGATTGCTTGGCACAGCGGCAGGGCCTCAATGGCAATCAATGGACATCAGGCAACGAAATGGCTGCTGGTTAGAATACAATTAATCTTATAGAAGTACAGGGAAAGAACCACATTGTTGAAGAACATACCGCATTGTGGGTTGCAGTAGGGCACCGAAGATGAGCCAGAGGGTAATTAACTTTATGAAACTAGGACCCGTCTAGAGCTAGAAGTACCTAGACACCTCCAGTAATCTGCAGGAGCTCCATTTCTGTAGAGAAGGAAGCCAAAGTGGACAAGAAGACTGAACATTTTGAATAGCCAATATTGAATGAAGACCTAGGGTAGCAGAGGTTGTATTAATGTTTGAAGCTGGAGCCTTTTTGGGCTAGTGCTGTCAGGAGATGGAGTCAGTTTACTACATCAGTCTGCAAGATTACCTAGGCACTAAGAAGGAAAGCTCACAGACTGTGGGTAGTCCATTTCCTCCTAGAAGCAATAGCTTTGAGGGACTCCATGCCAAGTCAGCAGGAGAAGGGCATGCACCATGGCAGCCTTCCAAGGTGTGCTGACTTTGTTAGGGGACATTTACAAAGTTCTTCCCCATTGCTTCCGCTTGGGGCCCTGGCACTGTTTAAGAACAGTAGAGCCGTATAGTGCAAGACACCAGAGGCACAGGAACGCCGATGCTAAATAAGGGGAGCCCATACATCTCACTAAGACTGGATCTAGGGCAACCACCCCTGAAACTCCCTCTGAGGTTTGAACACACTGGGGAATGGGTTGCTCCCTTCCTGTGGTCTGCAATGAAGAAATACAGTGAGACATGAAGAATAACCACAGAGGTCACATGATCTCATGATTAGATTTCATTACAGGATGGACCTCTGCTATTGGCTATACAATATCAAAATTAGAATAGGGGTTTTATATTTAATAACTGTCATCTTAGGTGATCAGGTATTTGGAGCCATATTGTGAACCCATTGCTAGTGCCAGTTACACTCATAAGCAATCCCATGGACTTCCACGTCACTGCTTGTGTGACTAACTGTTCACTAGGTTGGGAAGGGGCTCACAGTGTGGCTCCTAGTCTATGAGTTACTCTCTGGCTTGTCATGTTTTTCAACAGTTCTGTGTGTTGCTGGGAGTTAGTGGCTTTGCACTGCTTTAGTAGCCAGACAGACCACAGTCTGTAACTGGACTAAGAAGTGTTCAGTTAACAATGTTTCTCTTTTTTTTTGGCTGCCAATGAGGAAGTGAATACAGGTACAGTAGGACATGTGCATCTTTAGCAACATTACAGTACAGTGCTGTACAGTGCTATGGCTAACTCTTTAACGTTGTTGTTTCCTTTCATGTTTGTGCAGATCTCTCTATATCAACCTTTTGGGACTCTGGGCGATACTTGTCTGTGCAGTGTTTTGTGGACTAGCAATGTACTCCATATACCACGATTGTGACCCATGGACAGCAAAGCGCGTGTCAGCACCAGACCAGGTTTAACACTAAACATCTCAGTGGTTTAATAGTTGGGGATGAATTAGGATTGCTGCCCTTAGGGGCTGTTCCCAAGGTATGAGGCTGAGCCCACACATCTCCAGTGTCGTGGGTGCTCTTAGACTCATAGACATTAAGGTCAGAAGGGATCATTATGATCATCTAGTCTGACCTCCTGCACAATGCAGGCCACAGAATCTCACCCATCCACTCCTGCAATAAACCTCTCACCTATGTCTGAGCTATTGAAGTCCTCAAATCATGGTTTAAAGACTTCAAGGTGCAGAGAATCCTCCAGCAAGTGACCCGTGACCCATGCTACAGAGGAAGGCGAAAAACCCCCAGGGCCTCTTCCAATCTGCCCTGGAGGAAAATTCCTTCCCAACCCCAAATATGGCGATCAGCTGAAACCCTGAGCATGTGGGCAAGATTCACCAGCCAGATACCCAGGAAAGAATTCTCTGTAGTAACTCAGATCCCACCCTATCTAACATCCCATCACAGGCCATTGGGACTATTTACCATGAATAGTTAAAGATCAATTAATTGCCAAAATCATGTTATCCCATTATACCATCTCTTTCATAAACTTATCGAGTTTAGTCTTGAAGCCAGATAAGTCTTTTGCCCCCACTGCTTCCCTTGGAAGGCTATTCCAGAACTTCACTCCTCTGGTGGTTAGAAACCTTCGTCTAATTTCAAGTCTAAACTTCCCAATGGCCAGTTTATATCCATTTGTTCTTGTGTCCACATTGGTACTGAGCTCTCAGGATCTGTCCCTTTGGAAAGATACATTAAGGAACATTTTGGGACACTTGAAACCCAGGAGTGTATTTTATTTGCAATAAGGGATGACAGGGTTAATAAAATAAAGAGCCAGAAATCCTCTTATTCCCTAGTGATACATAGGACAAGGAAGACCAAGTATGATAACCCTATGTAGGAAACTGGATCATTTTCTTTTTTGGGGGAGGGTGGAGGTTGCTCCCATGTGCTACAACCAAGAGACCCAAAACCTATGGCTCTCTCTTCCCCCTGAGATCCACATGGCTCAAGGGAGATGCTGAGAGACAAGGGTGGTCTCCATGGAGGCTCTATGCCACTGCCTTCTCTGCCCCCATCAATCACTGAGCCTGAACCCCTATTCAAACGATGTGCCCCAGTCGCGTGGGGGGGAGGAAGCATCTCAGTTAGCATTCAATGAATCAGCATGACTGAGGCAGGGAATCACTACAAAGAGGTGGGGAGGGAAGATTTTAAGGGAAGTGGCAGATCCTTCAGTCCCACCACCTCCAGGTCCTGGCCCCTGGCAGTGGGTCTCTTGGGGCTAGTTGAAGGGAGCAGTTAGGAGAATAGTGCTATGAAGGCAGCTTTATCCTCTTGGCTTTGTCAGGTATTCATCACTTCCATCTGAATAAAGTGTAAAACAGAGGACATTTAAAATTAGAATAAAGGGCAGCATGAAGTTTGGATACATTATAAAAGCAATACCTTAAAAGCAAGAACACAGATTAGGTAAAATTATAATATTTCTCAATCTATATTTTTTTTAGCTCATGCCATATCTGGTATTGGATATTCTACAAGATTTTCCAGGGGTACCAGGGCTTTTCGTGGCTAGCGCCTACAGTGGGACATTAAGGTAATATAATCGTTCTTTGAACTCAATGACATACATTGGCCGTTTTTATGCATGCTCACTGGAGCATAAATTGCATTTACACGAGATCCTTTGCATTTAATTTCCCTGCATGCATATGTTGCCGTTCTTTAAATAGGGACAAATTAGAAGCTGTTTAACGGGTGCATCTTAAAAGCTTTTCAGGCTTCACCAGTGGAGCTTTAAATTTCCTTGCATTGAAGCAATTTGGTCTCCATTGTTAACAAATTTCAGAGTAACAGCCGTGTTAGTCTGTATTTGCAAAAAGAAAAGGAGTACTTGTGGCACCTTAGAGACTAACCAATTTATCTGAGCATGAGCTTTCGTGAGCTACAGCATCCGATGAAGTGAGCTGTAGCTCACGAAAGCTCATGCTCAAATAAATTGGTTAGTCTCTAAGGTGCCACAAGTACTCCTTTTCTTATTGTTAACAAATTCCACCAACAGGGATAGTCTGAGCCTTGGCGCTATAAGCTCCATTGTCATGAGCAAAGTATGGCACTTACAAGCTCTGCCTCACTTTACTTCAAAGCTATTACTTCACTAGCTGCACCTGTAAATTCCTGAAATCCTATAGGGAAACAGGGCAGCTGCAGCTTAAGGGAATTTTCTATTGCTAATCCTTCCTTTTCCAAACCTTCAGAACTGTATTTTAAAGCCTTCTTCCTACGACTTAAGAAGCACATTCTGCTCATTAGGGGCTATTTATAAACTAGTGTTTGGAATTTAGAAATACAGCTGTTTTGAGTCAATCCTGTGAAAATGGTCAGAATATTTTGTTTCAAATGGTGGTGGTAAAAAAATGAATTTCCCACCTTCTGATAATTGAAAAACAACTGAAAAGATTTTTGCTTCAAGTTTCCAAAGTTGTATACTTTCTGGCAGCGACCAAGCACGGAAAATTTCAGCCCTTAATGTGAACATTTTGGATAATCTTGAGTGTGCAAAAATCAGGGATTAGAATGGAAACGGTTAACAACCTTATCTATAGCCGTCATACCCAGAGCAACTGTTATAATGCTGTGGTTGAATAATTTTTTGACTCTTAATATTTGTAGATATGTAAGTAAACACGATGATAAGGGCAATACATTTTCACACTTTGGGGTGCAAGCTGATTGCTTGTGAGAGTAATGTATAAAAATGTCAGATACTGCACAAACTGTGGATTGTAGGTGATTGGCATTTTGCCCTTCCTGAGAAGCACAGTGACTGGGCCACTACAAGAGGCCAGATACTGGACTAGATGGGGAAGAATAAAATAATACTTTCTCACCTTAATAAATTCATGTTTGTAAAGTGCTTTAAAATCCTTAAATGGAAGGGGTTGCAGAAGTGCAAATTATTATTGTAACTCTGGTGTTCTACTTGAATTCTGTTAATTAGTTAATCTTGTCAGACTTTGGCCACTGGTGGTGCCACCGGAATATTAAAGAGAAGGGAAATAGTAGGCATTGTGGCATGTTTCTCTGTAAGGAAAATGTGTCTGATACTATTCTATATGATCCAGGATGTTCAGAGTTATTCAGTAGTAGCTAGATCTTCTTTCAGGAGAGAGGGGCTGATGTTTCAAGTGTTTGGGACAATTGGTTCTCTTGGAGTCTATCAGATGCTCACTGGAGCTCATAATTAACCATTAAGTGTGCGGAGATGCATATTTTGTGTGTGCTGTGGTCTGCACCGCGGCATACTCATTTTCCAGCCACAATACAGGCATGTCATTTTTAAGATTTAGGCCAAGATTTTTTCAGAAATAGGTGCCCAAAATTAGGCTCCTAAATCCACATCAAGGCACTTGAAAAAGCAGCTGATTTTCAAAAGTGTCAGGTGCACAGCATTTCTTACTGACTTTTGAAAACCAGCCCACTTATTTAAATATGGCTTTAGGATCCTAGCTTTAGGCTCTGAGTTTTGGCCTGAGCCTGGAGAGTGCATCCAAAATAGTCAATGAAATGCCATACGATGTACATGTACGTAGCCCAAAGGATGCGATACATATTAATGAATTCAAAAACGGTTTTAAAGTACCAGTCATCCTTTGATCTATAGCAACATATGTTAAATTTCCTTCCACTCATTTATCTGATTGCTTCTTTTTCTTAAAACATGCATTATCCTCTCTGAGAACAAATATTTTAAGCAATTGCAAAATGTAACAGATAGTGCTGTCAAGTTTTTTTCCATTAGTAATAATAATTTCAATATGTATCGTAGTTACAGCCACATAAGGTCTCTGATATTGTTGCAGACCGTATCTCTCTGCCGTTATCTCGATTATTAAGTGTTTGTAATCTCAGTTCCTAACAAACAAAAATGTTTCAAATTTTGTCATCTGCAGCACAGTGTCCTCCAGCATCAATGCTTTAGCAGCTGTAACTGTTGAGGATCTCATTAAACCTTACTTCAGCTCCCTCTCTGAAAAGAAACTAGGTTGGATTTCCAAGGGCATGAGTAAGTTTGTGAGGGATATTTTCCACTTTCATCATAAAGAAGGAGGGCTTGGTTTAGATCTCACTTATAAGGGTGTAAATCAGGAGTAACTTCATTAAAGTCAATGGCATTACACCAGTATGAAACCTGTGTGAAATCAGAATCAGGCCAAGAGTTTTCAGCTGTGGGGGAGAAGGGGAGCAGCTATTTAAAGTGAGCATGGAAAAGAACATCTTGTTTGATCTTTAAGCGGTAAAGTTATATTGTAGCCTTGTTCAATCTAGATTCCTAATACAAAAGACCCAAAGGGTTTGGGTTGAAATGGCGTTATTTTTCATTCCAACAGTCAGAAGGCAGGTGCATGGGATAGAATTTTGTGATCAGCCACTTGAACATGGAATTATTTGACAGGGTACATGGCTGGGGAAATGTACTGCATCGCACTCTCCTTCTAGAAAATGTGAGGGTTCGCGACCGTTACAATACACCCTGAAGCCCTCAATCTGTTTAATGCCTCCAAGCAGCCAGTCTCAGAATTTTGAGTTGAACATACAGGACCAGATCCTCAGCTGGTTTAAATCTGTGATGCTCCATTGATTTCTTTGCTAGCTACGTCAGTTGCCATCAGTGGAAGATATGGCCCACAGTGCCCCAGGTAGTTTGCTGGGAAAAATTAACATGTCTCTTACTGTAATAAGGTTAGTAAGGGATAGAGGAATACAGCCAATTACTTCATTGTATTCCCGAGCAAGAGACCACGCCCTGCCAGTGAGCACACCAGAGCCGTGAGGGGTGTTACAACAGCATTGTCACCTGAGAGTGTAGTTTCTTAAGCACTATTAATAACTTTTGATGCCAGCTTTTGTTTGCTATGGGAATGGAGGCTCACAGGTCTGAACTTGGATAGTTGCCTGACCTCTCATATTAAGCACTGGGATTAATGTGTCCCCACTGTAGCTGTAAATTAGAGCTTTGTGAGTGGTGGATGTAACTAAAGTGTTCATCCAGCATTAGGGAGGAAGAGGGACTTCATTTGCTTAGGCTGCCTATCTCCTGGCTGTATGGGAAATTCTTAGCCATGGAACTCCAATAATCTAAAAGTGTTTTCACTGGAACAAAACTCAGGTGGGACGGAAGATCTGTTCTTCAAATAAATAAAAAGTGTTGACGCAGAGGATTAGAGAAGGAATGTAAGTGATTCTTGCTGTGCGTATTATCCCCTACTCATCCGAACTTCTTTTTAAGATTTAATCTTTCAACTAATCTTCAGTGACCACATATTGTAAAAGGATTTGTCATGTTTGCGCGATCCCCTCCTGAGGTAATAAAGTGCCTGGCCTTTTGTTGGTTTGGCCATTCTCAGAGACCATCCTAATTGCCATATATTTTTGGCTTTATTAGCAGTAGTATTAGGCTGGAAGGAAACTTAACTGTAGAGATTTAAATTGATACATTTGTCTTTCTCACCCATTCAGGTCTTTTTTATGGAGGCGTGTGCATTGCCATGGCCGCTCTGGCATCCCTTTTGGGCGGTTTGTTACAGGTGCATGTTTAATTGCTTTTCACCTCTGTTTCATTAACTAGAAGAAATTATTGAAAAGAACAATCACTGGCTACTATTAAGTGATTAACTTTTATCCTTTAATGAGTACTTACCTTGGAAATTCTAGGACTGAATCCTGAGCTGGTGTAATTTGAGGTAATTCAACAATGGAGCTACACCAGTTTATTCCAGCTGAGGATCTGGCCCGGAACCAGCTTGAATCCCTAATTGCAGATATTTCATTTCCTTCCCCCCCGCATGGCATCACGTTGAAGGTTTTGGCTTTGCTGTGTGATACTTGATATAAGACTTTGTTTTCTTCCTCAGGCAGCTCTCAGTATTTTTGGTATGGTTGGTGGCCCTCTTCTAGGACTGTTTTCTTTGGGAATCCTCTCCCCCTTTGCAAACCCCATCGTAAGTATAAGCTGTGTGTCTTGCGGTTGCGAAATACAATAGTCATTTTGGGGATCATTTCGCTCCCCTCCCCACAATAATTTGTTTTAGGCATCATGGGAGATGTTTTAGATTGGCATTTTTCATACATACCCCCTCCCCGCCACATCCTCTTACCCCAATAGTTAGGCAATAAGGCCAGTAGTTTAGTCTGAAAAAAATATAGTTAAAAATGGAAAGATTCACTAATCACTTATTTTCTCCTTGTTCCCTATGGCTAAAGCAGTGATTTGTCTTTGCACAATGCTGCAGAATCAGTACTGATGTGCTGTAAACAGCCTAACAAGAACAGTGTGTTGTTAGTTTGTGGCCTGACGACATTTACTCCATAATTATGGCTGCAAATTGAATTTCCATTATAAGCCTGTTTTGGCCACCCTCATCTAAAACACACACCCACATCCACACCCACACCCACACCCACCCCTTAGATCTGAGGCCAAGGTAAATATTATCTATGAGTCAAACTGAATTGCCCAAGGCATTCCTACATTATGACACTCTAAAAACAGAGGTGTTCTCCAGAGTTTATAAAGTCTAACATTTTGGTGTTTGTAGCAAGAAGCCTTGAGAGCAGGAGAGAAGTGAAATTTAATTCTCTGGACACATGTGAGCTGAGAGTTAGTGCACAGCACCATAGTTGATAAGAGTCTAAATCAAATATTGTTAACTTTTGTATTTGTAATATCTCTGTGGTCTGCAATGAATTATGGGTGAGATTCATCCCTGTTCAGAGAACCAGGGCAAGGTCTACACAGTACTTAAATCCCAATTAAATTCTTAGTTAGTCCTTGGGGACATTTTCTAAAAAAATTGAGACTGTTTTTAAAAGAGGTAGGCATGCTAGTGTATAGGCTCTAGCAGCCTGGATTGCTATTATAACTGGCTGCAGCTAAATCGGAGTTTAATTAATTGTTCAGATCTTGAAGAGAGTTCCTATCTTTAGAAAAGGTTAAAGTGTTTTCTCTAAAGCAATTCCTCCTATTGCAGACAGAATATTGGGGGGGGGAAACACATGCACAAAATTCACAATGTACCTGCTCCAAGGTGTTAGGACAGCTTATTCAAATAAAATAGCAAAACAAAATAAAATAAAATCTAAAAAAAAAAAAAAGGCTTCTGCCTTCATAGTTTCTACCTGATCGAAGTTGTTTAAAAAAATCACGGGCCAAAAATTTCAGACCTTAGCGCCTAAAGTTAGACTCAAGCCCATACTTAGCCATCTGATTAAGTGGCCTCGTTTTCAAGTGTTGAGCACCTTCCAACAGCTCCCATTTAAGTCATTTTTGAAAATTAGGCCACCCAGTTCTGAAAAATCTTGACAGTGTTTTTCTTTGTCAACCCTCTTGGTTTTTTTTGCTTTACATTTCAATCCGATTTTACTTTGTTTTACAGGGTGCATTTGTAGGTCTTATTGGGGGCTTTACTGTTTCACTCTGGGTTGGCATTGGGGCTCAGATTTACCCTCCACTCCCTGAGAGAACTATGCCATTAAACCTCACAACTATCGGCTGTGATATAGGCAGCCCAGGAACAGGAAGCAACTGGACTGCAACAACCGAAATGCCAACTTTAACAACCCTTGTACGTCTGCAAGGCACTGAAAGGTATATAACAAATCGGCCACATAGTGCACCAGTCCTTGATTTAAAATGTTCTGACCATCTGTACAAGATTCTATTACCACGACAACCAAATACACAATATATTCCTTCCCCCCTTAATTAGAACATCCCCTAAATAAAACAAACACTAAACTAGAGAAGGATAGACTGCCTCCCTTCCCGGCTAAACCCCAGGGATTATTTTGTCCTGTAACCATGGGTTTGCCCTCGCTAAAGATCCAGCCATTGAGGAGGCCTTCTGCCTCTAGCTGGATTATGGCGGACTTCTGGTGTTGGTGCACCTGAAAGTGTCTTGGGCGCGGGCCTGACAATGGGCTCAGGGTTTGGAGGGCGAATGGGTGAGGATGTGGTATAAGCTCGTGCTGGGCAGAGGGGTATCTCTGCCACCGGCAGAAATGGAGGGGAAAAGTCAGGAACAGGTGACTCTTGATTCGGTGTCTCAGCGGAAGTGGTGAAGTCAGGCAACTCAACTGAAGATATGTCCTGAGGACTGGTATGACCTGCAGCAGCTGATCTACATGTCGCCGCCAGGCGAGATCCTCTGCAGTCCGGACTGTGTAGGAAACAGGCCTTGTTTGAGCGATGACAGTGGCAGGGACCCATTTAGCTCCAGAATTATAATTCCGAGCCAAAACCGGATGTCCCAGGCTAAAGGTTCGGCCTCTTGCTCTGGGTGCACGCCTGTTGACTTGATCTTGCTGCTGACATTGCACAATTTGTCGGGGTTCAGAAAGTTTCAGCAGATCAAAGCAAGTGCGCAGCTGTCGTCCCATCATTAGAAAGGCCGGGGATGCCTGGGTCGTAGCATGAGGTGTGTTTCTGTAGGATAGTAAGAAGGTGTCCAGACGCTTTTGAATGGATAATTGTCCCCTTGCCAATTTCAAAGCTTGTTTCATTGTCTGCATGAATCTTTCGGCTAATCCATTGGTGGATGGATGATATGGTGCTGAAGTGATGTGGTGTATCCCATCTGCCTTCATAAAATTTTGAAACTCCTGAGAGATGAACTGCGGTCCGTTGTCGCTCACAAGTTGTTCTGGCAGACGAAACGACTAAAGAGTCCTCATCGTTTTTGGATGGTACTCTCTGCAGTAGTGGACTCCATTATAGAGACTTCTGGCCATTTAGAATGGGCATCTACCACCACCAAGAACTTGCTTCTTTCAAGGGGGCCAGCATTTTCACAGGTTTTCAGGCCAGTCCCATGGGTGTAGGGGTGCCCACTGGGGTGCATTCCTCACACCCTGACATGACATACAAGCTCTTGCCTTCTCTTCAATAGCAGTGTCCAATCCAGGCCACCAAAAATAGCTCTGTGCAATTTCCTTCAGGCGCACTATTCCACAGTGACCAGAATGTAGCTGTTCTAACATCTGTGATCTCAGTGGTGGTGGGATAATGACGCGTCTCCCCCACAACAAACAACCAGATTGGATCGATAACTCTGTCCTCCTGGACATGTAGGTAACAAGGTTGGGTGAGACCGGAGAGGTTAGTAGAGATGTTCCATGCATCACCAGGTCCATAACTTGGGAACAATTCTGGGTCAACTCGATTTGCCTTCTTTACCTGAGTAGTGGTGATAGGTGTATTCTCTACATGTTCAAAGTAAAAGATTTCCTTCTGGGCAATATCTTGATGTTTAATTGGCAAAGGCAGCCTTGAGAGACCATCCGCATTGCCATGCAGAGTGGATTTCCAATATTTGATTTCATATGTGTGCGCAGAAAGCAACAATGCCCAATGTTGCATATGACTAGGAGCTAATGAGGGAATGCCTGTGTGGGGTCCAAAAATTGAAGTCAGGGGTCGATGTCTGTGAGAAGAGTAAACTTCCGTCCGAACAGGTACTGATGAAATTTCTGAATTCTGAAAACGATTCCCAATGTCTCACGTTCGATTTGGGCATAGTAAGTTTCTGCTTTGTTTAGAGTGCATGACGCAAAAGCAATAGGTCTCTCTTCTCCCGAAGGCATAATGTGTGACACGACTGCTCCCACTCCATAAGGGGATGCATCGCAGGCCAACTGTAGGGGTAAGGATGGATCAAAGTGCATCAGGACTTCAGAATTTAGCAGTGCATCCTTAGCTTTGTTAAATGCAACCTCCCAGGCTTCAGTCCACTTCCAGGCCTTGTTCTGCCCAAGGAGTTCGTGAAGTGGGTTTAGCAGTGTGGCTAACTGTGAGATGAACTTTCCATAATAGTTCAATAGTCCTAGAAACGAGCAAAGCTGGCTAACGTTTCGAGGAGGGGTAGCCTCCACAATAGCCTTAACTTTTGCAGGGATCTTACAAAGACCTGTAGCATCAATGATGTGTCCCAAATATTCAACAGAGGGCTGGAAGAATTCATACTTGTCTTCGTGGACTCATAGGCCATACTCTTCCAGTCTTTCTAGGGTAGCCTCTACATTCTTTAGGTGATCCTCCTCATTCCTTCCAGTGACCAGGATATCGTCCAGATAGCACTGGACTCCTGGCAAGCCACACAAGATCTGGTCCATAGTCCTCTGGAACAGGGCGGGAGCAGACGTTATTCCGAAGGGTAGGCAACAGTATCGATAAAGCCCCTTATGCCGATAATAGTCAACAGTTCTGGGGACTTTTCATCAACGCGCATCTGTAAATACACTTGGCTCATATCAATCTTACTGAACTTTTGTCCCCCAGCCAGGCCTGCGAAGAGGTCATCGATGCGGGGAAGCAGGTATTGCTCTGCACACAACACTGGGTTGACAGTGACTTTGAAATCACCACAAATCCAGAGGGAGGCATCTTTCTTCACTATTGGAACAATTGGAGTTGCTCATGGGCTATGGGTAACTGGTATTAGGATTCCATTTGTGACCTTCAACCTCCAGGTCTGCTTCAACCTTCGGCCTGATGGCACAGTTCTGGCTTTCAGATATTTTGGTTGACTGTCAGGTTTAATGTTCAATGTCACAGTGATTCCCTTCATACTTCCCAGATCCTCTCCAAAAACAGCAGTATGTTTCCTTAGTATAGCGGGCAGACTGGTTTCTTCTTTAGTTATTTGGTGCTCTTCTGCCCAGTTCAGCTGGATCTTCCTAAGCCAAGATCTACCCATTAAGGCTGGGTAATTACCTCTCACCACAAACAGTGGCAATTTAGCAGCCTGTCCATTGAGCTCCACCTTAAATCAATAGTGCCCAACATGGGCACAGCTTCTCCCGTATACGTCTTCAGAACTGTTTTTGTTGTTTAAAGCAGAAGATGCTGTAGCTTTTCTTTATACACAGTCTCAGAGACCAGCGAGACGGCTGCACCGGTGTCCAGTTCCATGCGTATAGGTTTGCCGTCCAACAACGGGGTTACCCAGTATTCCTGTGAGCCCACTGCCAAAGACAAAACGTGGAGTGGCTCTTCTTCTTGTGATGAGGTGTCTCCTTGGTCATCCTGGGTCTGCTGTAGGGTATGCAGGTTTCCCTTTTTGGTCGGCCAGATCACAGGCCTCTTTTTCTTTTGTTTACAGCATTTTGTGTTTTCTCCTACTGGGGGGGCGCTTATTGAACCCCCTGGAAGTCAGTGGGCGTTGGATCAGAACTGTAGAGTTCTACAGTTACATGTGCCTTATTGGGAAGTAGTTTTGTTTCTGCAGTGTGGATAGGCAAAGGGGACTTGTGTTTATTTCATACTGTCAGGGTTGCTGCTGTTTTACTATCTAAGCAGGTTAAACCTTGAGGGTGATTAAGAGTTTTCAGTGAATCTTCCAGCAACAGTTTACCCAACAGCATCATATCTATGCGGAAGTAACTAGCCACGTTCTGCAAAACCATAAGAGTGAAGTGCAACTGGGTGAAATGCTGGGGTATTTTCCCTCTGCGATTGTTATATTATCTTACATTGTATTTCGTCATACAGTCAAAACAGAACAACCCCTCACCCCCCCAAGAACAAGACGTAGCAGCTTGATTAAATTAGATTAAAAGACAATGCTTAGATTAAAAATTTTAAGGGCTGTCAATTCTTATGTCTCAGGACATAACTGGGTCAGCAGCTGGGTATCCTTAGGAAAAAGTTCCCCTTAGCTGGTGTAGTATTGCATGGTTAGGTGAATTGTGAGTTTCCTAGGCCTTTCCCTGAAGCAGCTGGATACCTGATTAGACGGATCACTGCTCCCGTGTGCCTGTGTCTATGTACTGATTCACCAGCATGAGGGGTGGGATGTTACATATAAGATCAAACAAACCTTAGACCCCAAAGCACTTGCGTTTAGTAGGTTCTGCAGTATATCTGTTCTGCTTCAAGCCACTACTTAGAGTAACAGTGGATAATTTGTTACCGTTTCTAAAATGAAAAACAAAGTTTCAGTTTCAGCAAATTTAAATGGTCATCAGTGTAAATTTAAGTGCCAAGTAGGCGCTAGGCAGTCATGTTTCTATGGCCATCAGAACAAAGCCATACATGCTTAAAGACATTGGTCCAGACCACGTGCTTCTCTCTGTAGCATGTTGCAAAGGGGATCAAAATGGTGGTTTGTTGCTGCTGCTTTGTAGCACAAAGCCCTGAAAGCAGAGAGAGCTGAAACCTAGTTGACCGGACCCTGGTTAACTGAGATTTAGTGCACAGCACCATCAATAATAAGAGATCTGCAGAAGTGATGGCGCAGTCCATGCCTAAGACACCAGGGACACTGCCACCCTCCCCAAGAGAGCCACAGGGCTGGCACTCCGCTGGTGTAGCCTGGAGAGAACTGGGCAGCGCTTCTCTGGCTCAATTGGAGCCCGGTGCCCCTCAGCGGTGGGAGCCGAATGAGCCATGCCACCATCTGTGCTGCAAGGGGAAGCGGCAGTGGCCCTGGAGCTCCTGCCTCCCGAGGGCCAGCTTCGGTTTAACCCTGGGCAGCCACACCCCTGAGCCACCCTGCCTCCCCCAGCTGCAGCACGGGCCTCTCCCCTTCCCCTCCCAGGGTGGGACTGAACCCTGAGGGGCGTGGTGGGACAACAATGAGCCCGGGGGAGGGGGCAGTGAGGAGCCCAGGTGAGGAGGGGTTGGGGGCAGTAAGGAGCTGGAGGAGTGGTGGGGGGGCAGTGAGGCGCCACTCAGCAGAGCATAGCAGAGTGAGGGCAGGGCCTTGGGGGAAGAGGCCAAGCAGAGACGGGGCCACGTTCTGGGTGCCAGTGCCCCCCCCACACACACACTTCTATGGAGCTTCCAGTGCTCCGTAGTCTCTCCAAAGGAAAGACTCACACGCCGCCTATGGCCAGACTCTTCAGTTTTGGCCAGAATTCCTAGGAGAGGAACGGGCTCATGTGATTTTACTGGCTATGGCCCATTCGCCCACCATACTGGCCTGATACTGCCAGTTTTACCTCAGCGTTTGAGTGCCAGGTAGGTTTCTCCGCCGGAGAGTAGCATGAGGCACATTATTTTTTTAGCACAGAACGTTTCTTATATTTACTGTCTTAGTGCCTAGTTTTATGCATTTTCAGGTTGTCTGAATTTTGAAGAAGATTCTAACAAAATGTTTCCCCCACTTTTCCTAGACCTGTCCTGGCTGATTATTGGTATTCCTTGTCGTATCTGTACTTCAGCACACTTGGGACCCTGGTCACAGTACTTTTGGGAATGATTGTCAGCCTCTTAACAGGTACCTTTTCCAGAGTTTTGGTTTAACACAACTATACGTTGTTTTCCACATTAACGTGCACGCACATGGAACCGTCCCTATTACGAGAAGTTTCAGTGACCGCTCTGGTTGAGCGTGCACTCTCTGGTTTCATTCACTCACAGCTTTCTAGAACCTTTATCTTTTGGCCTGAAATTTTCCAGACATGGTCTCTGTCCAAAGGGGGCATTTCTTTCTCCTTTGAATTGTGAGGTAGTAACGTCAGCAGTTTTTGAACCTGAGGAGACTGGGGCAAAAAAAATCCATTTACCCATTGCATTAAACCTGAGCTGGGGCTGAGGCTTCAGAGCTGCCATCCAGCATGGAGATAGCCCGGCCTCAGGAGAAGCATCTTTCCTTCTCCCAGAGGTTAATAGTGGTTTTGCTTTGAGTGAGTTAAAAGCATTCAAAATGTGCTTACTGAGCATGCCCAGTGCCCATTTTCACTACACTTGCCAAGCCATGCTCCCAAGGAAGGGTTCATGGTGTAAAGCCATGTCAGCTGCCCAAGGAAAAGTCTAGTGAAATAGATTGCTGCAAATTACCAAGACCCTAAGAGTAGGCATGACAGTTGGGATCTGAACCCCGAGATCCCAACCCAACCCTCTGATTTTGGTTCCAGGAAAATCCAAAATGAGGCTATTATCCAATTTGGATGCGGTAGAAAAAACCCACAAAAGTGCAGCTGATCTCTCAACATTTCAGGCCAGTGAGAGCAGTTGGATCGTAGACCTGATTCAATCTAACTCCTAACCTAAAATTAATCTAGATCTGAACCCTGCATGCTCAGCTCACCACTAAGGCCACACATACTAAAACATAGTGAACAGGATGGTTTCCATTAGGCTCACTGCATGTAGAAGCGGAGGAGAGTAAGGCACATCGTCATTGGTTTCTTTACTCTAGAATTCCTCAAACGCTTTCTGGAGCTCCCAGGAGTTCTCTCATTTTCCTTCCTCCACTTCCTCCTCAATGCTTCACAACCAGGGCTGGATTTAGGGGCAGGTGACCCAGGCAACTGCCTGGAGTACTGGGCTTGGGTGGCACCAGGCTCAGGGTGCTGTTTGTGTTGTTAGTAACCAAAAGGGAAAATAAAATGTTTGAAGTAAAATGTTTCAGGTGTTCCGTACATGGATTCATTTTTCACTATCCTCCTAGAATGTTCTGGACCTTTGTAAAATCTTGTGGAATCTTCCAGACTAGCTTATACATGGCATGAATAAATACACATTTACAGATCCTGGAGTGCAAATTTATCATCTTCAGGGATGACATGGATAAATTTGCATACATTTGCATATCCCTATCATGACAGGGATAAATCATGCATACAAACTTTGCATTAAAGTCATGAAATGGGCTACAAGTTCAATAAAAAATAAGGTATTGTGACAAAGTTCCTCCTCTGCTTTGGTGGGTCCTGTGCTTATTGGCGGATTTGCTTGCCTCAGAGGTTCACGGCAGCCCTCAATTTGGCCACTTCTGTGGCTCAAATCTGCCATTTACTCAGTTAGCCTCATCACTGGCCAGCGTGGGGAAAAGGAAGAAGAACAATCCCCGCAGTCTCTGCTGATCCACCTAGTGGATCAGGGAACAGGCCAGAGACCTTCCCCTCTGGTGGAAACCACAGTCCAGGTCAACTCCTCCAGTATCAAGTAGGGAGTTGGGGGGATGGAGGGATGGGGGGAACCCGGGCCCACTCTCTGCTCTGGGTTCCAGCCCAGGGCCTTGTGGATTGCAGCTGTCTACAGTGGCTCCTGTAACAGCTACGTGACAGCTACAACTCCCTGGGCTACTTCCCCATGGCCTCCTCCCAACACCTTCTTTATTCTCACCACAGGACCTTCCTCCTTATGTTTGATAACGCTTGTACTTCTCAGTCTTCCAGTAGTATGCCTTCTCACTCTCAGCTTCTTGCACCTCTTGCTCCCAGCTGCTCACATGCGCACCACAAACTGAAGTGAGCTCCTTTCTAAACCCAGGTGCCCTGATTAGCCTGCCTGTCTTAATTGATTTTAGCAGCTTCTTGATTGGCTGCAGGTGTTCTAATCAGCCTGTCTGCCTTAATTGTTTCCAGAAAGTTCCTGATTGTTCTGGAATCTTCTGTTACCTTACCCAGGGAAAAGGGACCTACTTAACCTGGGGTTAATATATCTGCCTTCTATCACTCTCCTGTAGACATCTGGCCTGACCCTGTCACAGTATTCAAAAGTTTAACAAATGGAGGGGGAGAGGGCGCCGAAGATGCACCTCGCCTAGGTTGTCATTTGGTCTAGGACGGGCCCTGTTCACATCATGACAATAGTCCTTTAAGACAAAGTGTGTGGGAAGGCTGGACACAGCAGGTAGCTGGCGTCTGATGTACCCTTATCGGTTGAATAGGATTACCTTGTTAAAAACAGTTGATAAAGAATTTAACACTGTGGGTATTTTGCAGGAGGAATAAAGCAGAACATAGATCGTAAATTCTTGCTGACCAAAGAGGACATACTGTCCAACTTCTCATTTTTTAAACCCAAGACAGTAAGTATAGTTATGTGTATCATTCTAGTTTGCCTCCTTCAAGCAATCTGTCCTCCTGGGTAACAGAGACAAATACACCAGAGTGGGGGTGTTACTTTTTCTAAAGAAATGGTTTCAGTGTTCATCCACTCTTTGATCCAGATCCTGTCCTTTCAGTTTCTTCCTCTGTACAATTCAGTATTGGTCACTCCAAACATACAAGATGTGACTGGGATCCCAGGGGGGCCACACTGACATTGCTCAGTTAGGGCAAACTGCAAAGAATGGGGCAGACAATCATGAAGACTGGTAGTTATTCTAATACTTAGATTCACCAAGCCAGCAACAAAACAGCTTCTACAATACAATACCTTACTGGTTACCCAGAAGCCAACAACACAGTTCCATTAAAGCAACCCAGTCTTGGGCTTCCACCCAGACAGCCAAGTCAAATATTATGAGGATTACTGAAAATCTTGTTCATCATATAAAAAAGTTTTACCAATCCCAAAGGATCGGACACATTACCCACCAGGTTAATGAATATTTTAGATCTTACCCAAATACACACTTACAGCTAATTCTTATTAACTAAAGTAAAATTTATTAAAAAAGAGAGTTATTGGTTAAAAGATCACTATACATACAGACGTGAACTTAGGTCAGTTTCATAGCAGAGCTGGGGAGCTTTAGAGTTGCAAAGAGTTCTTTCAGAATTAGTCCATAGGTTTAGTCCAATGTTCAATATCAGGGTGATCCAGAATGGAACTGGAGACCTCAATCTTGTGGCTTAAGCTTCTCCTGATGAAGCATAAGCAGATTTGAGATGAAAGGATAAGGTCCCAAGACACCTTTAGAATGTTCCCGGGAAGCCTATTGTCAGCATACAGTCCTGGGGGGAACCATAGTGTCTCTGAAGTAACTTCCTATTTCCTAAACATCACCAGTAATTAGATACATGGATTAACATAAGGCATTGCCTATCTCCAGCCATTTATATGTGATTTATCACAAACTTTAAAGAGAAATTCAGATGGTGATATTAATACGTATACAATTCATTTAAATGTTAACGTCTTCTTTTGATCTCTGAATTAACAGAATACAGCAATAGACAGGAACTGTTTGTTAACCTCTAACAATATATATGTAAATACACAAAAAACACAGCATTATCTATCTATATCTCTCCAAAGGTTGAATTTGGGTCAATTAGCCTGCTAGCTGTGTAATCCTGTCTGGCTCTGTGTCACACAAGGCAGACAATAGCATAAGCACACCTTAAGAGGCAATAAGGTGACAGAGAAGCAAGAGCTTCCCCCAGGGGACTACATTTTTTTCACTTCTCTCCCCCTCACGTCATGCCCCCCAACCCATATGAATGGCTGATCCAGTAGGAGACACTGATGCTTTCTGATATGACTACTTCATTTAAGGCAGCAGCTGTGCACAAGGTATATCAGGCTTAGGTAGCTGGCATAGACAAGGCAGCTATTTATGGCTACAGCAGCAGGTAGTATTGGGCTTTGGGTCAGCAGTTTAGAGAGAATAACCGAGCGCTCCCTAGCTAGCCTCATAAAATGAGGGCCAGTGGTGCCTTTGCACTTCAGCAAAGCTTTCTTGTTTTGTAAATCTGTTCTCGAGCTTATTTCTGATATTGGTCATTAGACCAGCTACAGTTTGAGGGGAAAAATTTCCCAGCCTGTGGATCCACATTACACACACCTCCATTCAAAAAAGAAAAGGGGAAAAAAATGGAAGAAAAAAGTATTGAGTAGATTGGCGCAAAACCGCTCAAAAATATAGTTAGATTATTAAAGAGCCAACACTTCTTAAAGGAAAAATATAGCTTGTTGGCAGCTGCCTTTGGCAATGCTGTGGTGGTCCGTCCCCTTGTGTTAAAATAAACCAGAAAAGTTTCAGCAGTCAGGGAGCAGCATTCTAAAATACGTCCCTTAAACATGGAGGGCCAGAGCCTCAGAGGCTTTAAATTGTCATAACTCCATTGACTTGAGTGCAGCTACAACAATTGCCACAAGCTGAGAATCTGGCCTGGAGCCTTTAGCCAGTGTGGGGCTCACTCCCCTGAGGAGTCTCAATGAGAGTAGCTGCTCACCTGTGTGAGGAGCAGGCTCACAATGTGGCCTTTAGCATTTAGATAAAAAAAAAAATTAACTGCACGTCACCTCTAAGGTCTATGTTTTCAGTACACTCAGTTAGAAAGAATGGCTAAGGCAGCCATTGGCTAGTGTGGTGTGCCACGTAGCAAGCATCTTTCAAAGATGATCCAATTTGCAGACTCTTCCCCTTATGAAAACCTCATGTTACTAACTATATACAGTAGAGGTAGGGTTTTTTTTTTAATACATCACATGTTATTTGTCCACGTAGAAAATGGACCAGACCCTCAGCTGGTGTAAATCAGCATTGCTCCTCTGACTGCAATGGTGCTCCACTGCTTTACACCAGATGAGGACATAATGCCATGAACCAAATGTGCAAGTGCATGTGAATGCTGATGCGCGCAGATTAGATGGCCATAGTACTTGGATCCAGATACAACTGGCTTATTACATAGAGCAAAAACTGGGTGGAGAGTGGGTGAAATGATTACTGTTAAAGACTGTCTTAATTATTGAGGCAAAATATGTGGGTGCCTTCCATTTTTGCTGAGCCAGTTTAGGCAAATGGAGATTTCTGTTTAGGTGTAGTTAGATGTAAGGAAGATGCATTCTCTGAAGCAAGGAGGCCAGTAGACTCTGATTTTCACTGATGAAATGCAGGTAGGCACCAGGATTAGAAGAACAATAGCTCCTGGTGGTGGTGACAAGTTGGTACACAAGAATACAGGAGCTATTCTTCTGAGGCCAGGAACAAGTGTTAGATACATTTTGAATGACAATAGCAAAGTATGTGATTAAACCCACACATCCTACTCGTATATCTAGAGAAATTCCAGCTGTTGCAGTGTATATCAGTTTATGCTTTCTCTTCCACCTACATGCATCAGCCTGCTCTGTCCTACTAGTTAAAATCCCCAACTACAGGCTTGATCCTTCCCCCCATTCACATCACTAAAACTCTCTTGACTTCAGTGGAGTTACGCCTGATTCACTACTGGACTAGTCCAGAGCATCATAATGTCAACGGGAGAGACTCCCATCAACTACAATGAGCATTGGATGGATCAGGCCCTCATAGGAGAATCATGCTCTTCTTTTTCACTCTCACAACCCAGAAACAAACCCATCCCAGTATTGCTCTGTGCAAGCATAGCTGGTTAGTGTATTTTCTCCATGCTAAAGTCTAACTGACCCCACCACAACTTTTAAATCAATATGGAAAACAATGGTGCTGGCCCTGTGTTTGAATAGCGACTCTGGTTGCTTTTTAACTTTTATTTCTTATTTGAAAAGCTTGATAGGAAACTCTCCTTGCTCAGAATTAAGGGTTTGTTTGGGTTTTTTTTAAATGAATTGAAAATGTTGAAACTAGTTTTTTTTAAAAAATGTAGTGACTCTTGATCTCCTATACATTTAAATGAGAAATTTACATCTGATGCAAGTCCCCTTCATGCAGTCAGCATGATGTAAAGGGGCCATAGTGTAAATGGGCAGTATCTTCAAACCCACCTGAGTCCCATTCAAAGTCAATGGGACTTAGGCTCCTGACTTGGACAGGTTTGAAAAACCTCACCAACTAAGAATTAGGCCCTACCTATTAAAACAAATCTATTTATTTAATCTCGTTCTCCCTTGGAATAAGTCAGAAATATTATACATTTCCATTCCCCTTCTTGCTCCCTTTGCTCCTTCCCTGGGCCTCACTCTTTCCCACTTCCTTTGAAAATATTTAATGTTCGTTGTGTGAGATATGTTTTGGAGCCCCACTGTAATGCATCCTGTGTATGTCACCTGTGCAGCAAGGACATCAGGAAGTGAGAGTTAGTTTAGAGGACGGATCCAGCAGTAGACAACAGCAATAGTGCGTGTGTGTATGTAGGGGGGTGTGAGCGCGCGCACATGATTCCATGCCTCACAATGTGAACTCTTTTTCAGAATGAGAAAGTGGAAGTTTTGAACTGGAAACCTTTCACCATGGCGGAGGAAGGAACCGACAATCCAGTTTTCAACCACATTGAAATGAATGTCACAGAAAATAAAGAAAAAGTCAATGGTCCCCATGTATGACTTAAGAGGACAGTGTAGATGTTGTGTTAAAGACATTGCTGGCATTTCTGTGAAGAGTTAGTTAACCACCCTACTTGGGGTTACGTGCAGTAATCCCTACTAAACTTCAGGCCATCACCACATTGGAATGACCTTGCCATTAAGACTGATTCCAAGAAAGGAATCAGAGCATATTGGGCCAACGAAAAGGTGGGTAGTGGGTACTTCATAACATACAACTCTACTTATTTTGGGAGACCTTCCAAAAGGCATGCATCTGTGCCTGTGACAGAAGTGAACAGGAACTAAGAGCAAGTGAACTTTAAGCATACTCAAATGTGGACAATGTTTTGTGTTACCTCCAATAATGAACCCATTGTGCACAGCAAGAAACAAACAATATTGGCTTGGTATTTATTTGGCGTGTGCATAGTCGTTTAGCCAAGCGATGGTTTGGTAAACAACTGCTTTTCTCAATCCGCTGAATGACACATTCAGTTCTAAGGTATCAGGCTGGATCCGTCTCTCCCCAGAATAATTCCAGTGGCTGCTGTGGAGCTGCTCCTAATTTACACTGCTGAAAGTGAAAACAGAATCAGGCCTCTGCCTCTTATAGGGGACCTCTATAGGGAGGACTAAAGCCGATGTTTCTATGTGAAATTGTAATTCAGTATTGGTTTGGTCTCCTATAAAAATAGTTACGTTCAAACTCAGTAAATTTTTCAGCTTTATTTTATTTTATTTTTAAAAAAGAGCATCTAGCTTTCACAGACATGGCTATTTTTCTTTCCTGATCAATTCCATACTGTTTCTATTGCAAGGTCAATATTTTACACTCTTGCAGTGTCACAAGGTGGTTGTGTTTTTATAGTGAAGGCGGTATTATCTAGTATAATGTTTCTCTGAAGAAGTGCTGACCCCTGAGCACCTTCTATTTAAGTTTTTATAAAGTCCTCCCTCATGGTGGTATCTGAATATGTTCTGAGCAAGGAATTCAACAGTGAATCGATTGGTACCATGCTTACCCTCCATTTCCTTCTCAGTGCATAGTCTGACCAGCCAGGGTGTGCACTCGTCAGGGGCAGCTCTAGCAATTTTGCCACCCCAAGCAGTCGCCGCCACAACAGCGCCGGAGCTGCCGCCCAAAAGCCACAGCAGCGGGAAAAGCGGCAGAGCTGCCGCCGAATTGCCGCCGCGGGACACGGACGGCCGCCCCGTTCTAATTGCTGCCCCAAGCACCTGCTTGGTAAGCTGGCACCTGGAGCCGGCCCTGGCCCTAGTAGAGTTCCTTTGGGAGCTGGGTGGGAGGAAGGCTCTGCACCTACTATTGCTGCCTCCACACTCCTCATCCAGCCGCTTCTGGTAGGAACAACCTGCCATGGCTGATCGGTTGAGCTAAGCGACATTTTTTCATTAAAACCTATTTTCAATGGCAATGTAACCAAAATGAAAGTTTTGTGGATAAAACCATTTTTGTCTCGGTGTTAATGGAACAAGCGAATTCTGTACTAGAGCTGGGCAATATTTTCTGACCAAAACTCTTTTTCTGGTGAAAAAAAACATAAATTTGGTGACATGGGAATGTTTTGCCAATTCATGTTGATTTATTGCCATATTCTTTTGGTTGGAAAAAAAAATCCAAAAAAACCAACATGGTTTATTTCAACGTTTTGAAATGAAGTTTTTCGATTTTTCAGTTCCAATGACTTTTAGCTTCAAAGTTTCCTTTACATTTATTGAAAAATCTAGTCAAAGATGAAACATTTAGATTTTGTTGAAACTAAATTTTTTGTTTGACCAGAAACAAAATTTTTGTGACTTTTCGATTTGCCAAAATTTTCATTTGTCCCATAACTAATTTTTCCCAATTTTTCAGAATTTTCAACGAATGACAAAAAATGCCCATTTGTTCTTTGCCCCGCTCTGCTTTCTACCCCTTTATCCTCAGAAGGGGTTAGATTATATACTAGGAGGTTTCAAAGATAGTTGATAATTGCTCTAAGTTGTCGAACCTCTGGGTAAAATGATTGGTCTGACTCTGTTTCCCAGTGTTTTTAGCTATTTAGCTGTTTACACCTCCAACATTTGTACTATAGATTATTTTAAAAATACTCTTCAGTGTCTAGAATAATTTTGGGAAATAAGTGTTTGCAGCAAGTCCTCTCTGTACAGCCTACAAACGTGTCTGTGGAAGTAAAATGCTTACTGGAAGTTACCTAAAATGCTTACTGAAATAGCCCAGAGAAGGCTGAAACAAAAATGGTGCACAATCGGGCCAGATCCTCAGCTGGTATATGTATAGCAGAAAAGGCTTGATAATCTGATGGTGCAAGAAGCTAGTTCTTCTGCTTCTGGTGTGTTCAAAAAAGAAATACTGCATCTCAGTTTAAAAGCATGCTGAGGTAATAAATCGTAACACTTAGCTTCAATGACATGTTTCAGAGTAACAGCCGTGTTAGTCTGTATTCGCAAAAAGAAAAGGAGTACTTGTGGCACCTTAGAGACTAACCAATTTATTTGAGCATAAGCTTTCGTGAGCTACAGCTCAATGGTACTTCTCACTCACAGAGCTCAAGGAGGATAAATAGCAGGATTCCCATTTTAGTGAGAGACCTTAAATATTGTAACAAAGTAATTTATTAAAACAGCCCAAGGCACTAAACCTGTGGCCTGAAACATTATTTGAAGTCATTTATTGAGCTTTAACTCTGCCTTTGCCACGAAGTAAGACATTTGAATGACATGAAGTGTGACATAAACTTCCTCCTGCTCAACTTTTGGGCCACTGAGGAGGAGAGGATGTGAAAATCAGCAAGACAGGGGCTACATTTGAACACTTCACACACAAAGGGAAACAGCGGACATCTGTTTCGGAAGGCAGCAAAACTAATTAAGTCACTTCTTGCTCTGCTGCAGTTTCACAGTGAGAAACTATCAGTGGCGGAGTGAGAGCTAAAGTAGGGTGAGCAGATACCTGGAGCCAAAGTGAGAAATATCTTTTCACCTGGAGGTGAGGGGGCTTTTCACCAGCAGGCTCTTTTCAGTGTGCAGCAGAGGATTTGGGAGCCCAGTTCTGGCTATTCAGACAAAAAGGGTAATTTTCAGAGTGGAATGTTGCTTGCTCTTTGAAAACCTGCTCTCAGTGCTGGTTGGATGCTCAAGTTCAACTGGGTGCCCGCCGAACTGCTGTCTCCTTGTTGTAGGATGCTATGGTCTCCCAGTATTGCTGGTCTCCCGTTTCTTTTTCATTTGTTTGGTAAAGTGTGCACTAAACAGGACACAGAATAATAATTCCTCTGCATTAACCCTGATGAACATTGCTGGGCAATGTACACATAAGCCTGCCTTCATCTGCCCTTGTCACTGAAATGCTGTCCTTGTATATATTAACATACATATAATATATTACATTAACCTGCCATTTTCTGTAGCAGGATGGCTAATTTATGTGAGCACTTATTCATTTCAGTTCTCATGTAACTAGTTTGGGAGAGTCTTTATAGGAGGGGCAAATTATTAATATTAGGCTATATACGGGGGGTTAGGGGTGGAGAGGATATTGTATGTCACCCCCAGTTTGTCTGGGTGGGAGATCAGAGATAATAATTTAAGCCTTAGCCAGTTAAGAAACCCACCAGAGGAGAGGATAGGGTGGCTGAGAGTCTAACTGTGTCTTTGAGGTGATTTTCAGTCTCCTAGTCTGGGACAGAGGCCTTGGCATTAGATGCTCATGGACAAACACTCTTGGGATTCTGCAGAGGACAGGGGACCATGGGGTCACCTGGCTCCTTAAGAGTTAGGTTCAAGGATTTGCTCCTGGCTAATGGAGTGACTGCTGTTTCCCTTGCTTTTTTTGTCCTTTTTGTTGTTTTAACTGACTGGTCCATTAAATAACGTTGTGACTTCTGAGGCCAATTTTTCTCCAGAATCTTGTCTTGCTCTCTGCTAGGGGTACCCACAGCCAGGGAATTTTTGCCTGAGTAAAGACTGCATGAAAAATCCCTAATCCACCCCTTCATCTGGTCTGGATTGGGAACAAGGTGCTGAACGCCCTCAACGTCTATGAAATCCATGGGAATTGTGAGTGCTCAATGCTTTCCAGATGACACTCAGCCCTTCATGGGATGGAGCCCTTCTATACGAAGCACAAGGGGAAACTTAATTCATCAGGTTTCAAAGTAGCGGCCGTGTTAGTCTGTATCCGCAAAAAGAAAAGGAGGACTTGTGGCACCTTAGAGACTAACAAATTTATTTGAGCATAAGCTTTCGTGAGCTACAGCTCACTTAATCCGATGCATTCAGTGGAAAATACAGTGGGGAGATTTATATACACAGAGAACATGAAACAATGGGTGTTACCATACACACTGTAACAAGAGTGATCACTTAAGGTGAGCTATTACCAGCAGGAGAGCAGGGCTGGGGGCGGGGGGGGGGGGGGAAACCCTTTGTACTGATAATCAAGGTGGACCATTTCCAGCAGTTGACAAGAACGTCTGAGGAACAGCGGGAGGGGGGGCGGGAGGGTGGGGAATAAACATGGGGAAATAGTTTTACTTTGCATAATGACCAATCCACTCCCAGTCTTTATTGAAGCCTAAGTTAATTGTATCCAGTTTGCAAATTAATTCCAATTCAGCAGTCTCTCGTTGGAGTCTGTTTCTGAAGTTTTTTTGTTGAAGAATTGCCACTTTTAGGTCTGTAATCGAGTGACCAGAGAGATTGAAGTGTTCTCTGACTGGTTTTTGAATGTTATAATTCTTGACGTCTGATTTGTGTCCATTTATTCTTTTATGTAGAGACTGTCCAGTTTGGCCAATGTACATGGCAGAGGGGCATTGCTGGCACATGATGGCATACATCACATCGGTAGATGTGCAGGTGAACGAGTATGCCATCATGTGCCAGGAATGCCCCCCCTGCTCTCCTGCGGGTAATAGCTCACCTTAAGTGATCACTCTCATTACAGTGTGTCTGGTAACACCCATTGTTTCATATTCTCTGTGTATATGTAAGCAGTGTCAGGATGAGCTCTACCCTGACACCTGGTGGTGAGGTGTGGCAAGTTGTGGAAAAGAACTTCAGGGGCCGATCTCATTTGCATAGGCACACCCACCCCACCTAGAATGAGGCCAGAGCTGCCCAAATGGTCACTTTGGCTGCTATGGGATCCCCAGTGTCTCTGTTATTGGGGCAGGAAGAATAAATTGTTATTACCCTGATTATGGGACCTGTGCTTGGAACTGTACTTGGCCTTTTGTTATGATGGAGGGACTCACCATCAACTAAGTAGCACTCGCTAGGCAAGGGTCATGGGTTCCAAAACTCTGAATTGAGAGAGGTTGGGGACAAGTATTAATACTTAGTGGCATGGGCCCCTTGGTGAGGGCCTTACATGCTACTTGCACTTCCTCTTCTCTCCACTGTGGAATATCAGAGCTAATTTTGATCCCATTAGGAGTCTAGTTACAGGCTGCTGAGCTCACTGTGGGCTAATGGTGTACTAGCACTGAGGCTCCCCTACTACAAGCTGAATTCACCAAAGATCTGAACTGACTAAGAGCTGAAATCACTGAGTGTTGTGTTAAGTAGTGGGGGAGCCTGAAGATATATTGTGGAGCAATTTGCAGGATGGCTGGAGTGCCTTGTGGACAGGCTGGTGGAGCAGTTCATAGGACAGTGGGAGCTGCTTGTGGGACGCGGAGCGGAGCAGTTCGTGGGACGGCGGGAGCTGCTTGTGGGCCACAGAGAGGAGCCAAGCAAAGCAGTTTGTGGGGCAGCTGGTGGAGCAGAGTGGAGCAAAGGCCTATGGAGCTGTGGGGTGGTCAGCTTCAGATCATGTACCTCCCATCTCCACCCATCTCCACCCAGGTTGGGAGGTAAAACTCTGCAGATAAACTTTCGAACTCTGGGTCTGCCCTGACCAGGGACAGAGACTTTTGGGTCATTGGACTTTTGGGACTTTGGGTGATTTGGGGTTGCTGGACTCAAGAACCAAAGGGAAAGGGCATGCCCCCATTTGCTTGGGGTGGGTTTTTTTGCTCATGGGTTGTGTTATGAATCCTGTTGGTGGTGTTTCCCCAACATAATGCCACATTGTTTCTCTCTGTTATTAAAAGGCTTTTTGCTACACTCAGACTATGTGCTTGCGAGAGGGGAAGTATTGCCTCTTGGAGGCTCCCAGCGGGGGTGGTACATATTTGTCCCAGGTCACTGGGTGGGGGCTCAAGCCGGTTTTGCATTGTGTTATTGGAATGGATCCCCTAGATATTGAACCCGGCCCTTGTTGCTGCCAACTCTGACGGGAAGAAGGGTTACATATATAAATCCCCCCACTGTATTTTTCACTGAATGCATCCGATGAAGTGAGCTGTAGCTCACGAAAGCTTATGCTCAAATAAATTTGTTAGTCTCTAAGGTGCCACAAGTCCTCCTTTTCTTAATTCATCAGAGTAAATAAATACACAATGGATTTACAGAGAAAGTGTTAAGATAGGTTCTTGGTCATTTTGGGCTTGCATTTGTATTTCGTCTCAGACTTGTCCCCCTGCTCAAAATTAGATAACATAAGATGACTTACAAAAGCTCAACAACAAAGATTTCATATGCATAATTTATTTTAAAGTTATTGCAACACATACAAGCGTTAAACATGGCTTTATGTTGATGACGTTTTTATAGGTGCAAAAATTTGACATTCTTCTCCATAGGTTGGTTGTTTTTGCTATTTACAAATAAACAATCTATATACTTTATATATATAGTATATAACATAAGTCTCTGCACAAAGATCTGAAATAAAAAAAGAACTCATTTGTAAACAGGGTTTCAGTTGTCTTATTTGGTGGCTTGAAAATAGATGGTCTTGTAATACTGGGCATTTTTTGTCAGTGTATCCTGGTTTTTAATTTACATTTATTATTCTAAGTTCTGTAAAACGCGCATGGGACAGAATGCAAAAAACGTACCAAACAGGCTGAAAAAACAGTCCCAGTATACAATTTTTCCTTGGTTTTAAAAACTTGAGTATAATTGCCCATAAAATACATGCTAGCTCTGTTGAGAGTGGTTTATGGATATCAGTCATATGCTGGATTGCAAAATGATTTCACAGTAAATCCTCTGAAATGTGCTGTCCTGCTTGCTATGTAAAATGTCTGTGGCATGCATTGAGGTTGCATTTTTTCATTCTCTTCAAGGTAGTGCTCTTGGGATAAGTAAACAGAGTACAGGTCCATCATCGGGAGCCATAAACAAAAACAATACCAGATCAGAAAACACTACAGGAATGCATTTGCTACCTAGAAAACAGAACAATTCAGTTTGCCATTAGAAAGCTATAATTTTTGTTATACATTTGTCTTATTAGCCTCCCTCCAAACACACACACTATTTTCTGTTTGAACTGCTGTATAACAGTGAAAGACAAAGGGGAACTCTGTTGTGCAGAATGGCAGGGCTCAACCCTGTGAGGTGCTGAGTGGATAAGTCAATGGAATTAGAAGGTGCTCAGCACCTTCTTGGAGGGTCTCAGGATTTAGCAGGATCAGGCCCAAGGTGAGCCAACTTTGACAGCTTCCAGTGCCAGCTTATGTTCTCGTTTTCAGCAATACCCAAGACAACTTCTAGCAATTTAGAATAATGAAGTATCAACAAAACATAGCTGTGTTGAAAACTGGTCTCAAAAGCAATCAGCAGTTGATTGTATCTTTGCTTCACTTTATTTGGTTTGTCATGTTGACCTGCTGAGGTTCCTCAAGAGTGAAAATCAGATTGTTATAATATGGCGCAATTCAAAGTTAGGAATGTCTCCAGTGGTGCAAGTAGAATTAATTTCTTACTGGTACACTGTACTCATGGGAGGGACACAAAGGGGGGCACCAGCTAAAGGGGAGGCACGTGACCTCCCCATGTGACTCCAACCTCCCCGCATCCAGCCTGGGGCCCTCGCACTCTCCCCGTCCCCTCCCCATAATCCATCATATGTTACCTGGGTGGGAGGGGCTCTGTCCTCCTCCCGCTGCGCTGAAGACTTCTGAACTGCAGGGCTCTCTGGAACCACAGTGGCGAAAGGAGCAGAACGTGGGGCCGCCGAGTGTCCCCATGCCAGCAGCTCCTCTGGTGCAGCTGTACTGCCCCCAGCCCTGCCCCTAGCCCTGTCCCTAGCGGAGCTGCTGTACAAACCCCAGACAGGAGACGTAGCTGCAAGAAAGGGCTGGGGGCGGGGCTGGGGGCGGTACAGCCATGCCGGAGGAGCTGCATGTTCCGTTTCTCCTGTGTCTTTCCAGTACAGAGTGCCAGCCATAAGTATCTTACTGGTACGGCGAACTGGACCATACCACCGTACTTGCACCATTGAATGTCTCTGATCTAAACTGCCAGAGCAATATCTCACTGGAGAAGGTTTGCATAGCTTAAAATATATAAGACTATTTATATAAAATATATAAATAGCTTACATATATAAGACCGTGATTTAGGTGTGACTTGCATCTGATTTTACTATTTAGCAAACTCTTTCTGAAAGTCTGTCACCTGTGATTTTAAAGTAACTTATACAGTTTTTGCAAACAAATTAATCTGAGTCTATTTAATCTACTTGTTTATATGAACTTGGCCTTAACATGCTTTGCACGAGCATTAGCGGCTGAGCAGTCAGCGTTTGCCATTGCTGTGTAAGCCACATACACCTTGCAGCGGTGATTGGGAAACAAATAGCCATCCAACACGTGAGTATCTTCTGGCGCATTACGTTGCATAAAGAAAGGTTACTCACTCGTACAATAATGGAGATCTTCAAGATGTGTGGTCCCTATCTATAATCCACTTGAGGTGTGCATGGGTTCCATGTGCCTGGAAGATTCGTGCTAGCAGTGGCCATCGATCTGCACCTGGCACCCTTCTCTTCCTCCCTCTCTAAAAAACTGAGGGCACAAGTGGTGGCATGGACCGACCGCTTCTCTGGTCACCTTTTAATCAGGAATAGCCCTAGGATAAGGCTCTGCAGCAGAGGGGAAGGAGGGCAGGTAGTGGAATACAGATAGGGACCACATACTGCAATGACAGCCACTTCCTGTGGTAACCTTTCTTTCTTTGAGTGACGGTTCCTAAGTGTATTCCAGTCTAGGTGATTCACAAGCAGTATTAATTGAGGAGGAGGGTGTGAGGAGCACTGCTGTACCATGGATTGGAGGACAGCTCTGCCAAAGGATGTGTTTGGCAGAATCTTGTACCAGGCAATAATGTTTTGCAAACGTGTGTACACTGCCGCTATACTGCTCTCCAGAAGAGGAACATCTCAAAGTCAAGCTGCCAGCGTGGCCTGGGTGAGTGGGCTCTCGTACCTTGTGTGGGAGGAGCTGCTGTTAACTTGTCACAAAGCAGGATGCAGCCTGAAATCCATTGGGAAAGCTCCGGAGAAGGGACAGGTCTGTGCCGCCTTCTTCACGGACTTGGTTAAAGTGTTGGCGCTCTATTTACTTAGAAAAGTGTTAAATCAAATTGTTTGACTCACATTCCTATTTTGTTTCTAAGGGAATCCCACCAGGTCTACGTTCACTTTGATCTGTGTGTCCATTTGTATTCCTATAGATGGGGCTGCTGAGTGCCCTGGATGGTGTTTATGCTTTTATATTCTGCAGGCATTTCAGTGTTATTACTTAGGAGTGAGACCCAGCTTACTTTTAACAACATCCAGCCAGCATGTTCTGATTTGTATCACACCATCTGACACTTATGCAGTTGCTGGTTCCTAAGATCGCATGTAATTCGGGTGAGTGGCTTTTGGAATGTTTAACAGTGGAAAGCTGAACACTTTGCAAAATAATTTAGACCTAAATTGTTTATCCCTGAGTCCTTCTAGTCAGATCAGTTATTGGCTGATGTTTGTAGTGACCAATTCTTTTTCATTACTTGTCCAGAATTATCACCTTATTATTCTGCATGTAGGATTTAATGTCATTTCATATTTTAATGTACCTTTTAAACTTCTTCCCACATTTTTGGAGGGATGGTCTCATGAATAAAGAACAAGACTCAGAGTCAGGAGCTCTTGGATGGCTGTGCGCTCCCCCTCTGGTAATTGTAGCCACCTGTCATTTCGTCTTTTGATGGAGAACTCTGTGGGACATGGACCATCTGCTTGTTATGTTTGTGTACAGTATTCCCTAATCCGTGCTGGAGGCCACTAGGTGCTAATGCAGTACAAACAAATCTGGGTTATAGTTCTGCCCCACACCTCCGGCATGTGACGTTAGGCGAGTCACCTAAGGCTTGAGGTGCTGAGTACTGGTCAGTCCTCTATGTACCTCAAGGGGAGCTGCAGCTGCTCAGCACCTCTGAAAAGCAGGCCACTACTCTGGATAAGATTTTCAAGTACACCTAATGCTAAACACCTAAATCCATAATCGGGCACCTGCCTATTCTTTAAAAGAGCTGCGCAGCCAACTCCTCCAATGGGCTTTTCATCTTCGCACACCTGTAAAACAGGCTCAACTTTGCTTGGCAACCACACAGCAGTACTGGGAGACTCAGTTCATTAATGCTTGTGAAGCACTTTAACATGCTTAGACAGAAAGTGCTATAGAAATGTGAATCAATCTATCTTCATGGTGTATGTGGCTGCCTATCACATAATATCTCAGCTCCTTCCACATAAAATCAATAGCAATAATGAAGCCACCAGCGGATTTCCTGGAGTCCCTGCCACTTCTCCCTTTTTGGGGTAAAATCTTTGCTTGGGGTAGGGTTTTTGGTTTTGATTTTTTAGATTTTATTAATTTGCTATTTTGTTTTTGTTGGTTGAGGTTTATAAGGCCGATGGGGGTGTCAATGTTGTGTTATTCTTGCTTTGGTGAAAAGTCTTTTTTTGAAGACGATGACTTTGCAGCACTTCCTGAAGACAAGACAAGACTCTGGATTTGCCTAATCTCTGGAATTATGATGCATAGCTAGACCCCCTCGACCGAGAATGCTTTGTCCCCAGCTCTCATGTGCTTTGTCCGGGGTTTTGTGATCTGTATTGTCCCAGAGGAGTGTAACTGTTGTGGCGGTTCATAGATTGAAACTGGGTCTTTAATGTGGCTGGGGTTTGATCCATGAATTGCTTTTAAGGTTAGGAAGAAGACCTTAAACTGGCCTTGGAAGCTGTCTGGGGTCCAGTGCAGAGACTTTAGTCTGATGTGTGCATTTTGAATAGGGGCACATGCATGCTAACTGCATGCAATATAGTTTTAAGTTGTTCTCATCCACTCCTGACTATTCCCAACCCAGTATAAATCTGGGTTATTGAATAACCAGCTAGAATTAATGGTTCCATTTAAATAATTTCTCCCTCACCCAGTCAGGGCCATTCATTGTGATGAGATTTTCCATTTTTCTTCCTCTCCTTCCGTTCTTTCTGCAGACGTTCCAGTTCCGCTTCGTACATCATTTCCTGAATCAGGTACTTTTCTCTCCTCATCCGATCCCTCAGATCTTTCGGAAGGTCTGGGATTAAATATGAAATCAGGTGCTTTATGCAAAAGACAAGGTGCTGTGAAAACAAAAGGATTTAAGAGGGATAAAAAGTATTAATCTTTTTACTACAGTTTCCAGTTTGATTCATTTTTCAAAGGGGAGTAAAATCTCCTAGGTAACAAAAAGATGTTGATCTAGAACTCAAACTTTTATTAAAAATTGAAATATTAAGGCGCCAAATCCTGCAGTCCCTCTTCAGGCAGAACTCCAGCTGAAGTCAGCGGAGGCCGATGCCTGAGCAAGCACTAAACCACTGCTTGATTTGGCGCAATAATACTGTCACAAAGTTCAGTATAGAAATTAAGGCCCCAATCCTGCTGTGTGATCTGTTAGTTCAGACTCTGGAGTCTGTGCCCTGAAATCAGGTGGACTCTGTCTGGAGGTAGGGGGCCAATGCTAGTGGATCACACTGCAGGAAAGGGGACAAAGGATTTACTCCTTTTTTTAACTCTGGAAAAACTCCCAGTGATTTCAGATCCAAGTCATTATTACTGGAAAACAATGCTGCTTTCGAATGTTCTGTACCTCTAATATAAAACCACACTGCAATCTACCTAAAATGTCCCTGTTAAATATCTGGTGCATTTATCAATCATTTTGTCCCTAATGATTTAGGCACATTAGATTAAAAATTGGTGGGGTTGAGGAGAGTTGTTCTGCTCTTCTCTTCTTTTCCATTTTGTTTAATCAAAGAGGTTTTTTGGAGTTTGTTCTCTGAAGTTTGGTGAACAATCGGTGGAACCAGAGCCCTCTTCTGTCTCACGTAGACAAATGGGAGATGAAAAAGGATATTTTTCACTCCAATTTGGGCTCTTTACTTTGAGGGTTACAGAATAGAAGCTGTAGCAACTCTTCCTATGAATTCTCTTGTCAGCAGCAGAAAGATGCAATATCTAAACTGGTGTGTTTTGCTACATCTGAGGGACGATGATCCTTTAGCCTTGGCATATCGCTTTCCGTTTTTGTTTGTCTGCAAGATGAATAACTTTTCTTTTAAGAGATACGTCCTAGTATCTATCTTCTGCTGTGTTTGAGCTAAGTCCAAATGCAAAGTAGCCACACCTTAAACTGCTCTACATTAACTCTAGGTTCAGGATGGCGTGTTGCAGTTGTTATTATTTAGTGTAGTTATTTACACTGATCTCCATCTCCAAACTCAATGACAAAGCTTCCCTTAAGTATTTCTGTCTTAGCTAAATCTTTTATGATAATTGTTCTTTCTTTCCAGTAGCACCTACCATAGGTGTCGACTCCATGGGTGATCCAGGGCTGGAGCACCCACGGAAAAAACCAGGGGGTGCGTAGCACCCACCAGCAGCCAGCTCCCTCCTTGTTTCCCAGCACCTCCTGTCTGCCAGCGGATCCCCTGATCAACTCCTCCCCTATCTCCCAGCGCCTCCCACCTGCCATGATCAGCTGTTTAGCGGCGTGCAGGAGGTGCTGGGAGGGAGGGAGGGGGAGGAGCGGGGATGGGGTGTACTCAGGGGAGGGGGCAGAACTGGGTGGGAAGTGAAGCGGGACAGAAGAGGCAGGGTGGGGGTGGGAACTTGGGAGAAGGGGTGGGGTGGGGGCAGGGCCTAGGGCGGAGCATGGGCAGGAAGAGGTGGGGTGGGGGTGGAAGTTTTGGGGAAGGGGTTGGGTGGGGGCGGGGCCTGGGGCAAAGCAGGAGATTGAGCACCATTGAGGCCCAGAGGAAGCCAGTGCCTGTGGCACCTACAATGTGCTAGGTGGTTTCCAAACAGAAAGAGAGGCCTGATCCTCTGTCCCATAGAGCTTTTTTTATGTCAGGTTCTTCCAACCCAGCGAATAATCCAAGGGTTCTCATTGGATACATCTCTATACTTCTTTCTTTCCTCTCTCCCTTCTTGCGCTCTTCACTCCACCCAAGTCCATAACCTAATCACTTCCACAGGCCTTGTACATACTGCAACCGTTTAATCATAGACTCATAGGACTGGAAGGGACCTTGAGAGGTCATCTAGTCCAGTCCCCTGCACTCATGGCAGGACTAAGTATTATCTAGACCGTTCCTGACAGGTGTTTGTCTAACCTACTCTTAAAAATCTCCAGTGGCGGAGATTCCACAACCTCCCTAGGCAATTTATTCCAGTGCTGAACCACCCTGACAGTTAGGAAGATTTTCCTAATGTCCAAACTAAACTGCCCTTGCTGCAATTTAAGCCCACTGCTTCTTGTCCTCTCCTCAGAGGTTAATGAGAGCCATTTTTCTCCCTCCTCTTTGTAACAACCTTTTATGTACTTGAAAACTGTTATGTCCCCTCTCAGTCTTCTCTCCTCCAGACTAAACAAACCCCATTTTTTCAATCGTCCCTCATAGGTCATGTTTTCTAGCCCTTCAATCATTTTTGTTGCTCCTCTCTGGACTTTCTCCAAATTCTCCACATCTTTCCTGAAATGTGGCACCCAGAACTGGACACAGTACTACAGCTGAGGTCTAATCAGCGTGGAGTAGAGCAGAAGAATTACTTCTTGTATGTTGCTTATAACACTCCTGCTAATACATCCCAGAATGATGTTTGCTTTTTTTGCAATCGTGTTACACTGTTGACTCATATTTAGCTTGTGATCTGCTATGACCTTTCTGTAGTACTCCTTCCTAGGCAGTCGTTTCCCATTTTGTATGTGTACATCTGATTGTTCCTTCCTAAGTGGAGTACTTTGTACTTGTCCTTATTGAATTTCATCCAGACCATTACTTCAGATCATTTCTCCAGATCATTTTGAATTTTAATCTTATCCTCCAAAGATCTTGCAACCCCTTCCAGCTTGGTATCATCCGCAAACTTTATAATTTATACTTTCTATGCCATTATCTAAGTCACTGATGAAGATATTGAACAGAACGGGATCCAGAACTGATCCCTGCGGGACCCCATTCGATATGCCCTTCCGGCTTGACTGTGAACCACTGATAGCTACTCTCCGGGAATGGTTTTCCAACCAGTTATGCATCCACTTTATAGTAGCTCCATCTAGATTGTATTTCCCTAGTTTGTTTATGAGGAGGTCATGCGAGACAATTTCAAAAACCTTACTACAGTCAAGATATGCCACATCTACCACTTCCTCCCTATCCACGTCAAAGAAAATCATTAGGGTGGTGTGACACAATTTGTTCTTGACAAATCCATGCTGACGGTTACTTATCATCTTATTATCTTCTAGGTGTTTGCAAATTGATTGTTTAATTATTAATTATATCATCTAGTCCCTTATATGAAAACTGACCTCAAATACAATAATAAAAGCCAACCGTGCTGCTAAGACATGCCAGAATTGCAATGTGTAGCCATAGGGTACCGGGGAATGAGGAGGGTCTCGATAGTCTCTGTACCTGAAAAACAAACCGAATGTTGCATTTCAGTACAGTGATAAACTGCTACGCTTCACAGAGAACATAACAGAATGCTATTCTTTGACTATATCCTCCTTGCAACAACAGGGATCTCAAGCCAAAAATGATACAAGTTACTAAAATACTGATTCTTTCCTCACTTCCACCAATGGTAATAATGAATAACTCCACTGAAGTCAATGGGTGAAATCCTGGCCACACAGAAGTCAATGGGAGTTTTGTCATTGTCTTCAGTGGAGCCAAGATTTCACCCAGTGACACCATTACATGGTAAAACCAGTGTGAGAGAAGAATCAGGTCTACTGTTTTTAAAAACTGTCTTTTGAAGAACCAAGCCCTCAATAAAATAACATTCATATGGATTTGATTTTATTGTCAAAGAGGTAATTCCAAAATAATCCCACAGAAACCTAATCTAAAAAGGAGGAGAAATTTGGCTTCTGCCTAATCTGTTTCCTACACAGGTTTGAAAACTGGGTATGAACAATGTCTGAATATACCTTGTTAAGTAATACACAGAAGTTTTTAGCTCTAAGCTAATTTAGAAACAAAAGCAACTCAAACCCACAGGAGAAAGAAGATGAACAAAAACCTATTTTTTCTCTGACCGATAGGCCTCAGATTAGAGAGGCATCTGTACACAAATGGAATAAACTGTGTTTTGGGATTTCAGTCAGCACTGAATTCTTCTTACATTTCAGCATCTTCAGTGCAAATTGTTTTAGCTGACCACTTATTCCCTTCTGCAGCCAAAACACTGGCTCCTGAGCATGAAATGTTTTACAAAAGAGGAAGATTAGTGGCTGTTTAAGGACTGTAATAGAAGGCCCTGGCTGGGAATCTTAGCTAAAGATGGGTCTTCTATGGTAATCTGATAATTTTTGTACTTGTAAGGGACTAAATAAATACAGCAGCCCAGGAACTAGGGAAGACTTTGACAGATTGTTTTGTGTCTCATATGGAGGGAAAAATCTGGGCTCTGTAATAGCGATGGTAAATTATTAACGGATCTGTCTGCATAAACTGTCTTGCTTGAAAATTAAAGGACTCCTATCCATCACACAAACTACATTGTGGAATACATTTCTCTGTAATTTCTTTGCAAATAAACGATTTAACTAATTTTCATTCCTATCAATATGGGGCTTTAAAGTACAATTGAAATTACCAAGATCAACTGCAGGAAATGGCCCACCTTGATTATCACTACAAAAGGTTCGCCCCCACCCCCGGCCCTCTCCTGCTGGTAATAGCTCACCTTACCTGATCACTCTCGTTAAAGTATGTATGGTAACACCCATTGTTTCATGTTCTCTGTGTATATAAAATCTCCCCACTGTATTTTCCACTGCATGCATCCGATGAAGTGAGCTGTAGCTCACGAAAGCTTATGCTCAAATAAATTTGTTAGTCTCTAAGGTTCCACTAGTACTCCTGTTCTTTTTGTGGATACAGACTAACATGGCTGCTACTCTGAAACCAGTAGAATTCAGGTTGATTAAATGTCTTGTAAACCGATTAAAAGGAAGTCAGTCACACTCTCCATTCCACAGGCAGGGACATATATATTTAATAAGTAAATATACTCGCCAAAGAACACAGCTGTATCTAGTGATTTTGCAGTGGCAGTTTGAATTAGCAAACTGAGATTCAAGTGCCAAATCCTGCTTTAGTTGAAGTGGGTTAAGGCCAATTAGCCTCCCTGTAACAAATGCCAGAGGATGAGAATGAGAGCTAAGACTACCTCCTTTTTAGTTGTTTTTGTGGAAGATTTGTTTAATTGTTGGGCTAAATTTATGGAGTTTCTCCCCCACCCTTTCTTCATGCCAGACAAAATCTTTTATTTGATAAAAGGGCCTGGTTTACAAGTAAGAATTAGTTTATTTTTAGATGATGGGGATGACTTCATTATTAATACTGTGGCAGAGCCCTAGATACCACAATGCTGTGAGCCCTCTGGCAAGAAATGTTTAAGAATACATATGTGATTTATATGACTATTATGGTTATAATAATTATCCTACAGATGTTAGTAGCACGTGTAACCCACACACCTCCTTGGCTGTGGTGTTCTGTCCCATCTAGTGGCACGGAGACCACTTAGAGAGAGAGCTAAATGAGTCTGCTCTACAGCCTTAGCTAAGAGCCAGCTGGCTTTTAGATCATGCAGTAGAGGCTCATGCACTAAGCTCCAGAGGTCCCAGGTTCGTTCAAGCCCGCCCACTGACAACCAGGGTCTGTTGGTGTTACACATGCATGTGTATCCCAGGCCAAATCCTGAAGCCTGCTTTTAGTGCTTACCCAGGGAAATCTCACATTGACCTCAACAGGCGATCTCACTGACTAACAGCTGCAGAATTTGGAACTCCCTGAAGGAGCGCAACAGCGCTGGTTTCTATTTCTCTAAAACATCAAAACCAAATATTATTTTAATCTGTAACCCCATTGATATTAAGTGGTGGATGGTCAGAGACAAGTCTTACAAAAAATATTAAGATTATTAAATTGGAATGAAGCCTTTTTTGGCCAGCAGCTCTGTATCACAGAATAGGATATGTATTGATCTAACCTATTCTTAGGGTTATATCCTGCCAAATAGTGTGCAGTAGAGTCTCATAATTGTTTCAGCTCCCTAAATGAAAACATTAACTTCAGAGGAAAACAGCTCAGTTTGCTATAGAAGTGCAAGAAATATTATTTTCAGACTTTTAACAAAATGTCAGGAGTCTTTTCACTGGACACTAAAGTACCCTTGAGCTCTAAAGACCGATCAAAGGATATTTTATTGTTTCATAATAAAGAAGAGGCTTTGCAGTCATTTGAGCTCATGTTCACAAACCAACTCTGCATTATAAAATAACAGCATTACACAGTTGTTCTACCCAAGTTCCCCCTTGAAACAGAGCATTTTGGGTCATTCCAACAAAATGGAATAAATATTTTGATTTCATGGATGTCAAAATTTTCATTTCGGTCCAAAAAAAAAAAAAAAAAGTTCCAACATTACCAAAATGAAACTTTATTGAGTTTCTGTTCTGTGAAAAAATTTGAAGTTTCGACTTTTCATCCAAATTTGGGATGAAAACCAAATGTTGGAATTTCCTGCAGATGCGAAGCCCCTTCAATAATAATACTTAGTGCTTATATGGCCCTTTTCATGTTCAAAGAGCTTGAAAACATTAACAAATTAATTCTTATATGACTTTTGGGCGTAAGTAAATGCTATCACCACTAAGAGATGGAGAAACCAAAGAGGGAGGTTAGGAGACTTATTCAAGGACAAATAGAGAGTCTTGTCTTTGCAAAGGTCTTTACCAGGTCTCTGCAACACTGTTTTGATGGAACAATGTGTGTGCATCCACACAGAGCAGATCTTAACACCACTGTTGCACTGGTGTTTTCTGGGTCTTATGAAGCCCTATCGCATAGTGCCAAACACTGTTGCTGGGAGCAGAGGACAGTGGGGAATTTCCATATATGATGCACACAGTTGTGGGATGGAGCTAGGACTGGTTGAACCAGTGCAATGGAGAGAAACCACTGGAGTTTCTACTAGTTCAGCTTGACTGCAGCTAGAAACTATCTGAGGCGTTGTAACCAACCATTAAAACCAGCTCCGACATAAGGCATGGGACAATTATCGTATGGGGACATAAGATGTTGTACAAGTATTGTGAGCACAGGGTGTTTCTTGCAATGGTTTTCACGTATGGTGAAATTTGCTCCTATGCACAGAGCCTGTATAAGTCCTAGGCATCACATAAGCCATCAAAATAGGGCTTAGGTGGGACTTACATAGTGCATAGACCTATGCAGGCTCTCTGCAGAAAGGTGAATTTTACTCTACGGGTAGAGTGAGCAAGAAAGTCAGCATTAGAACCAGGATTAAAACCCAAGATCAGACCAAGTCTCCTCCACAATCTGTCAGTGGAAATTGAAGGATACGCAAATAATATGCTTGTGGGCAGTTCTTTTACTTCTTTTTTTTTAAAAAGACATTTTTATGCAAATTTCAGATGTCCTTCAAGATCCTGGCTAGTTCCCAAGGCAGCCTTCCTTATTCCAAAGATTGGGCACCTCCCCACTCATAGGCACAGTATAAGTGGTGTTCTGTACTTTTTACTCCTTTTACATATACAAAATGCATTTTTCATTTCATTTTTTAAACTTTGAAAACAAGTCAAGAGAGACTCTAGCATGATGCTTCCACCTGGTGATTTTTTAAAAAGAAAAGGATATTTTGGTGAGATTCTTACCTGCAATATTTTAACGGTGAGCCAGAAAATTCACTTCCATTAGATGTTGGTTCTGAACGGTTTTCAAAGTCGGACACCAGAAATACAGATAGACTGGCATTAACGTAGCCTACCATACACCTGGAGAACAAGAAACCCTGAAGTCAGGACACTCAGCCCATACAAATCCCACTTGGGAGGACATTTCTCTCCCTGGTTTCCTAAATCTATACCTAAACAGTGATACCTATTAATATTTGAAAAGCATGTTGTGGTAATTTCGGTCTCCCTCAATCCAAATCTGCTGTTTCATAGATTACTTTTCAAAAATTTGTTAAAGCAAATTCACACCAAAATCCCCTTTTTGCATGCTTAAAAATGCAGAGATTAGCTGACCCAGAAAACAGAGGTAAATCTCAGAGCGCCTTAGTTAGTGTAACTTATACCTTCTCCTTCCCTCCCCAATCTATTTAGTTTTACCCTGTATGTAAAATTAGATTCCTTTAAAGTACTTAGATTTGCCTCCTCCCACACTTGCACTCATACTTCACATCTGAATCTGGAATACTGTGTTCAAATTCTGGTCACTCTATCTAAAAAGTTATGTATGTAACAGAAATAGAAAAGGGTTAAGAGACAGGGAACAAAAATGATTAGAGGCATTGAAAGGCTTCTGTATTAGGAGAAATTACAAAGATGGGGACTGTTTAGCTAGAAGAGTAATGAGAGATGACACAACAGAGATACATAAAATAATGAATGGCACAAGGGAGATAAATTGGGTCCTCCTATTTACACTTTCTCATAATACAAGAACAAGGGGACATTCAATGCCGTTGAAAGGCAATAGATTTAAAACTGATAAAGGAAATACCATTTACATCACAATTAACCCATGGAACTCATTGCCACAAGATATCATTGAGGCCAAGAGCAGTATTCAAGGAAGGAGTAGACATTTGTTGAATACTGAAACACTCACAGTTATATTAGAAATGATAATTTTAATAAGGAATATAAAACCCATATTTCCTGGCATAAACTAATCTCTAGCTGATAGAGGTTAGAAAGAAACATCTCTTTGTGGGCAGGTTATTGCATAACTGGCCATTATGGGGTTTTGTGCACCTTCCTTTAAAGCTGGTTTTGGCCACTGTCAGATACAAGATATCACACTAAAACGGGCCACTAGTCTGAGCCAGTGTAGCAATTCCTGTGTTCCTTTATGGCTCAGAGACACTAGCTCCTAATTGTTGATTAATGGTAATAAGGTCTGGCAAAGGAGGTCTGGGAGATATCACCTTGCTGGTTCAAATTCACAGCTAATATCATTAAAGATGAAGCTGGACAAGAGTCTTATGCCATCCTTGCTCTGCATGGGCCACGTGCATGAAAGTCCAGCCAAATTATTCAGCATGGTGCATAAAGCTGAAGAGGCTTTAATCCTGCCGCTGGCTGAGAAAGACAATCACAGCTGCCAACAGAATTCTCAGCCATGTCTGCATAACTACTGCCCCAAATTCAACACGAGTCTAAAGTAGCGTTACACTGTTACCATTCCTTTTCCACACTGAGGTGCCATGTCTTTCCCATCTCTAACTTCAGTGACATCCAGTCATACTGGATCACAGGGCCAGCCCACAACATTTTGGCACCTGAGGTGGGGAGCTCAAATGACACCCCCATGCCCCGTGGCTTGGGCCAAAACTTTGATAGGTATCAATTCTGCCTTCTTCCTGTCTACTCCTCTCATGGTACTGCTCTGCTACCTACCCCAATAAAGGAGAACCAACTTAAAATGCCTTGTTCAAAAATTTTAAGTAACACTTAACTTTCAAACGCCTGAACAGCAAATATAACTTTTCTTGTCTGGCATTTTTATCTGTTTGAATAATCAAAGTGGTGCTTTCCGTGCCTTCTTGGTTGCAAACATTTGAACTGCTTCCTGCTGAAGGTCCACAGTCTGGGCCAGCTCATGCTCTACTGAGATGGTTGCAAGGCCGACCAGCCTCTCCTGTGTCATTGTGGAGCGTAGATGTTTTTTATTAACTTCAGCTTGGAGAAGCTGCGTTCTCCACTGGTAACTGTTACAGGAAGTGCTAGAAGTATGCGCAGAGCAACAAAAGCATTTGGAAAGAGGGAGATCATTTTATTTGTGCACATATATTCCAGAACAGTCTATGGAGTTGATCCTGCTGAAATGTATCTTGAAAGGGCTTTAAGTTCATCACCTAAATCCCTTGCATCAATATTGCGCATGTCATCATGTGTCAACAGGGGTGGCCCAGAACCCGCCCCCCCAAACTCTGCCCCCCCACCTGCCTAAGGCTCTGGGGTGCAAAAGGGGTGAGAGGTTGGGCTCTGGGAGGGAGTTTGGGTGGGGGAGGGGGTCTAGGGTGCAGGCTCTGGGAGGAGTTTAGGTGCTGGGTGCAGGATGGGGCAGGGGGTGGGGTGCAGGAGGGGGGAGAGGGGTGCAGGCTCTGGGACGGAGTTTGGGTGCAGGCTCTGGGAGGAAGTTTGGTGATGGGAGGGGATGCAAGCTCTGGGAGGGAGTTGGGGTGGGAAGGTGGCGCGGATGAGAGGTTTGGGGTGTGGCTGGGGGCTCAGGGCTAGGGCAGAGGGTTGGGGTGTGGGCTGGGGGTTCATGATGCAGGAGGGGGCTCAGGGCTGGGACAGAGGGTTAGGGTGCTGGGGGATGAGGGCTCTGGCTGGGGCCAGGGCAGAGGGTTGGGGTGAGGGCTCTGGCTAGGAGTGTGGGCTCTGGGGTGGGGCAGGGCTGGGGATGAGGAGGTTGGGGTGCAGGCAGGCTGCCCCGGGGCTGGGGCCAGAGAGAAGGACTCCCCCCAGCCCTTTCCTTGCTGGCAGCAGTGAGCTCTGGGGGAGGGCCCGCCCCTCCCCACCCTGGCAGCACACTCACCCCGCACCACTGTCACTGCACGTGCTCCTAGGGCCCATCTCAGGTCCAGGAAGCCCCCTCAACTCCTCTGTGGTGGGTTCCGGGGGAGGGGGGCTGCCATCACATGTGCCCCTCCTCCCCTGCTGCCCCTCATATAGCCTCAATGGGGGTGAGGGATGGGGCTGCCCCTTGCCCAGGAGAGGTGCCTGCAGGCGGAGGGGAAGGGAGGGGAGAGGCCCTGTGCTGGTGGAGGTTGCTGCTGGAAAAGGGAAGGGTCCAAGGCAGAAGGGAAGGGTCAGGGTCAGCCTGCCCAGCCACTAGGGCATGGGGGGCACTAGGACCCTGTGGCGGCAGTTGATGCTGGGAGCCAGCAGAGCGAAGTCAGCCTGGAGCTGCAGGGGAGAGGCAGGGATGAGGCAGGGATGGTCCGGTCTGGGGGTGGCATGCGGGGGCAGGAAGTCGGGGCCGGGGGACACTTGGGGGAGGTGCATGGGGGTGGCAGGTGGGGCTGGGAGAGAGACCTGGTCCCAAACATTGATAGAGTCGGGCCCCTGGGCCCTAAATATTGCTAGAGCCCGGGCACCATGGGCCCAGACAACTTGCCGCCCCTGTTTGTGCCCTGCATTGCTGGTTAGGTCTTCTTCAGGTATAGTGAGGAGTTTTGGAATATCATACAACATCCCAAATATACTATTCTGTTCCTTTAGCTGCATGAAACGTTCTTTAGCTGACTGTATTGCACAATCTAGCACCTGGTTAAAGAATTCAACTTTGAATTGTTGTTTGGGGACTCTTATGGGATTATCCTGTGCCTCGTAATCAAAATGTCTTATTCTTTGGTGACTCTTGAATTCTTGAATGGGTGGGAAAAGAGCTTCAGTGTGAAGTTCCTCTGCCAACTTCTGTGCACACTTCAGAACGTTTTGAAATCCCTCATCTGGCCGGTAAGACTGTAGGTATGACTTTGCTTTCTCCAGTTGTTCCATTGCTCCAGATATATCAGGGTCAACACCATGGAGCCTCTTGCTTACAACATTTATTTCAAACAGTAAGTCATGCCACAACACTAAGCCACACAGAAATTTGAAGTTATGTATGTTTCTGGTGATTCCATTTCCCTCTGCCACTGTTCTCCCACAAACCGTTCCTGTCCTAGCATTATCCTCCATAATGGCAACTATGGCATCAACTATCTTCCCAATTTGGTGTTTGATAGGCTTTATTGCCTCCACTCGACTTTCCCATCATGTGGCACTCAGTGGTTTCAGTGTCAGAGAGGATGTTCCCAGATGTTGCTTCAAAATCTGCCATCGATGAGTTGATGCCTAGAGAAAAATACATCGATGCTTTGAATTACATTAAAAAATTCAGCAGCCTCACTAGAAGCTGATGCTGCATCACTGATCACCAAGTTCAATGAATGAGAACTGCATGGGACAAAAAAGCTCGAGGGTTTAACTCTCAGATCTGTGTCTGCACTCCTCTGTTCTTTCCTCTCATGTTGGCACCATTATTGTAGTCCTGACCTCTCATGTCAGCTATCATATCACAATTCCCGTATCTTCCAGTTTTTTAAGAAGCACATTTGTCATACCAGCTCCTGTAGTATCATCAATGTCAATAAATTCTAGAAAATGCTCTCTGACAGTCACTATTGCAGGGACATTTTCACTAGGTTCTGTTGTTGTTGTTACAAAACACACCATTAAAGTCATTTGTTCCATATGGCTGATGTCAGGTGTGCAATCCAGAATAACAGAGTAATATCTTGCTGACTTCAGATCTGCCACATTCTTCTGTTTGACTTTTGTTGCCAGTAACTGTATGATCTCATTTTGAATTGTTTCCAAGATAGTGGTATGTGTACGCTTCTTGGGTGGTGACTCTTCTTAGATGCTCCTGGAGTACAGCATCGAACTTAGCCATCAGCTCCACAATTTTAAGGAAGTTTCCATTGTTTGGCACATACAGCTGGTCTGAAGTGCCAGGCAGTGCTAGGTTTTGGGTAGCAAGCATTCTCACAATGGCAATGAGCCTTTTCAGAACATTTTGCCAGTAAAGAGACTCTGATGCAATCTTCTCTTGATGCTGATCATCTATGGTGGCCTTTAACCTTAGTCTCCTCTCAAGCTCTTTCCACCTATGGAATGCTCTCTGGTGAGTTGCTGCCTTCTCATGGCATGCCAGATTTCTAGCCAGATTTTTCCAGTCCTTTGTTCCTGTGGAACTCAATGTGGCTGGAACATTAGACTGGAATAGTTTGCAACAAAAACAGTATGCAGCATTTTGGGTTTTTGAGTAGATAAGCCATGGCCTCTCCACTTTGTCACCATTGGGGATTTCACGCCAGTAATGTGTTGGATGGAAACTTCTATTTTCATTGTCTTTGGGGAACATGAAGTTTTTCACTTGCTGTGGTCCATGCAGTACAAGGAAGTCCCTCAGGCTACTGCTCAAGTGGGTCCACAGTCCTGGATCATCTAGACTTAAGGAACTAAACTCAGCAGCAGCTGTTTCTTGTGCCTCCACCACACTCTTCTCTGATCTATACTTTTCTTCAGGAATGTGCATGGTTACATCCATTTGAGATGGAGATATGGATGCTGCAGTAGCTGCCAGGTCACCTGCACTCTGACTGGAAGATCAGGCATCTCCTCACCACTCACATCCTCACTGTGGCCGGAAGGCTCATCGTGAACATTTGTGTCTATGTATCTCAGGAGAGCTCCTTCCTGCTTAAATAGAAAAGCTTCCTTTGCTTTCTTTCTTTTTCTGAATGCTGCCCCAGAGGGGCGTTTCCTTCTTTCACTCATGACTGCTGTTCTGTGCCAACTATAGTGGCTCTCAACACTCAGTTGAAGGGGACACATAAGCAGGCTGGTAGCCGGGCCTGAGTGACGGAAGATATCAGCGTCTTAAGGGCCTAACTGGCTCCTGCTACTTCAGCTGACAGCCTGTTCTCCTCAAGTGCGTTCAGGGAAGCAGCAGGAAACAGGAAGCTCCCTGAGAAGCTGGTGTTACTCAGTCCAGGCTCCTGGGGGTGTGAGAGAGGTACATAAGAGGTTCCTCCTCCTCCTCTTTCTCCCTGCAGCTCCTGTTGCTTTCTGTTATTCCCTCTCACCTTTTCTCCTGCCTGACTGTTATGTCTCTTGTGCCCTCCTTCCTCCAGCACAGCACTCCACCATCTCTGTGCATCTAGAGCAGAGAGAATACATACGCACCAGCAGCAGACACAATTTTCTACACTCTGAGTCCTAGTGGCACCCCCCCCTCAAAAAAAAAAAAAAAAACAGTCTGGCACCTGAGGCAGCCGCCTCAGTTCGCCTCATGGTAAGGCCAGCCCTGCTGGATCAGCATGTTAGTTGAATGTTTCTTCAGAAGTGATCATCAATGAAATAGTGAACAATATTGAGATATTTTTTATCCCCCTCTATACTACAAAATGGCTAACGTTTTTCAGGAAAATTATTCAGGTTGTACTGATGTGTCAGCCAGTGCTGACCTGTGTGGATTAATCTGTTTTAAACAGCAGATGAAAGCCATTCTCAAGCCTAAATGACTTAATTCAGTGAACCGAACACAATCCAAGGTTGACAGTGACTACAAACTGATAGTGACCATCCGATAGCAAGTTGGTAGCCTGTCTGAAGTGAGTCTGGTGGCCTCCTAGCCAGGCTACCCAGGCTTGAGAATCTTTTTAAACTGGTTTTCAACCACTGTTTTATCTTGTATCGATGTTGGCAGGCTGCAGCCAGCACCCTGGTGTAACCTGAACTGTTTTACAAGATTGCTTCCTGAAAACCATTTTAGGATGTGGCCAATTTCCTAGTTTAGGCTGTGCCTTAGATCACCATTATTAGGGTTTAGAATTATCAAACAAGTCAGTTCACATCTCTCCAAGTAATTGTTTGGCAACAGACTAAGGTGGAATCGCATGGGTTCTCGTTTGTAAGGTTTTTTCCCAACCAGTAAAACTGGTTGTTTATTTTTAAAATGTAAGCTTAAATTCTGTGGGAAATTGTGTGTCCACCAGATTAGTACCTGAATGGTGTTCCAGCTGGCTATGGCTCAAGACCTACAGTTAAAGCAGCTATAGAGCTGAAATTAATTACAATATTTTCTTTCGCATCCTACATGATTTTTCTGATGCCTTTCCTCCCAAAACTGTTAAAATATTCTATGCTACATGGTCCAGACTCTTGAACTTTGGGAACTATCTATTCCTGTAGAATTTAAGAATAGTTTTCCACTATCTTGATGGCAATGTACTGCATCTGCAATGTTGACATAGAAAGGCATTAGCCTAGTTGGTCTCTTCTGAGGAATTAGATTTGGTCTCTTATGTTATTTAACGTATTGCTGGAAAACGGTGTGAATGGCTTTAAAATACAACAGTTTAAGATCTGTTTCCTTAAGCCAGGCCAATGTCTCTAAACAGAACTAATTTGAAAGCAAGTGCACTATATTGTCTTCCTTATCAAATGTAATTTCAAAATGCATTTTCTGGGACTGTGGTAAGAAAGAAATTAATAAAGCAGAAAAAAAAGCTGACACCACTTACATGCCCTACACTAAACACAATGGCAGCAAGGAGAGGCACATGCCCACCAATGATCAGCATCAAACCTAACACTTTACCAACTGAAAGATTTTCTACAACTCTTTATGGAAACAGAACAATTTTTCCAGCATATACGAAAATGCCAAATCCTTGACAGGATAATGAGTTAAGTAGCATTGCCAGTCATGAACTGTCTCCATTGGTGTGACTAAACTGCACTGACATCCAAAATATGGCTAAAAGCAACAACAGAAAGAATCCCCTTCGCTCTTTCTGGGAGGGAAAATAAAGCTATGAAGTGAAATATTTATATCTGATAGCAGAATGCAAGCTCACTATTGCTACGTATTGCTTAGCTTGCTTAGCTTATCGCTTTTAATGTAGTACAGCACTTATTGCCAGAGTGGCGAGGAGCTTATTTGCAAATTTTGAACATTTGGAGTTCAGTTGGGTTGGATGAAACCAACGATTTCATTCAGGGTTTCTCCCCTCTGCCCCAGCACACTAGATTTAAGATGCCCTTCAATTTAAATTATACCCAGTTGCAGGCTAATAGTGCACACACTATTGTAATTTAGTGTTTCTCAACACTGGAATGAAAATGCAGAAGAACAGCACGGACTCAATTTAGGACTGCCTCTCAAAAGCCCTAATATAAGAGCTCTGTCTTTTTTAAAGGAGTACAGAAGTTATTTTGCTCAGTAATTATAGCTTGGCTGATGAAGCTGGAGTTGCCTCTTCTGATTAGACTCTGCACTTTTCTTGGATTAATACTTGTAAAATCCTACATCAGCAGAAAGAGGTTTAGTGAATAAGCTACAAATGACAGCCCAGCTCCTCAACTGGTGAAAATCAGTATAGCTCCTTTGACTACACATTTACAAGGTACACCAGCTGGTGATCTGGGCCAATATATTGATCATGATAATAGCATGTTATTGTAGCCACTGAACCTTCTATAACTGATCCAGAATTTTTTCCCTGAGTTAAGATCATAAATCCCAGCTACTCACAGACTGTATTATTGATACTCAAAAGTATTGATACTCAAAAGTACTCTAGTGCAATCTGGAGTACATTCTTGTTAGTGGAATCTGTAAATATGGAGACAGTAATGCTATTTATGTTTCAAGGAAATAGAGATTTTCATGCACATTAACATTTTCTTAAAGAAAGCCTACTTTTGTCCAGCTTCTCCTTGGCCTGCACAAGGTCCATATTTGTAAGCATAAACAAGTCGAGGGATGAAATCTGAAGTCACAGCTACAACAAATGCATTTGTGATAACAGAGAGAATTCCAATGCCTTCCAGAATTCCATACCAAATTCCTATCCAATATAGAAAATGTTGCATTAGTTTCAGGGAAGACAATTATTAAAATAGTTTAAATATTGCATGCAACGTGCCTCGGAATTCTTGGCTTTTCCTATCTCAGTCATTTCGCATGTTCCTTTCTGAGCCATGCAAGCAGCAACATGTGTATTTATTTAAATGTTAGGAGACATGTGGGTCTAGCACTAGATAATGTCACAGCTGGATTTTTTCCTGAGGAAGCAATGGTGCTTGCAATGATATACAGGCTGACAGTATGAACCCATCATTACATTACATTACTAGAGTGAGGTCTTCCAATTGGTGAGCTGGCAAAATGCCATCCCAGCAAATGAGCATGAATATAGCTAGCCAAGCCACCATGTATGTTCATCATGCATGAATGGCGAGGGCATGAATCTTAGCCAAGAACATTGATATAGCTGTTCTTCCTGAGGTTCCATGCCTATGATGGAAGAGAGGTGTCATTGCTTATCCAGCTCTAAAATACTTTTAAAAAGTAGCAAGCATCAAAGCACTCCTGCACTGTGAGTGCCTTTTATCTTCTATAATGATCATAGTTTCATTAAGAGGGCGTGCACACAGTGAAAGTCATTAGGAGAACTTTCATGGAACTTAATAAGACAAGACTGAAGGTTTCTTTCTTCACGTTTGATCCATGACATTGCAAAAAAAAAAAAAAAGTGTTTCTTCTTTGGGCATGAGTCTTTGTTAAACTACAGTCATTAATAAGTTAGGTGTATGAAAGTTGAACAAAGCCTTGAAGCTGGTACAAGAAAGTCGTGGAAATACTGCATTCAGCCCCATGGTTGCTGTTGAGCTGACGGACGGGAATCAAAGAAGAGAAGTGTATGATGTGAAGAACTGACCTATATTTAACACTTATGATTGTTTTGGTTAGGGATGATGGGGAAATATTTATGATTAATAAAAACCATGGACCAAACCATTACTAGAGGAACACACCAGTACAATATTCCCCAAAAGATAATGAGACAATCCAAGAATTCTTGGACAGTAAAATACACTGAAATCTGTAGAAGACCATTCTTCTTAGGCAACCTGATTTAAGAAAGCATCTGAAACTTCTTTAAATGCTAGGAGTACAATTTTGCTTATCCATTATTAGAAAACCACCCCCACCAAGCAACTGGTGACTGACATTCCTTTCCTGTCACTTAGGACAGGTTCACAACCTTTCACATTGAAGATGGAGCACTCAAAGAGGCCATACCTTTACCCATGCTTAGTTACATCTTACTCTGCTAGCAGTCCCACTGAAGCCAACTGTTCATAGAGGCCCTGATTCAGCAAAGCACTTGAGCACATGCTGAAATACTTTGCTGAACTGGGATTGGAGTAAGGTGCTATTCACTGTGAATAAGGGGGTCAGAATCTGGTCGTAAATGGATGTTTCCTAAATCTCTATTCTTCAAATTACATTTTAAAATCATAAACATGATTGAATTGTAAGAATGTGAAAAGATTATTTTTTATTATTTTATTGTTATTTTTTATTATTACCAGCCAGCTAGAGACTAGCCACTCTGAGGAGATTTAGCCAGTAGGTGGAGTCCCCTATCCTTTAGTCAGTCCTGGAAAGTTTGCAATATTCTCAAAAAGAACAGGAGTACTTGTGGCACCTTCGTATATATCTATCTTCTTACTATATGTTCCATTCTATACATCCGATGAAGTGAGCTGTAGCCCACGAAAACTTATGCTCAAATAAATTTGTTAGTCTCTAAGGTGCCACAAGTACTCCTGTTCTTTTTGTGAATACAGACTAACACGGCTGCTACTCTGAAACCTGGCAATATTCTCAGCACTTCAAAGACCTTTGTAGACATGAGGGTAGTTTTCTCAACCAGGCAAAGGGAAACCTACTTTTGTCTGGGTGAGTAGAAACTGTGCAAAGCTTCTCGGAGACGGAAATTACTTCAATTTGCATCATTTGTTAAATTTCTCTAACTCATTATTATATTCAAAGTGAACAGCTGCATGTACTAACTAAGAAAGTGCATCCACCAAAGGAAAACCCAGCAGAGATCACTGAACACTTAGTTTAAAAATCTGGACTGATAAGTCATCCACCATTAAAAACCTATTTTCCAATTTGGATTAGTAGGTGATCAAAACAAACCTGCGTTGAATGTTTACATCTTTTTTTTAGGAGCCAAAATTGTGCATTATTTTGTATAATGAGAAAGAGGATGGGAGTCAAAGCTAAAGTTTAATTTAAAAGTTTAATTTAAAGTCATTGGGTTCATCAGATGATCAATACTTTGTCTTTAAAGAGACACATAAACAGCTCACCTATATCTTTGGCTCTTGAGGCTAATGGCCGCCTCCACTGTGTGACAAATTTGTATGCATCAAGCCGGATTTCAATAATATTGTTAAGTAAGGCCAGAAGTGGTGCCAGTGGAAAAGCTGCCACAAAGATGGTTGTGAATCCAAACTGAAGAACTGGGAAAGGAAATAAAAGGTTAGTGTTTTCAATACTGTATTTACTTTCAAGATCTTATGCAAAATGCCAGGCTACTAAGATGCCATGTAGCTAGTAAACTTGCTCATTATGAAGTACCATATTATCACTCTGTGGTGCTAGTGGTATCAATACGGCAATTCTTTTTCCAAAAGATCAGCACTAGGGTGAGAGAACAAATGATTGAATTTCCTGAGAGCTTAGAGAACTATATCTGTGCTCCTTGCTACAGAGAGACAAAAGCTGATGAACTGTATGTTTTGAGAGCTGTTTTGTGATCTGTTTAACTGATTTTATTTTTTTTTTTTAATTTCAGCACCTCCAAAAATTAGGCCACTTCTATTTAGGTATCTACATTTTGAAAACATTGATACAACAGAGTGTAGGGAGTTAACAGGTGAACCTGCATTCCGACACTCACTAGTTCCACCAGAAGAAGCTGATTAGGGTAATTAAAGATAATTATCTAAGCAGACAGGTGTTCTGGGGGAGCTAATAAGCCAATGAGCCCATCAGCTCAAGACTGATAAGGAGGCATAGAAAGGAGACCTGGAGGGTGAAGAAACAGGGCGAGCCCCCTGCTGAGTCCATCCTCACAGATGCTTCAGGGAAGGGAGACCTCTGCTCCTTTCAGGTCCTGAGGCCCTAAAGCACAGAGGCTATTGTAACTAGTACTGTTGCATGGGCCTGTAAAGTTGTTGGTGGAGGGAACTCAGATAAATGGCTTGGTGGATACACAATCAATAAAAGTCTGAGCCATTTTCTGTGGTGCAAAAAGGCAGGAGCAGAGCAGGCCCTTCTACAGTTGACATAACTGTTTAGGGCCTGCTTCTCAGAGTAGCTGATCTTCCACAGATCTCCTTAATTTCAGTGGAATTGCGCCAGTCAGGAGAGGGCTCTATCCACTACATGTGCAGCTCAGTCAAGACAGACAAAAGTCCTTTGTCCTTCATTCGTTTTATGAAAGCAGAGTTCCTTAGAAGCAAGCAATTTTGTAAATATTAGTTAGTAAATGTTAAATATACCCTATCATACAGTCACATGCTAGACAGTGCTTGTGAAAAGTGAAAAGTAAGTGCTTTGACATTAAGACCTTATCAAGGTTCAGTAGAATTTGCTTTATAAGGAATAACAATGACACAAGAAACTATACAGTTGAGGGAATAAGAATTTTGAGGCTGCAATTTAGAGAATATCCCTCTCTCTCCATGAATGCAGCTAATCAGATAAAACATTTAACAAATGGGAGTTTAGTACATCACATGAGGGATTATTAGAAATATTGCCTGGGTTTGGTTCTTAACAATTCACTCCCATTCCTCACCTGACTTGTGATAATGGAAATCGTTCTGCAGTTTCTTTAGTTTCATACAGCAGTACTTTGGAGTTTTTAAGTAAACAATTCAGCCCTCTGGGCTTAAAAAAACAAAAAATGTACTGACATTAAAATCTAGCATAAAAGAGTAAAATCAGAACATTTTCATACTCATTTCTAGGTATTCATCAAAGAGTCCATAAGCATTCATAGGCTGAAGATTATAGTCCTTTTCCCACTGTGGGAAGCTTGCTTTTCTCTGTGAGCCATGTTCTTGTCGTAATTTTCTCCTGGTCCACCAGTTCTGAATTAACCTGCATATTCAAATAAATTGTAAACACCCATTTATTGGTTATTCAGGATTTTAAATTAGAAGTCTTAACACTGGTTAAGTGACTACATAGAAGTCTAGCGTGCATGTGCAAACTGCAGGTGGAAGAACCTTAATATGGGGCTGAATCTATTATTGGCTACCATTTCCCAATTAGCAACAGAGATATGTGAGAATCTGAAGACACATGGGACCACCCCTTTCTCTATTCCATTCTCTGAGTGTTAGCTGTATTAAAGGACAAACTGGCAAGTTTAGCTGGATTACTTATTAATCCTGAGGGAGAGGCTAGGCTGGACTAGACAATATATTTTGTAAACTGAATGTATCAATGTATGAGAGAGCTTGATATCAGTAACAAATGTGGCTGGTAGCACAGAATGCTATCCTTTATCTCTAAGAAGGGAAAAAGTTTCTGGATTGTCTTTCAGATACAGATGTTCTTAATGAGGAAATGGGATATATATCCATTTCTGATTTAACTTCCTTCCTCTTCCCTGCCTAGAATGGCAAATTGCTTGAGTCAATCAGAGCTAAGAAAGGAGATGTATGGTTCTCTTTGAATGGAAATGTGTCCTCTGGAACTGAATGTTCAGTAATAGAATAGGCAGAGACAAGTGGGCAGGCTAATGATTGTGGACACACTGTTGTCATCGGAATAGCAGTTGATGTAAAAAGTTAAAACAGGGTAGTGTGGCTTGCATATGTACATATCCTTTATTTTCTCCTTAGAAGTAAGTTCCCATCCCCAAACCAAATCAATAATTTATACATAATTTCCTAATTATTTGCACATTTATTCTGAAATATGACTTCTCCAGTACACGGGATTGGGTGTGTGACAGGGAAACAGAACTGACGTCCATTTTTAGATCAGCTAGAAATCTTCAGCTGAAGATTTGACTTCAGTTTTGACTGTGACGTTCTCTCTGTTACTTCACTAACTGTTCCCCAAACTATTTTTGGCCTTTCCACCGCTTCCTTGTGCTGTCTTTTCCTCTCAATCCCATCACACATTGCTGATGTTTGTTTGGAAAACTCCATGGGGATCGTGCTGAGCTTCTGCAGAGGGTGATCTTCCAATCAAGCTGAAGCATCTCTTGAGCTTCATGCCTTCGCCTTGCATGTGTGTGTCAAAGCATGTAACCATTACAGCATAAACTGCTTATCATCCAGGCCCCTAGAATTCTGCAGCATTTCAGTGCTACTCTCTGGTGTCTGGTTCCTAAAGCTCTCTGGCATTTTTACAGCAGAAATTTCAAAACCCAGGTTAATGTCACACCTCAGTGAGAGTCATGATAGGCTACTTTCAGGTTCCCAGTATAAAAATCATATAGAAACAGGAACCTTTGGAAGAGGCCCTGACTCACCCAGATTTTCTCCAAGGGCTCTGGGGGAGCACATGCTGGAGTGGGAGCTCCCTGGCGCCGGACTCCTCTCATTGGTGAACGCCCTTTGGGGAAGCTTCCACCTCCATCAGCCCTAGTATAGCGCAATGGCTGCATTGCGCAGGGCCCACCCAGACTGTAGCTGGCCTCTGTACAGAAGGGGTAGAGGATCCTCCCTGAACCCTTTGGGCACCCAAGCAGGGCCAGATACAATGTGGCATTTAACTGGAAGATCAGAGAACTCCTAGCTAGGCTGTTTGGCAGAGAAAGGAGAGGTTCATGCCTGCTGGGGATTCATGGGGATACAGGGAGGGAGCCATGGCACTAGAGATTGAATGCAAGGCCATCCCTAGACATTTTGGTGCCCTACACAGCCCCCCTGCAGGGTGGGGGGCAGCTGGCTCTAGGCCTCCACGGGAAGGGGGGCAGGAGCAGGCTTGGGGGGGCAGGGGAGAAACTGTCCCCCAGCACGAGCCGGCGGAGCAGAGCGGGCTGGGGCTGGGTTGCTCCGCTCCACTTCCTGACGCCCAATAAGTGCAGGGCAGGCCCGACCCCGCACTCACAGGGTGGCAGGAAGTGGAGTGACCCGTCCCCAACCCGCTCCGCTCTGCTCCCCTGGGCCCTGGCTCCCAGCCGTGGGAATTGGGGGGGCACTGGGGAACCGCCCTCCAGCACTCACCGGCGGCGTGGAGTGGGCTGGGGCTGGGGGTCAGTCCACTTCCCGCCACCCGGTGAGTGCTGGGAGTGCCCGACCCCTGCTGCAGTCCCCCGGGATGTTGCTCAGGGGAAGGGGTGAAGTGGGGGCAGGGCAGGGGCGGAGCAGAGGCGGGAAGAGGAGGAGCAGGGGCGGGAGTTTTGGGGAAGTGGTGGAGTGGGGGCGGAGCAGGAGTGGGAAGAGGCAAGGCTGGGGCGGAGCAGGGGTGGGGGCCATGGGGAAGAGTCGGAGCAGGGGCGGGGGCAGCCTTCCTGGGCAGCTCAGCCAGACGGGGGATTGGGCTGGCCACTGGAGCAGCACGCAGCTGCATAGGGCACCAGGAAATTTGGGGCAATTTAGTGCCCCAAATTTCCTGGTGCCCTACGCAGCTGCATACTTTGCGTATGGGTAAGGACGGCCCTGACTGAATGCCTCTGTCCCTAGAACAGGTACCAGCTGTGCAAACTCCTCACACTTCCTCAACTTTGTGCTGGAACTCTAAAGTGGAGGCACCAACAGACACTACTTCAGGGCCCTGGAACAGTTTGTATTGTGGGGGTGCTAAGAGCCACTGAACCAAACTGTAAACCCTGTATGATGGAAACCACTTCAACCCTGGGGGTGCTGCAGCACCCCACGCACCCGTAGTTCCAGCACCTATGCATTACTTCTATTAAATCTTGCACCCTTTTAAACTGATCTCTTCCCATCTCCTGCTCACCTCTTCTGTGATCTCCTTCTAGGCTTTTCATTAGGTTTCAAGGTAATCGTTAATGGATGCCAGAAAGATTGAACCAGAGTGTCAAAAACTGACAAAAGATGTGGGGAGCGAAAAGAGAAGCAACAAAGTTGTGGCTGTTTTTTCTAAGTACAGTAATTCCTCAAACTGGAGCTGAATGTGACTGTTTGCTACAGCATCATGGCATGCTGAGGCGAGAACTCTGAAACAGAAGGAAAGAAGAGAGTACCCAACACCTTGCTTGCCAAGTAGGTAGTGTTTTGGGGCAATTTACTCAAAAGTCTATGTTGGATCATATTAAAGAAGTTCTGTATGAAAATCACAAATGAGTTTGATTCCGCATAGTTTAAATTCCAGGGTATTACTAATTAAGAGGTCTCTTGGTTTTTGGTACTGTTTCTCTCCCTCTATGTGTGAAACTTGCAAGCTGCTAATTGTGTTAGTACATTCTAAGACAGAGTCTGTTCTCAAAGCAATTCACAGAGAGAGAGACTCTAAGCAATACTCTAACAACAGAAACAGCACCCAGAGACTCCCCGCCCTTTTGTTGTATTAACAATTGTGATTAAAATAGAGATAGAGGATGTATGTGGATGGATGCTTGGTGTGGATAATAACTGAATGATCAGGGAGGTGCCAGCCTAAGAATCCAGTGTCCATCTGCTGAAGAAGGCGTCAGGTGGAAATAACCAGAGGACCCCCGGAGGGCAGACTGGAATCCACCCAACAGCCTCAAGAATGGGAGAACCAAAGAACAAGATAACATCTAGCAGCACGGAGCCGTCAGGAATGTGCCATCTGCTGATTGATTCAGCAACAGCATGATGAAGCAATTCCCATAGACTGGCACAGGAAGAAATTCCTATAAAAATGGACTCTAGAAAGTGAGAACTTTGGGGTCTGATTCTGCAAACCAACTTCCAGGAGCATCAGATGAGCATCTGACAAGGCCCTGCTCCCTCCTCATGTCCAGGCCACCTGGCCAGTGGCTTGGCATGAGCAACTCTAAGGCTGGTACTATGATGACTACCTTGCAGAACCTGTGTGTGTGTGTGTGTGTGTGTGTGTGTGTGTGTGTGTGTGTGTGTGTGTTTGTATGAATGAATGTGTGAATAAATATGAGATTGAATGGAATGTTATAACTATAACTAACCGCTTACTATGATTCTTTCTGTATTCACAATAAATGTGGTATTTTGCCTTTTCCCCTTTAATAAGATCCTGCTGGTTTTTATTTTATTGGTACAACATTTTGGTGGAGAATTGCGAAAGGGGGAATATTGGTAAAAATCCTCAGTTATTGTAAATATTGGTGTGCACACCGCCAGCTCTATTGAGCTAGGCATTTCTATTAGGTTAACCAGACCTGCCTGCCTCCGGGAAGATAGCAGGGGACCTGCTGGCCTCCGAGAAGGTAGCAGGGAAAACAGATTAAACTAGACCTGCTGGCCTCCAGGAAGGTAGCAGGGGACCTGCTGGCCTCCGAGAAGGTAGCAGGGAACACAGATTAAACTAGACCTGCTGGCCTCCGGGAAGGTAGCAGGGGACCTGCTGGCCTCCGAGAAGGTAGCAGGGAAAACAGATTAAACTAGACCTGCTGGCCTCCGGGAAGGTAGCAGGGAAGAACAGGTTAACCAGACCTGCTGGCCTCCGAGAAGGTAGCAGGGAAGAACAGGTTAACCGGACCTGCTGGCCTCCGAGAAGGTAGCAGGGAGAAATAGGTTAACCAGACCTGCTGGCCTCCGAGAAGGTAGCAGGGAGAAATAGGTTAACCGGACCTGCTGGCCTCCGGGAAGGTAGCAGTGGAAAAACGCATAGATTAAGCTATGATTTCAGAATCTAGGCTGTGTCACTTGCTAAGTAATACCAGGAGTGACAAAGAGATTGAAATATCCACGTTAAGATGTTTAAAAGAAAACAGGGTAAGCCAGTACCAGAGGGAGGAATGGAGTCAGAAGGAACTCCAACCTGACCTTTGTTAAAGAAATTATACCTTTTAAACAAATCCTTCAAAAATTTGGGCACAGTCCTTGGACTAAACAAGCCCTAGCTGATGTCTGCACTATTTCGGACCTGGAGGATAGATTGGCTCAGTATATCCTTATATACAAACCTTCTAGTGCTGCCAAAAGAGATGCAGCAGCAATTTGGTTGTTGTGGGAGGCATGTAAGGATTCTTCCCTCTGCTTGTCTTCATGTAAAGAGGAAAAGGCACAAATGGAAAAAGAAAAACAGAGCAGTGTGGAAGGGATGTTAAGGAAATGAAAAAGTGTATGTATCTATCTGTGTGTGTGTAAATATGTAAAGTTCTAAGGACCAATTGGTTTTGTTTTTGTTTTAAATAATGCCACTAAAAATTCATTTGACTCTTTAATTCAAAGTTGCAAAACTGACAGACCTTTTTGCTAGGCACTGGTAATTAGTGTTGTTTGGCTTTGGGATTTGGCATTTAACCCTTAAAAGGTAACTCAATGCTTTACAAAATTTAAAATGTTTTTAAGTTGTGGCTGCAGCAGGGCAGTCAAAATCAGGAGAATAGAAAAAAAAATTCTGGATTCTTTTTGTTTGTTTGTTTTTTGTTTGTTTGTTTTTGTACCAAATAGCAGATGAGAGTTGTAGTAAAAAAAAAAAATTAAAAAAAGACAGTGCCCTTCTGAAGCAACAGCAGGGGTGAGGTGCACAAAAGAAAAAGAAGCAATGTTAGAAACACTGAGTCTTAAAATGGCTCTGAGTAATCAGACTGTCACTTTGATAAAGGTACATGAAAACTCTGTAAGCAAAAAAAGAAATAGTTACACCTTATGTAAAAATTGATATGGATAATGTTATAGAAGTTAAACTATGGAAAGAATGTGCATTTGCCCCAGAACATGTGCAGGGTATATTGTAGAAGGGGCAAAAGAAATGCAAACATACCATGCTACTTAATTAAAATGCTATTAGGGCTCCAAAGGGAGCCACAATAGGTTGGGTTTTCTTTTTCAGATTGCTGTGTGTTTTGGAAGCAGAAGTTAAAAGTAATCAAAACTCTGGTGAAAGTTGATTGTGTCCCTTTTAAGATAGTCTGAGCTGCTGATGGCTTTAAATCCAAAAGCAGGAAGCGTCTGTGAAAATGCAAATTACCTAAATGATAAAGGAAGGAAAGAACTAGCAGCACAAAGGAGCTGCAGATAAAGGACACACCTGGTCAGCAAACAAATTGTCTAAATAAAAGGCATGGGATAACAAGATAATTTTAATAAATTTAATGATAATAAGTATCCCTGTAACAACGTATAGTGTGTATGATTTTTGGAAAAACCCTTTAAGGTCATATGGTAATGATGCTTCTCAGTTATTACCTGTAAATAAAACTTAAAGCTTAACACAGCAGGAAAAACATTATAAACTTGGTCTGCTGTATAAGAAGGAAAACTCATGGATTTAATGACTAAACAGTGGGATAATTTCCCCATAACCCTTAAAAGATAAAAGCCATTGAAACCTGGCCTGCCTATAGAACAAAAACAGGAAAATGTGGGGGCAATTCCTCTGTTTTGCCTGCAATCAGCAAGGGTATTTGTAAAAGAAATATTTTAAGCAATAATCTGCCACCCCAAAAGGGGTAGAAACATTTTCTTTTTGTCTTTCAGAAAATCAGGAAAAGCTGATGCCAGCTGAAAAGCAACCCAATATTCATGAATCTACTGTCAGAATAGAAATTGTGTTTTGTGTTCTATGTTTTGTCTTGTGTTTTGTCTTGTTGCTAGCACTGTTGTGTGTTTAAAAAAAAAATACTGAAGACCTGCAGGTACTTAAAAATAAATTAAGCTTTCTGTCCCAGCTACAGGACAGCCTGATACAAAAACAAGTACATGCCAATGTAGACTTGGTCCAAATTGGTCTGGGTTACCTAAAAGGCCGATGGAATCTTTGGTAATGGCTTAATACTACCACATGGCTTATCCATAAGAAAAAAAAATATTAGAAATAGGAAACTACACAGCCATAGCTATGGGATGCACTGAAATGCAGATACTTGCACTAGCTACTTTGGACCACAAAATGTTCTGGGTCATATTGGGAAATATTAAGGGTTTGATGCATTTGTTAAAAAAGAAAGAGATCATTGTTTGACACTTATCAATATGAATGGATGCGATATGTTTCCAGTATTGTAAACCAGACTTGTTAACGGGAGAAATTGTTGTCAAAATTGCACACCAACAGTCCCTGGAGGCAAAGGTATTGAAGGTTAACCCACTCCCCATATTACACATGGGATCCTTCTGGCTACCCTGGACCTCAAGCCAGTGGGCTGGGGAGGGAGGGAAGCTATTGGACACTAGAGGTTGTACCGAATGGACTCCTCAAAAGTGGGTGTGCCTCACCTTGCCTGTTGCCCCAGAACCTTGTAGTAAAGATACATCACTAGGATCATGTATGTGGCATGATTTGGAATCACAAACTCAAATTGCCTCACGGTACTTTCTCTTGAATAGGCTACATAGAAAGTGACACTGACGATTATAAATCTTAGTGTCAAAAGGGGGATTATGTTGGATCATATTAAAGAAGTTCTGTATTAAAATCACAAATGAGTTTGATTCCGCATAGTTTAAATTCCAGGGTATTATTAATTAAGAGGTCTCTTGGTTTTTGGTACTATTTCTCTCCCTCTATGTGTGAAACTTGCAAGCTGCTAATTGTGTTAGTACATTCTAAGACAGAGTCTGTTCTCAAAGCAATTCACAGAGAGAGAGACTCTAAGCAATACTCTAACAACAGAAACAGCACCCAGAGACTCCCCGCCCTTTTGTTGTATTAACAATTGTGATTAAAATAGAGATAGAGGATGTATGTGGATGGATGCTTGGTGTGGATAATAACTGAATGATCAGGGAGGTGCCAGCCTAAGAATCCAGTGTCCATCTGCTGAAGAAGGCGTCAGGTGGAAATAACCAGAGGACCCCCGGAGGGCAGACTGGAATCCACCCAACAGCCTCAAGAATGGGAGAACCAAAGAACAAGATAACATCTAGCAGCACGGAGCCGTCAGGAATGTGCCATCTGCTGATTGATTCAGCAACAGCATGATGAAGCAATTCCCATAGACTGGCACAGGAAGAAATTCCTATAAAAATGGACTCTAGAAAGTGAGAACTTTGGGGTCTGATTCTGCAAACCAACTTCCAGGAGCATCAGATGAGCATCTGACAAGGCCCTGCTCCCTCCTCATGTCCAGGCCACCTCGCCAGTGGCTTGGCATGAGCAACTCTAAGGCTGGTAACTATGATAACAACCTTGCAGAACCTGTGTGTGTGTGTGTGTGTGTGTGTGTGTGTGTGAATGAATGCGTGAATAAATATGAGATTGAATGGAATGTTATAACTATAACTAACTGCTTACTATGATTCTTCCTGTATTCACAATAAATGTGGTATTTTGCCTTTTCCCCTTTAATAAGATCCTGCTGGTTTTTATTTTATTGATACAACATCTACACGGTTCTGTTTAGCAAGGGCTAAGACTGCTTAAAAGAATTGCTGTGAATGTGATGTGGCTTCTGCAGCCCCAGAGACTGAAATCTCCATTACACTGCACTGCCTCTGCTGGGGTTTCTGCAGCACGGCAAATTGATGTGAACAGTGGAACTTTGCAAGGATACAAATATTTACAGTGCTGATTTTTCTTTCACCTGCTAATTTGCCCCCAGCGGCCTGCCACTCCATTGATCTGTATTGCCAATTGTCTATAACAATCCATTAAATATTAAACCCAGGCACCATTAAATGAAATAACAGTAGTCCCTTTTAGCTTGAACAAAGCCTAGTGTTACCATATACATTGTCAGTAAATGTGGCCAGGTCAGTACATTTGTCTACTTGCACATTTTTGACTGCCTGTGTGCCAGCAATGCACTTTTTCTGGCTCACGCCTCGCCTTTCAGGTATCCTATGTCACCCAACAAGGAGAAATCTACTTAGAACTTAGTGGTATAAACTAAAAAGCATGTATCTAACATTTCAGTGTAGGGAATAGAGCAGTGGTACAGAAACAGATCTTTTTAAATTGGAAAATACCACAACTTTAAAAATGAAATATTTTCTAATAATGTATTATTTATATTATTTTCATTTCTGTAGACATTGTCCTATGTAAATAATACTATCCATCTGGAAATATCTGAGAAGAGTTCTCCACTGTGTTTAGGTGTGATACTATAATTACTGTTGTATTCTTCTCCCATTTAAGAAACTCAGAAGGTAATAATGAAAATAATATTTTTCTGTGACCTACGTAAAGGTAGGCAGTATATTTACTTACGGGTAGCCCAGTTCCATGAAATTATTCCAGGTCTGCTTTAGCACCATTATAATACCCATTTGCATACAGAGATCAATAAGGCATCCACTAGGGTGGCACTGCAGAGTAAAGAAAAAAAAAACCAGTGGTTTAAAGAAGCAGAAATCATTCTGATTCTTTTAATCCTTTTGGATTTGCAGAAATGAATGTATAGTAATTTATAAAACTTTTAAAGAAGCTTTCATTTTTACTATTTTAACGTAAACCCGAAGGAGCAGGTAAGTCCTTTAAGTCCAATCTCTAGCATCCTGCCTTGGCCAGAACCAGAAGCTTAGGATGAAGGCAACACCGTAGCCACAATAGCCCACTGTGTAATTCTGTATGGCTCTGATGGAAAACCTATTAAAGAGAATGGGAGTTATTCTATGGACTTCAGTAGGCTTTGGATCAGGCAGTGTATGCTGTAAGGAATGGGGAGGAAATTTCTGTTGACACCTCAGACAGTTAGTTTACACCTAAAATGCAGTATTTGTACATTATTAATTATTATTATTATTTAGTTTTTGACTCAAGTTAATGTCTTGTTATGAGATACTTAAGACTCTGGACATTAAATGATTGCTTGCCAGTTTTTCTTCCTGAGTATCTGCTTCAATCTGGAGTGATTTGGATTTGACTTGGGCTGGATGCTCAGCTGTTGTAAATTGGTGTAGCTCCATATACTTTCATCAATCATTGTAAGAAGTAGAGAGGTTTGAGAACTCACTGCACTGATTAGCCCTTACTGTTCTCAGACCAACATTTTGCACAACCGACTATCCTGACATAAACAGGGGTATCAAAGCTGAATCAGTGAACATTGTGTGCAGTATAGACAGACCAGAATAATTCTTCTCTGATACAGAAATATTCCGGTTTCATTTAAGTAGAGAAAAACATCACAATAATTCATATAGTGACCTTCTGATGGGAACTGTTTTCCATTGTACAATGAGCTGAGATTTCCCTGTTTATTTTTCTCTATTGACTTCACCGAAGCCTACCTTAAGTCAACAAGGTTGGCAAATAGATTTTTAAAAATCAACCCCAGTCAGCATTATAAAGAGGTTAAATTAAAGTAAACAGAGAAAGTAGATAATCCCTCTTTTGATTTAACATCATCTTTATATTTTGACAGGAGTTAGTCACATGAGTAAACTCAGCCCTAGGGTAAGCTGAAGCAACTCTATCAAAGTCAGTGGTGTTTCCGTTGTTTACAATAGGCCTGAATTTGGCCACTGATGTTGGACAAGGGGATCTCAGTAGGACAATGCCCTTACCCCTGGTATCAGTGAAGGGCTGGTCAGAAGTTGTTTTTGATATATATCTCGATATTATATTCTTACCCATGTATATAGAATCATAGAACTATAGTGATAGAAGGGACTGCAAGGGTCATCTAGTCTAAATCCTAAATAAGGCCGGTCAGAGATATCGTTGATAAGTATGGGCCCTCTATATTGGAAAGAATAATACTGCATCTTTTTGCCAGACATTGTCTTTTGCAGCCCAACTTGAGAAAGGCATTTACTGAACTATCAAGGAATATACCAGCTAGCTCACTTATTTCAAACACACACACACACACGATTTTGCTTTGGCTACATTTTGGAGTAGGTCTATTTTGATGGAGGAGACTGAGAACATTAACTTTCCACCTGTCCACCTATGACTTTTTTTGTTCCCTGGACTGTACAGCTGCTCAAATAATAAAAAAAACTGATGTGTGAATAAGCAACTTGCATTAAGAACATGTGTTGTCAATTGTAGGATCCATCTTAGTCATTATTCACAAGTATTTGGATAACCTCTATTCTATTAAGGCTAGTGGGTGGGGGATTTGGAAGTGATCATGAATTCCAGCATGCAACCTGTTACTCAAGATTTGCCATTTGTCATTCATTTGCGAAAATGTTTGTCATTCAGCTAAAAAAACAGGAACAAAATCATGTTACTTGGGTGACCAAATATTAACATTGGAGACTCTGACTTATTCACACGCTGCCAGCTGTTCATTTACAATATCCATCAGCTATTTTTGAACTCTGAATAGATTTATAAAAATGGGATTGTTTTTTGTGTGAATTGCAAAGCCAGCCCCCCTCATGCCTCACCATTGTATTTTGTAAGCACCGATTACTATTACTACTGGAAAGCTTGCTCAGTTTCTTTGATTTATTTTTGAGTGGATTTTGTTTGCTTCAGATCTGAGGCTGCAGGTCAATAATGCTGTTAGGGGCTTATTCCTTCACCCGCTCACTTCCCTGGTCCTTCTTGCATGAACAGACAGCAACATTACCCGAAGTCCAAAGGTGCAAACAATTCGATGTCTATTGGGGTGAACTTCCAGCGAGCAATGATTCCAATTTCCTTCCTTAGTGTCCCCCGCCCCAGCTCCGACACCACAAAACCTTGCCTGTGTCCCTGTTCCCATTCCCTGTTCCCATTCCCCCCTTTAGCAAAACATGCTTCCAATTTCCTCCCCCTTAGCAAAACATGATTCCAATTCCCCCAACCCCATTCCCCGTTCCCATTCCCCCCCTTACTTCCTGACTGACTACAGACTATATAGTAAAACTTGAGTTCTGCTTAGCTATACCTTAACCAATCATTTGACTGAAATTTAACTAACCAATCCTAACATATTGTAACATGATTATCCAATCAATTATATCCCACCACCTTAATTAGTTTACACCCAGCAAAATTACTTATACAGCAGACAGAAACAATCACAGAACCAGACAGAGACCATGCAAATAAACAATAGTGAAGTGGGAACTATAATGACAAAACAATACAGAAGTGAGGATTTCACAACTACGTCTATAAAGACATAAGGGTTTCCCAGCTGTGTCTATTGATAAGTGAGTTCTTACCGAACAGAAAACTATCAACTAAATTTCCTTTTACATCTTCTAGGCTCTTCCCTTTCTCTGGAGGTGATAGATCAGATCACCTTTCTAACAGCCCCAGATTGCCTTATTTCAATGTGACTAGTTTGGAATGTGAGGATGCGACCATACACTTCCTAGCTTATAGAAAAAAGAACAGGAGTACTTGTGGCACCTTAGAGACTAACCAATGTATTAGAGCATAAGCTTTCATGGGCGACAGCCCACTTCATCGGATGCATAGAATGGAACATATAGTAAGAAGATATATATATATATACACATACAGAGAAGGTGGAAGTTGCCATTCAAACTGTAAGAGGCTAATTAATTAAGATGAGCTATTATCAGCAAGAGAAAAAAAATTTTTGTAGTGATAATCAAAATGGTCCATTTAGACAGTTGACAAGAAGGTGGGGGGATACTTAACTTTAGGTAAATAGATTCAATATGTGTAATGACCCAGCCACTCCCAGTCTCTATTCAAACCCAAGTTTATGGTACCTAGTTTGCATATTAATTCAAGTTCAGCAGTTTCTCGTTGGAGTCTGTTTTTGAAGCTAATAGCTCATCTTAATTAATTAGCCTCTTACAGTTTGTATGGCAACTTCCACCTTCTCTGTATGTGTGTGTGTATATATATATCTTCTTACTATATGTTCCATTCTATGCATCCGATGAAGTGGTCTGTAGCCCACGAAAGCTTATGCGCTAATAAATTTGTTAGTCTCTAAGGTGCCACAAATACTCCTTTTCTTTTTGTGGATACAGACTAACATGGCTGCTACTCTGATTCCTAGCTTATGGCTGCCTCTGCTGCTTAGCCAAAGGCCTTAGCCTCAGAACAGGGCGTCAGACTGTCACAGTAAGAGAAGGCCCTTACACCTGCAGACAGTGATTTTGATTCTTTCTTTTATACCTCTATAACTAGCTAAGTGATAAGAATACACCTAAATTCTTAGAGAATAGGCCTTTACAGACAGGCCTGAATATCTATATCCTAACAAATGAAACAAGAAATAAACCTCATAATTTTTTGACTGAGTGGAAAAGAGTATTTTAGAGGTGGAAAATGACCCAGATTCATATCTGAATTGATTCATATTGAGGATGAACAATAGAAAGCGTCTGATATTTGTTTACATGATTAAAAAAGAGAAATCAAGTTGAGGCCATTTATTAATGTCACCCAAATATGATACACCTAGACCCCAAAAGCTAAGGGTTAAAAAAACATGTTATCAATATGGAAATGTCTTTTTGAAGCAGGTGAAGAGGAATTCAATAAATGATGTAGTGTCAGAGAGCCCCTGGAAACTCAATGATACATTCAAAATAACCTAAGCAGGGGGCCAGAGTCTGCCATTGCTCACATCCTGTGCCATCCATGGGCTTCAATCTGATTGCCCCTAAAAGCCTGAGAGTTACAGAATACTCACTTCTTCCAGTCTCCACCTGTTTATCAGCCTCAAGTAGGCACCAGGGTGTCCTGTAAATCTTCAACATAAGAGCAAACATCAGCTATTTCTTACTAGATCTCTGTTCAGAATCTTAGAAAAAAGCTCAACATAGTTGTTTTAACTCCATTTTCCCAAACAGGATTGATTTAAATATCAAAGATGTAATTATGCAGAATGATTTGAAGGATCTCTAATATAATTTATGTTAAGAGCTAAGCAAATTTTCATCTGTGCTTTAGCTAAATGCCTACGTTCTTATACTTGATATTTCATTCTCTGATGTTCAGCAGGTAGGAAGAGCAGAATATCAAGACTGAGTAACACTGTCAAGAGAATTTTGCTTTGAAGCTCCATTTTGAACTGCTTTACAATGTGTTATTACTGGCTGGAAAGAGACCACGAAATGCAAAACACCCGTCTGGTCCACTTCCTTTTGACATAATGAAAAATTTGGTGTCATACTTCCTGTGAATCCAGTGAAAACATGTTTTCACCAAGGGTGCAAATTTTTCACAATTATACTGTGTATTCGCTCAAACAATTAGCTCAGTTAATGGGTAATTCAAATCTGCTCACATGCCTTTCTGATTTCTGTGGGGAACAAACAGGAACAGACATGCAAAGATTTATCTTATTTTCAGCAGAAAAAGCAAATTCCATCACTTGTAATAATTATGAATTTGCTGCAAACGGGCTGAAGCATACACCAGGTGAACCAAAAGTTACTTAGATGACAAAACGTTAAGTTCTTCTTTTATCTGTATAAACTATACATATAAAAAGTAGAGCAAAGCGACCTGCAAATGTCTTATCAGCTGAAGACATTAGTTCTCTGCAGTGGAATTTTTAGAATTTAGTATGAAGGAAATGTCTGAGAATGGGATCTACATATTCCATACCTTTTTAAAGGAAAATCTAAATTTAAACTTTTTTCCTTTGCTAACTTGGACTTTGCAATTGAGCAAGCGTGATCACATGGGCCCATTTTGTTTCATTAATGGCATTATCATTTTCTTCTTTGCTCTCTGTCCCAAGCATAGAGTGAGCAGATACTGATTCTTACCTTCCCAAGAAGAATGCTATATAAAAGGTAGAGCTGTTCAGATTGACAAACTGAAAAAGAAACATTTTCAAAGTGAAGCTGTTCTCCCACTCAGACTCAGTCCGAGGCTGCTCTGTGAGTAAAGAAAACAGAGTTTGAGAGGTTTAATCAGATTAGGAGTTTTACTACACTGAGGGACTGCAAGCACGTTTTAGAGCTGGCAAAGCTGCCTGCTGGTCTCAATTTATAAGATGAAGCAGAATTTGTATAAAAAAATAATCCACAGCAAGCGGGCTTGTAAAAACTCTTACAAACCTCATCTGATGTTTTATAGCTGGCTATGCAAGATTACAGGCAATTATAAGAAATGGTTTGCCAGTTTGCTAGAGGTAACATGCACATTCAATTTCCTTCATTTGGACACAAAATAGACAACTCCTGGATTCTTCCATGTACTATAAACTGAGCTGCTCTTCTGTTGTTTTCATTTCTTCAGTCTACTACAATTAGATTAGCAGAATGCACACTAGTATGCAGCATGATATATTCTCAACTTGAAGCAGACTTCGCACAACTGAAACAAATGCTTTCTTCATGGTTCTTTTAAATTATTATTTCCAATGCTGTAGCATCAGGGAACCTCTACAGGCCTCAGGATAGCACTGTACTAGACACTATACTAACACAAATGCAATCCCTGCTCCAGAGAGCTCACACTCTAGGATTTAGACAAAATGCATTGAAACAGTTGGATAAATAAGGAAGGAGTGGGGAACGGTAGCCACAATATCCAGACCCTTGACTCCCATTCTGAGCAGTGCTCAAAACTAGATTTAAAACAGTCAACACTTGTTGTGCTATGTCTACACACCTCGCCCAGTCTTGCGAATGCTTGCCAGTACTGGGCATGGTATTTACCATTCTGAGTAGCCCCACAGACTTCAGTAGGAGTACTCGCAGTAATACGCACTATGGGCCAGATTTTCAGAAGTGCTGAGTGCCCACAACACTAGCTGAAGCTGACAGAAGCTGTGGGTAGGCAACATCTCTGAAAATCAGGCCCTGTGGTAAACATATGCTTAGCTGAGTCCTTAGCATTTAAGATATTTAGGACAGGAATCGTGGGCCAGATCTTTAGCACGTGTAAACTGTCATAGCTCCATGGGCTTCACCTGAGCGCCGACAGGTTACACAAATTAAGGATCTGGGTCCATTACTTTAATTTGTCTGTAAAGCACCATGCACAGTTATGTAAACAAAATAATAGTTCATACTGAAAATGGAGATTACCCTTTTCCTCTCCCAGCTGCAGCATCTCAGATCAGAGCTTCATTCCTATAGTATCTAGGAATTAAAGCTCAGACAGGAATCAGGCTGGACATAGCTGGGAGAGGACGGGGAAGAGAGAGCAGTGTTCTTGTTAATAGGCAACAGTCAGGTTTGAAGGTGGGACTTGAAATTAAAGGTCGTATTGATAGACGGATATTTTGAAAAACTATAAACACAGGTATGAATGTGCTTAGAAACACAGTACAATATTTTAAAAACATGTATTATTTTAACCTAGGCAGCATTTTGTAAATGTGACAGGGATACTGATTCAGGGAGAAATCCTGCACCTAGTGAAGTCAATGGCTAAACTCCAGTTGGCTTCAATGGAGCTAGAATTTCATGCTCAATATTTAGAATGAAGCGAGAGCTGAGATATAAACCAAAATCAATAAAATATTATTTCAGTTGTATATTTATCACCACTTACCTAAATTTGTCAGAAGAAGAGCAACTTTTTCATACAACTGCAACAAATAAGAAACAACTTCTGAAAAATGTGACCAGCACAGTTTAACATCATTAACGATATAGATCTGTTTTCTAGGATGAACAACAATTATTCCATTTTAAAACTGAAATTCTGATCCTCATTGTTTGGTAAAATTTGTTGGCATTGTGATAACAGTAATACTACTTAGCTCTTATGTGGTGCCTTTCATCCCTAGAAGCACTTTACAAAGGAGGAGAGTTATCATTATCCCCTTGTACAGATGTGGTGCAGAAAGCTTAAGTAATTTGTCCAAGGTCTGTTATGACAACTGGATCTACAAATTTACCCTTAATTGTCAATTTAACAAATACTGACGGGAAAAGGTTTAAAAGTGAGAGAGACAGACTGAACTTGTCCAAACAAAAAGGCCTACTGATATCACTGAAGGACTTTGGTAAGATCATACTTGGTAAACAAGAAAAGTGTGGAACCAAAAATCAGTGAACCAAAATTGGTGTGTCAGTTGGTGGACAAAATAATAAGAGGACAAGATATTCCACCCATCACTCCCCTTTTGAGATCCTCAAAGAAACTTTTTTGGGGGGGAACGCTGGCTACTGTGTTGCTGGCTGACTGAAAGACAAAAGGAAGGGGAAGGAGCAAGCTTCACCATCATGGCTGCCACCCCTTCCATCTCCTGGGATCTCAGGACCCAGTGTGACACCAATGGATCTTCTTCTTCCTAATCCTAAGAGATGTCCTGACCTGACCAGGCCAGAGAGAGAGAAGGACCCAGATGACATCACCTCCTTCACCGGCTTTGGCTAAATCCAACACTACCTGGGATGAAAGACTTTGTCAGACATTCACATCCATTCAGTGTGCCCTTTCCCTTCTCTAACTTATTTATTCTTTTCCTACACGTCTCCTTCTGCCTTCTGTTTGGTAAGGCTCTGGCTTAGCAAACCAAGACTATATATTTTGCAACACTACTGTAAGCCAGTGACCAGGAAGGCATCTAAATGCAATGCCTTAAACAGCCTGATGCTGGCATGAGTTTGCAGGTCTTGGAGTGGCTGATTAAAACTGTGTGCTGGGCCTGTTTTCTTCCAACATTGAGGCTGCACATGAGAGTCAACACCAGAAACACAGGTTTATTTTTTATCTTTGTTGTTCTTCTCTTTCCCCTTGTGCGTGTGTGTCTTCTTTTGCCTTATAGGAAATGGGATCAGACTTTAACAACAGTAATAACAACAGCTCCCGCCATCTCAACTAACTTCTTCTCTTTTCCCCAAAAGGGCAGTTACTAACATCTTTAAAACCAACTAACAGACTGTCAAACAAGGTTTTTTCCCCCCTTCTAAAGGCTCTACAGCTAAAGGGAACAAGGGATGTTGTTAAAGTGACAGCCTAACTTAACACTTTACATTTCAAATGCTTTAATAATGTTTTTCTTCTTTTTCTGTATCTTTAGTAAAAGGATTTTTAATGGTGCATTTGACATGGTAGCAAGCAGGCTGACGTCTCTGTAAACCCAACCCTGTTTGTCTGACACTGTTTAATGTCGGACAGTGAGAGGGTCTTGTTAATACCTTTGACTCTTTGGGCCCTTTATTCCCTCTAAATTAATACAAGTCAGAAACCAGGTAATTGGCAGAGCCAGGAATAAAACCCAGGTTTCTTCATTCCCAGATCAATGCCATATTCATTGGACCATGTTCTCTCCTACACCTGAGAGGAATCACTAATTTTCACCTTGGAAATCTTTGACATTGAAACTGAAAGGTGTGTGGATTTTAATGAAAAGTTTAGCACTGTGTTCCATCTGTTAAAAGTCATTTAATTCTGCAAATGCAAGGGAAATTATGGAAAACTTAACAAGCAAATTAGCCCTAACAAAAACAGACCTTGTCTGTCTCTCTTTGGAAGAGAGACATAGGAGATCAGAGAACATCACTGTTGCCAAATGCATTTCTTTATTCAGAACCACTGATGTTCTTCTAAATCCTTATTGGCACTTGTCTATGATAGCAGGAATCATGGTCTCAAATTCCTCTGAAAGACTGCTAACTTATTTAATAGAGAAGCTTTGACATGAGTTAGTATTTATGCAGGGGTGAACATACAACATACTATATAAATGCACAGAATTCATTTTTATTATAAAACTAAATCACTGTATCCATTTGTCTCAAATGGTATTACCCTTTCTACTGATCTGGGGCCAGATCCTGCATGGTGTTGAGTGTCCTCAATTCCTATAGACATTAATGGGAGTGGAGGGGACACAACACCTCTTCAAAGAGCCCAACATCTTCCAGGATTGGGCCCTTAGTTTCCAAAGTGCACCCATCCCTTTTTATACAATTCCTTTTACACAGTTCCTTTTTATACAATTTACTTTATAAACTGTTGCTGAGGTTTAGTGAGTTATACACAGGCTATGTATTAAACCAGCTGCTTAGGAATCCAAGTAATTTGACATTCTATCATAGCTATTAACAACATTTCTCCTGTAGAGCTTTCTGCCTTGTCTGAAATAAACAGTGGTGATCTGAATCCTTTTTTTTTTTTTTTTTAAATAATTGAAAAGGTGGTCTCTTTCCAGCTTTAAAAGCACCTCCCTATGGAGAATATAAAAGTGCTAGAGGGCCATGTGTTTGATTCCTTGCCAGGATCAGGTTGAGTGCCCATTTACAGATCTTCAATGACCTGCATGTCTGTGTGTGAATATTATGTTTTGTTGTTATTCCTCCTGGATCAGACAGTGTTTGCGATTCTGTTAACGATGCTTGGAACGGTTTTTCTGGGGCTACAGTTTATCACTACAAATCTCAAAGGGCTTCATTTAGGATCCCATTTTATTCAGTGTTCATATTTCTTTGGGTGATGTTATCGATATGAATGGGCTTTACTACCCAAGATGAAGCTTGTGATTGCTCTCAGTGCAGGCTGCATGATTAACTGGGAGACAGTCAGCTTGAATGTCATCGAATCTTGTCAAGATGAATGCATAACTATATTATCCATCCAGCTCTCAAAGCATCCAACCTAGAAGATGCTTAACCCAGAGCTTTCCCCTGATGCTTATAGCAGACAGGTTGTGAAAGTGTATTAGAGTCTTTGGTTGCAGTCCATGTTGTCTTACAGGGATTTCCAGACTGTTCTAAACATCTTTTTTCTCTTCTCACCTCAAGTTCTGTTTATATTAATCTCTCTTTGCTTGCCCCATGTGATTTTTCTTCATTTTTATGTGCTCACAGCTTGTATAGGACTTAACCGTCTGATCGCTCACGGGAGCCAGAAGCTGTTAGTATTTTAGAAGATCTCCATTAGTTGCCTATTGTAACCCACTACCTATTGTAACTCAGTGTGGAAAGCAAAATGTTAAGTTCAAAACCTCACCACCTTCTTAAAAGATGTTTCATAGTCATGCTTTAGTATACTTATGGGATTTCGTTTTCCCTGGTCCTCACCGTATTGTCCAGTTCACAGACAATATTTATTTCTTGTTAGTACCTGTAAGGTTTAAGAAGTTTTCTTGCAATACTCCACTTGATAAGTCAGAAAAAAAATCAACATGGAAATTATTCATGGCTTTTTCCATTATTTTAATTTTTGCCCCTTAACAGTAGAAGTCTTTGGGAGCTAGAAAGTGAAATCTACTTGTGTTCTGAGTCGTTTCATTGTTGCCTCAGTGCACAGATGTTTGGAAGTCTGGTGGTCAGTTCTTTGCTGACAGAGGTATACACTGACTTATGTTTATTCTTCATAATTCCTATCACATGATCTAGGCATACTTCCAAAAAAAAAAAAAAAAGTTAAAAGCCACAGACTTTAAATAAAATACATTAAAAAACTTTTACAAACAGAGTCCTCAAACCAACTTCCCAACTCACTATTGGTCTCTATCCTATCCTTCTCCCTCCAATTTCTCCATCAACTCTCCCCTTTCTCTCCCTTGGGAAATGCATGGGAAACCAGACAAATCTTTCAGCTTGTCCTAAAGGATACCAAATTCAGGCTTGAGTGTGAAAAAGAGGAGAAGTGAGTTCCTGTGGTGATGGCTTCTCACAGCCACTTTGCCTGTAAACCAGGGCTGTTAGTTTGAATATCTCAGATGACTGCAAATGCTTCAGTATCACATAGGAAGTGAAGTGGTCTCTCTAGTAGGCAGCATTTATACATGTATTGGTTAGAACTAACACCTTATACTTCACATGGAAACTAAGGGCTAGTCTATGCTTACCGGGGGCGGGGGGGGGGGGGGGAGGGATTGACACACGGCAATCAATGAAGACCGCAGATCGCTCTCCTGTCGACTCCTCTAATCCACCGGATCGAGAAGAGTAAGGGGAGTCAACGGCAGAGCGTCTCCTGTCGACATTGCATAGTATGGACCCCACGGTAAGTAGATCTAAGCTACGTCAACTTGAGTTACGCTATTCATGTAACTCAAATTGTGTAGCTTAGATCGACTTTTCCCGTCAGTGTAGCTCATGGAGCTAAGGAATAATAATCTTACAGCATGAAACTCCACTTACTAAGTGGGGCAAGACATTCTGAATTAGCTGCAATTTTTGGATGGCTTGAAGATGTAGCTCTTTGTAAAGTGTTTGCAATAATAACACAACCTCGAGGTGGCAACAACATGGGTAACTGGCAACATGTGCATCTGAAGGAAAAGGATGCAAACTTCTTGCCAAGAGCAGGCGACAGAAAAACACATCTGACAATTGCTGCTACATAGAAGCTACATGAAGCACCTGGGAAACCAAAAGAACTCTCTCACCTTAGAGGATGGGTAAACTCGCCCTTTACCTACCCAACCCATTGTGATCTACCCCACTGGAACTTTAACCACCTAGGAACAGATGGCCTAGGAATCCCTTTATCCCAGGCCCAATCAGACTCACAAGCCAGACTCAATCCACCCTCCCAGAATTCTCACCTAGAATGCAGTGATTGGCATGCTTTTAGCATTAGAAGTAACTGATGGAACAATTCACAGCCACTCAATGTCAATCCCTCCCTGTGAAGTTTTCAATGCAGGGAAGTGCTCTCCTGTAGAAAGAGAGTCTGTATATATCTATCCCTAAGGGGAAAATTCTGCCGTGAGTAAGTGAGGAGCAAGTTTGGCCTCTATATTAAAAAACAACACTGAACCATTTTTGTTTAAAAAAGCAGATTTAAAGACTTACTTGCAAATTGCAAATAAATAGAAGGAATATCGTGTAGAACAAATTTGAACCAACCAGGCTTGAATATGTCCCTTTAAAATTATATAATTTGTAGACTTTTTCAAACATGTATTGTACTTAAGTGAATTTTGAAGCCAATTACACAGGTATGGTAGGTACTAAGAGTCAAACCCAACAAGCATCCTCAGCTCCCATTCAAGTCAGTAGCAGTTGAGGGCATTCAGCAACATGCAGACTGGGGCACATATAGATCAAGTGCCTGTGTGCACTTTGCTTTAGATCCTAGCATGGGCGGTGGGTGAACCTCACCCCCTACCTGCTGGAGGGCCGATCCCCAGGCCTCCCCGCCATGGCCGGAGGACCCCTGAGCCGCCCCCATGGCCAGAGGAGCCCTGAGTCACCCCAGCTGTGCCGTGACTCCCCTCCCAAGACCCCCAGCAGGAAAAGCAAAAGCTCTTCCCAAAGAACCTGAGCTTTTTATATGCGCCATGCAGGTTCCAGGGCGGCTGAGGAGGTGGTATCTGCTACTCAGCTTCCCAGGTTCATCAGTAATCTCTCTGGAGTTCAGAGAGTAGCAGATACCACCTCCTCAGCCACCCTGGAACCTGCATGGTGCATAATAATAAGCAAAAACTTCTTCCGATGGAAGCCCAGCCCATGCAAATCGCCAAAACCAACAACCCAGCATCCTGGCCTATTATACCTACTGCTTATGGATCCTGGTTATCTTTACTTACCACATTCAGTAGCATGATGATGCAAAAGTTGATGCACACTGCAGTCCCTGTAGTTGCAACCTGAGAGTTATTCCTGATTAAAGCCCACTTAAAGGCAGCAAAAGTGCTGACAGTCACAACACGGTAAATAACAATGCCAAAAACAGCAGCAATCACCACACAGATCTAAAGGGGGGAAAAACAGAAAAGCCTGAAATTCCTCACAATTGGAATTGATTTCTTCCTGACATTCTCAAGACTATAAAAATAAACCTATCTTAAAAAAACAAATCCTAAAACATACATCATTTTTCACTGAGAGGGGTTTCATTTGGATTAATATTTGATTTCCTCTCCGTTTCCTATAATATAAAATACACTTGATATCTGATTAAAATCATGTCTACATTTAATCATTCTCTTGAAAAACACAACTATTTTCTGTTTTCCAGAGTTAGTGGATGGTGCTTGATTGCTAGCCCTGGAAATTAAAGCTTTGCCTTACTGACACTGAGTAAAATTCACCACTCTGGAGAGGGTCAGTACATGGCTTATGGACCACATAAGTCATACTTTGAATATGCAAAGTGGTACATAGGCTTTGTGCTGCCTCTTTGCCCGGGGGGAATTTCACCCTGTGTTAAATACTACTCAGGAAGCAACAGAGAATTTCATCACACTACCTTAACAAGCTGCTTCACTGTACTATTTTGGAGGGATTATATTTAGGGATGGTAAATTCAATCTCTTTGATAATTTCATCCCTGGCATCTTTGATAATACTTAGAAAAGATGTCTGATGTAGAAAATTTTCCAGTTGAGCTGAGGTCACTAAGTCAGTTGTGACATATCATACAGAATAGTTGGGCATTAAACTGTCATGAACAACTTGTGTCCCATTTGAGCCAGTAACCTAGATCTCAAACATTTTGTTATTAGCATGGGTGACTCATCTTATCCAGTCTACATTATATACTATATCTTAGCTATGTTACCATGCAATTACATTTTCTTGAATAGAAACCAGTCAGGTTTGGTGTGTCCACATGCATTACTACAACCCGAATGCATTCGTAAAACCTGACAAAAATGTGATACATCATAGTTATTTAGGAAAAAACAATCAATGCCTCCCCCCACCCCAGAATTTCAAGCCATTTTCACATTCTTTTATTTACAGAATCGGTTTAACAGAGGTTGGCATAATCCATATGTAGAGAAACGTGACAAGGAGAAGGTTAAAGTGTGTGTGAACACATAGGACCAGTTCATCTGATCCATTAAAGCTACTCTTTGCCATTCTGGAAGCATATAGCAGCCACAAAGTTACCTTACTAGTGAGCTAGAGGACGATTCCCTGTGGAGAAGGGGATTCCTAGGAGGTATAGAGTGGCCTTAGAAACTTCTATACCCACCCTTTCTCTTGACCCAGGTGTGGCTATCCCTATGCCCATATGCTCCTTACCTGTTGGAATGGATGGGCAGCCAGAGTAAAACACAGTAGTCCTGAGGCTGCTGTAATTTACACTAGGCACTAGCTTGAGGCTGGACAGCCCTGGTATAGGGGACAGGGATGGACTTTCCAACACCTTCCCTTGGGGGCTCGGTATTTTGGCTTTAATGTTTAAAGAAGCGTTTGGTCAGTCATAAATATTTGAGAGAGAAAATCATTAGTTTGACAGTAAAACAAGGAGATAAATTATTATCAGTAAAACAAACTGAGATAAATTATTCTCATGGTAAAAAAGTGATTAAAATTGTCTCCGCTCATTTTAAAAATTTGAGCGGAAACTCTTCTATTCTGCTAACTCTAAGCCACAAAGGTTCTGACAGGCATACAAATGTCACAGTTACAAAGGATCATTTCTGGCTTAGGGCTCCCAGTGTTAATTTCAGGATTTGTAAGTTTCTTTCAGGGAAGACTGTAACCACATAACACCAAATATGAAGAAATTTGTCTCATGTTCACAGATTCAGAAATTTAACAATATAAGCCATTTTACAGCTGTTTTGGCTTCTTCAGGAATAACCCTCTAGGGTTGGATCAATCACCAATTACTCAAGTATGGTAAAGGCTTATACGCTGAATTCCATACTTTCTCCACATCATTAGTGATTTTATAGTCTTCTATTTCATCCCCTGTTAGTCATCTCTTTTCCAACCTGAATAGTCCCAGTCTTTTTAATCTCTCCTCGTATGGAACCTGTTCCGTACCCTTCATCATTTTTGTTGCCCTTCTTGGTACATTTTCCAATTCTAATATATCTTTTTTGGGACATGACGACCAGAATTGCACATAGTATTCAAGGTGTGGATTTATATTTATCATGGATTTATACAGTGGCATGACGATATTTTCTGTCTTATCCTCTATCCCTTTCCTAATGGTTCCTAATGTTTGTTCTGTGAGCATTTTTGACTGCTGCTGCATATTGATTAGATATTTTCAGAGAATTATCCACAATGACTCCATGACCTCTTTCTTGAGTGGTAACAACTAATTTAGACCCCCTCATTTTGTATGTATGGTTGGGATTATGTTTTCCAGTGTGAACTAGTTTGCATTTATCAGCATTGAATTTCATCTGCCATTTTGTTGCCCAATCACCCAAGCTTTGTGAGATCCCTTTGTAACTCTTCGCAATCTACTTTGGACTTACTTGAGTAATTTTGTACCATCTGCAAACTTTGCCATCTCACTGTTTACCTCCTTTTTCAGATCATTTATGAATATGTGGAACAGCACTGGTCCCAATACAGATCCCTGGGGGACCCTGCTATTTACCTCTCTCCATTCTGAAAACTAACCATCTATTCCTGCCCTCTCTCATATCCCACAACGGCTTACTTTGCTTAAGAGCCTTTGGTATGGGACCTTGTCAAAGGTTTTCTGAAAGTCCAAGTACACTATATCCACTGGATCACCCTTGTCCATATGTTTGTTGACCCCCTCAAAGAAGTCTAATACATTGGTGAGGCATGATTTCCTTTTACCAAAGCCGTGTTGGCTCTTCTCCAACATATCATGTTCATCTATGTGTCTGATAATTCTGTTCTTTACTATAGTGTCAACCAGTTCGCCAGTCATCTGGTACAGAAGCTGATTTAAGTGTTAGGTTACATACCAGTTCATAGTTCTGCAATTTCATATTTGAGTTCCCTCTGAATACCATCTGGCCCTGATGACTTATTACTGTTTATCAATTTGCTCCAAAACCTCCTCTATCGATGCCTCAATCTGGACTGTTCCTCAGATTTGTCACCTAAAAAGAATGGCTCAGGTTTGGGAATCTCCCTCACATCCTTTGCTGTGAAGACCAATGCAAAAAAAATCATATAGCTTCTCTGCAATGGCCTTGTCTTCCTTAAGTGTTCTTTTAGCACCTCGATCGTTCAGTGGTCCCACTAATTGTTTGGCAAACTTCCTGCTTCTGATGCAAAATTTATAGGGAAATCTAGGTTGGCACAACTAAATGCTACCGCATATCTGAAAGATTTTCACGTCATCCAATACATATATATAAAAAAATCACCTAAATATTCCCACACAGCCCCCACCTCTACCATCTTCCCTTAAATTACCCAGGATATCTCACTAACACTTTACTTTGGAAAACACCATAAAATTATCCATATAGCGATCTTTGAGTCATCACAACATTGATATTATTTTATTTCTGGATTTTAAATTGACTGCACAGGCTTACTTTTGATGTTAAGGAAATATCACTCACTGGGATCTAACCAGACAATATTTTAAGACAAGTATAATACAGATCTTCACCAGTAGGTGGAGTGATTAGACAAAACTCTTATTTCAATGCACTAACATTCTGAGGAGCCTGCAGTGTGTTTATCATTGACACTACTGTTGGTAACAACAGAACGCATTTGACTTTGCAGGGGTAGCTTCAAAACCAAACTATATTAAGGCATCCAGATAGCAAAGTAAGTAGATTTTCAGGGTGGCAGTTGGAAGGTGGAGCGGGCGACAGCCCATTAGCTTTGTGGTTCAACCACTTCTCTTTATGGACATGAATGAAGGTTCAGGCAGAACCTGGTGACGTTTCGGTTTACTGACACATATAGAACTGCCTTTATTTTAAGTTTTACAAAACATCCTTTTCTCTTATTTTAAGCTACTTTTTTCAAGGATATTTCAGTTTTAAAAGGTTTCAGAGTAACAGCCGTGTTAGTTACTAACACGGCGTTACTAACACGGCTGTTACTCTGAAACCTGTCATTATGCAAGGCACTGCATTTAGCCGTATGGAGTGGAAATCTATCAACTGCATGAAAAAACTTGTACAGATACAGACAGACATCATCTTCCTTTCCAAATGCAAACAGATGGACATCGTACCAAAAGGACTGAAGGTAAAAAATCCATTACAATCTACATACCACACAGCCTATGCTGACAGCTTGTGTCACACGCTCTCAAAGGAACTGCAGAACCACCTGATCAACATCCTCTACAGCAAACAGGGAAAGATAAAGAATGAGCTTTCAAAACTGGATACTCTCATAAAAAACCAACCTTCCACACAAACTTCCTCGCGGCTGGACTTTACTAAAACTAGACAAGCCATTTACAACACACACGTTGCTTCTCTACAAAAGAAAAAGGACACTAAACTTTCTAAACTACTACATGCCACAAGGGGCCACAGCAATGGTTCCCTCAACCCACCCACCAATATTGTTAACCTATCCAACTATACTCTTAGCTCAGCAGAAGCAGCTGTCCTATCTCGGAGCCTCTCCTTTTGCCCCTCCACCCCCATGAACATGATACAGTTCTATGGTGACCTAGAATCCTATTTTCGACGTCTCCGACTCAAGGAATATTTCCAACACACCTCTGAACAACATACTAATCCACAGAGACCTCCCTACCAACACTACAAAAAGAAGGATTCTAGGTGGACTCCTCCTGAAGGCCGAGACAGCAGACTGGACTTCTACATAGAGTGCTTCCGTCGACGTACACGGGCTGAAATTGTGGAAAAGCAGCATCACTTGCCCCACAACCTCAGCCGTGCAGAACACAATGCCTTCCACAGCCTCAGAAACAACTCTGACATCATAATCAAAAAGGCTGACAAAGGAGGTGCTGTTGTCATCATGAATAGATCGGAATATGAACAAGAGGCTGCTCGGCAGCTCTCCAACACCACTTTCTACAAGCCATTACCCTCTGATCCCACTGAGAGTTACCAAAAGAAACTACAGCATTTGCTCAAGAAACTCCCTGAAAAAGCACAAGATCAAATCCGCACAGAGACACCCCTGGAACCCCAACCTGGGATATTCTATCTACTACCCAAGATCCATAAACCTGGAAATCCTGGGCGCCCCATCATCTCAGGCATTGGCACCCTGACAGCAGGATTGTCTGGCTATGTAGACTCTCTCCTCAGGCCCTACGCTACCAACACTCCCAGCTACCTTCGAGACACCACTGACTTCCTGAAGAAACTACAATCCATCGGTGATCTTCCTGAAACACCATCCTGGCCACTATGGATGTAGAAGCCCTCTACACCAACATTACACACAAAGATGGACTACAAGCCGTCAAGAACACTATCCCCGATAATGTCACAGCTAACCTGGTGGCTGAACTTTGTGACTTTGTCCTTACCCATAACTATTTCACATTTGGGGACAATGTATACCCTCAAATCAGCGGCACTGCTATGGGTACCCGCATGGCCCCACAGTATGCCAACATTTTTATGGCTGACTTAGAACAACGCTTCCTCAGCTCTCGTCCCCTAATGCCCCTACTCTACTTGCGCTATATTGATGACATCTTCATCATCTGGACCCATGGAAAAGAAGCCCTTGAGGAATTCCACCATGATTTCAACAATTTCCATCCCACCATCAACCTCAGCCTGGTCCAGTCCACACAAGAGATCCACTTCCTGGACACTACAGTGCTAATAAACTATGGTCACATAAACACCACCCTATACCGGAAACCTACTGACTGCTATTCCTACCTACATGCCTCCAGCTTTCTTCCAGACCAAATCACACGATCCATTGTCTACAGCCAAGCTCTGCGATACAACCGCATTTGCTCCAACCCCTCAGAGAGAGGCAAACACCTACAAGATCTCTATCGAGCATTCTTACAACTACAGTACCCACCTGCTGAAGTGAAGAAACAGATTGACAGAGCCAGAAGAGTTCCCAGAAGTCACCTACTACAGGACAGGCCTAACAAAGAAAATAACAGAACGCCACTAGCCATCACCTTCAGCCCCCAACTAAAACCCCTCCAACGCATTATCAAGGACCTACAACCTATCCTGAAGGATGACCCAACACTCTCACAAATCTTGGGAGACAGGCCAGTCCTTGCCTACAGACAGCCCGCAACCTGAAGAGAATACTCACCAGCAACCACACAACAGAACCACTAACCCAGGAACCTATCCTTGCAACAAAGCCCGCTGCCAACTGTGTCCACATATCTATTCAGGGGACACCGTCACAGGGCCTAATAACATCAGCCACACTATCAGAGGCTCGTTCACCTGCACATCCACCGATGTGATATATGCCATCATGTGCCAGCAATGCCCCTCTGCCATGTACATTGGTCAAACTGGACAGTCTCTACGTAAAAGAATAAATGGACACAAATCAGATGTCAAGAATTATAACATTAGTCTCTAAGGTGCCACAAGTACTCCTTTTCAGTTTTAAAAATCCATGTATTTCTAACCCAGTGGAAGCCTGTGCTATTCAAACAACAACAACAAACACAACAACAACAACAAAAAGTCAATTTTGAAAATAATTCTTGGCTTGTTTCTAAGATTAACAAGGTGGGGGAAGGGAGGCTAAAATAATACAGTCCAGAATTTGTTTTGCCAAAGCCAAATAGTACTTGAATATCCAGGCTTCCAAGTTCTGACTTAAATCTAAATCTCATGATTTTTCAAGTGATCTCTGACTTTGGCAAAAGAAGTGTCATCATCCCAAATGATAATTTCAAGGACTTTTCACGAAGGTAAAGCATAAGCACTCTGTTTAAAAAAGAGAAAAAGGCAATTTGGAAGATAGATAAATTCAGGCTGGCTTTAGATTGTGAGATATTTGATTAAGTGTTTAGCATTTGAAGTTAACATTAGCTGAAGTTTAAAAGACCCCTCATAGCTCAAAAAGGTTATATACATACTTCACCCTGTGTACAAATGAATTTGCACTGATTATCAATAGTGAAGAAGGCAGGAAACAGCTGGTGACACAAATCCTAGAAAACACTGCTCATTTTGGATGGGAATTAGTGCAACCTGGCTCAGAAAGAGGGCAGCAAACAGGGTTCTTGTGTATTTTTATTTTTAATTCAAGTGTTGCATTCTGAAAATAAGATCAGTTGCAGGTAGAAAGACCCTGAATTTAAAGATAATATTGTGTCTAATCTATAATGAAAAGGTGGTGACAGCCAGCCTTCACTACAAAGTCCTCGGTTAGCCTTTATAACTTTGTATTGGAAAGCTGATTTAGCTTAATGATTGACAGATGTATTTTGGAAGCAAAGAAGAATATTTCCTCAAAGGTTTTTCTTTAAAATCACCAGTGGATCTGATTTTCAAGTTGTCACACAGGAAAATTCCCTTTGACTTCAGGGATTTGAACCTCAGTTTTTGCAACACCAGAACTCTCACTGAAGTCAGTGAGATGCTGCATGAATAAGGATTGAGGAAAACTTGGGTGAGGACTTTGAGATATGCCCTGTTTTTATTTATGTATTGTAAGCCAGTAACTAAATCATTGTGAATGAGTCCACATTTTCATTCTAAGCCAGTTCCCTGCGTACGTCCCTGGCTGGAGGCTTGCTGGATACCACACAGATTCTGATCCCAGTTCTACCAGTGTAAATCCATAGTAACTCTCCTGAAGTCAGTGGAGCTATTCCAGATTAACAATGCTGATTAGCATGAATTAAAACAAATCCTCTTTTATGTTTTTAAAACAGGGGTATTTTTTACTCAACGATTGTGTGACAGTGGGTGTGTATGTCAATTGATGAATTCCCTTTTGTTTTATGAATAGCATTTATGATTGTAACCTTCATTGTGGTTTAGAACCTTGATGTTGTGGCAGGAACAGTGTGTGTCTGGGAAACTGCAACAGGACCACCAAGGGGCCTCAACACTGAATAGTTCTATCCTGGTTGCTATTGGCAGAGCCACTGATTTTTAACAACTCTCTGCCAGCAATGCCACACATGGTTGGAGCATGGAAAATCTCAGTGGAAGAACAGAAACAGAAAAAAGGCACTAGAAATTGCTTTTGAAAGTGAAATGCTCTTTAGAAAGGGGAATCATTCCAACAGTAGAATGAGAAGACACACACATCTGGAGAAAGGGAAACAGAAGCCTTCCCCTATGGACACTGACCAAAACCCAAAGGGCCCTCAAAAGTGATGAGGACTCGGGGAGGGAGCGGGGAGAGGAGTTGTGTTCAGGTGTTTGTTGTTTTGCCTAGATCTGTACTCTCCTCTGCTAAGAGTAAAGTGTGCATATTTAAGAAGTTCCTTTGCAAAGCTGGTGTTCCTTACTTTATCTGCTATGAATCCCCAAAGAGTAAAATTATAAACTGGAGTGCTCATGGAGGTGCAATTTGGGGTGGTGAAAGTGGGGCATGCATAACCTACTGCTGAGGGACAGCACTGGTTTCAGGGCTAAGGGCAATTGGATGTGGAGTCGCACATCCTCAGATAGGGGACCAGGCAGGGAGTCTGCACCCGAGGAGTGCGCCTGAGAAGCCAAAAGTAGAAACAGTGTCTTGGCTCTGTGCAGACCCAGCTGGCTAGAAGCACATGGGATCCAAAGGTTGTGTTCAGTACAGCAGACTGGTAACCATCCACAAGGGGAGCGGGGGGCTCAACTCTGGCTGTAACAGACAGTACAATCTTTAAACCAGAGTATAAACTATAATTCCACCCTCTGCATTCAGACAAACCAAATTATCTGTTTTCCAAAATTACTACTTTGTTTGCCATTTTTAAACTAAACTTTTCCTTCTTGTAACCGGAAAGGAAATTAATGTTCTCAAACCATAAAAAATATTCCAGATGTGGAAACAATAAGTCTGCTGCATTTATCTGCAAATGCTTGATAAGGCTCTGGTTTTCCAGATATGGGATTCATCCGTTCTTTCTTGGAGTACTTTGCTTCAAACTGGGGACGTATTTCTTCCTAAAAAAGAGAGGAACAATTTTTACATATAATACAGCTAGGCAACGTCAAACTTCAGATCACTTTTTTCATAAAATTATTTCTAGTAATACTTCAGTGATGTTAAGCGCCAGACACTTAAATCAGGAAATCAGTTGGGAAATCAGCAGCTCTTAACGAGGAAAACAGATCACTGTAAGAAAAAGGCATCTAACTTCACAGAATTACATATATAAAATTTAACAAACTCCCCAGTTAGTTACTATCAGAAACAAGAGTGTTTGAAAATGTATATCTGTAAACAATATTGTTTCAAAGATGACACCAGGAAATTTTCTAGGATTTTGATAGTAGACAGTAGCAATTCAGCAAAGCAGGAATAAAATTGAACTTAATCCTGTTTCCAAGCTCACTTGTAAATAAAACTGCTTGCTAGATACTTGTGTACCCTCCGAGTTTTAGCAAGAGGTTCCTCACTGTTTGAAAAAGTATCTTGCGCCTCATTATAACTGATTTATCTCTGAATGTGGAGCAAGTTAGATAAAGGGCAGTATTTAAAGCTGTTCCTATTTGCAGAATTCATTCACCCCTTACTCAGGCAACATTCTCTTTGGCCCTCATTTCCAGCTGCATTAAGTGGCTGCCGCCAGCCCCCTTGCTCTTGCTCTCCCAGCTGTGCCCTCTCTTGTGGATAGGGAATTCGATAGGATGCTGCTATCCCCCTGTAGGCTGTAGTCTGACATCATCACTCCTTTAAGTGACAGTGGAAGACAGGCACAGCAAAACAAAACAAAACAGAAACCAGCCCTCCAGGTTGTCTCTATCCTGGGAGAGAATTAGGACAGGTTTGTACTTGCAATGGTGCAGCTCTGCCGCTGCAGTGAAGACATTGCTATGCTAATGGAAGAGCTTCTCCTGTTAGTGTAGCTAATCCACCTCCACAAGAGGCAGTAGCTATGATGACAGGAGAAGCCCTTCTGCTGACCCAGCGCTGTCTACACCGGTGGCTAGGTTGGTATAATTGCATCGTTCATGGGAGTGGACTTTTCACACCTCTGGTCAATGTAGTTATGCTGATGTAAGTTTATAGTGTAGACCTGGCCTTAGCCTCTCAAAGATCCTTTGCGGGAAGAGGGCGGTCCTAACTGAAATAGACACAAAACAACACAGATGCCCCCTCCCAGCAAGGAGGCTACAAAAGAGGAGAATACCCCTGTTCCCCTTCCCAGCCTCCAAGCCCCCTGCTCAGCTCCCCCTAGCCTCCTGACTCTCTTGTCTCCCTTCTCTGCTCCCTCCTCCAGCCCCAGCCAGTTGGGGAGGCCCGGGAAGGCAGGGGTTGGAGAGCAAATGTGCCCCCACTCACCCAGCAGCGATGGCTCCTGTCTTGCGTCCTTGCAACCTGCTTCATGCACCAGGTCGCAATGCCACTCACTCAGATTTGGCCTGGCTGCTCCACTGATATCCATAATGCTAGGTAAATCCCAATCCCAAATCCAGGCTGGTTAAACTGTAAAGGGGCTGCATGCGTAAGAAGCGTGCAAATAACTAATACTGGGGCACCAGAGCTCATGGAAAGGCAGTTTGAATGCTCATAATTGTTACAAGGTTTTGTTAGTTTCTTTAAGTGTCTTTTCAATGAGAGGAATCCACCCCTGTTGGGTTTGAATCTGGACCCTTCAAATCAAAATTCAGCACTTCAGCCTCTTGAACTTTTCTGTGCTCCTAGTCAGTCTGGGCTTCTAACCAGTAGGAGGCAAGCCTAGGGCTGCCAATGCTGACTGAAGCTATTCTGGGAGATTTCCCCCCCCAAAATGATGTAATGTCATTTGCTTAAAATATCCTATTAAAATCTCCTGGATTGCTTTCCATAGTCATTGGGAGATCGATGCTGATTCCAGGAGACTCCAGGCCAATCGTGGAGGGTTGGCAACCTAGGCAAGACCAATACAGCTTAGTCCTAATTAGCATCTTAAGTCTTAACAGCACCAGTTGAAACCACTCTCACTATTACAGGTGACCTTTCACTGGCATGCTCCAGCAGATTCAGGACCTAACTATCCCCTAGACCAGTGGTGGGCAACCTGTGGGCCATCAGGGTAATCCGATTGCAGGCCACGAGACATTTTGTTGATGTTGACCATTCGCAGGCACGGCCCCCCACAGCTCCCATTGGCCAGGAACAGCGAACTGCGGCCACTGGGAGCTGCAGGCGGCGGTGCCTGCGGACCATCAACGTCAGCAAAATGTCTCACGGCCTGCAATCGGATTACCCTGATGGGCTGCATGTGGCTCGCAGGCTGCCCACCACTGCTCTAGACACATTGATAACAGTCTCAGAGCAACCCTGGGATTGGTCTGACAGCACGTGTGCACTGCCAGTGAAGCCCCCTGCTGCATACGAGTCTGTTTTAAGTTCTTTAGCAGCCCCTTTATACTCTGGGATTCCACAGGGACTCTCCACTTGGCCCAAAGCAGCCATTTGTTTTCCTTTGTGTTTTTCACTTATTTCCCTCACCACCAATGTTAAAGAAAACCCATCTTGTCAGCAAATAAGCAAATGTAACGTTATGTGGCCTCTTCCCAAAGAGACAAATTCCGTCCCTAGGCTGAGAAGTCTGGTTCTGTGCTGGGAAAATCTACAGTGACCCTGGGGAAGGAATTCTTTCCCATAGGCAGCAGATTAGCAATCAAGCCACTGTGACCATTACTGCGGCCTAATGACTACTGTAGCCCTCCCACAACGGCAATGAACCCCTTGTGGAGGAAAGGAACATAGCTCCGCCTGCCATTCTCTGACTCTGCCCACAAAAGAATCCTACATGCCTGGGAGCAAGGAAACTCAGAGCAGCAATGCTCCAGGCCATGCAGGGGTTCCAAATCCACCTTGCAAGTTCCTAGCATCCTGCCCTTTCCCTGTATAGTTCCATTGCCATCAAAGCCCTCCATGTCTGTGTGGCAGCCACAGCAGAAGGGAGGTTGTGGCTATTTTTCACCTCCCCAGCCTCCTATCCTAGTGGATTTTCCTTCACTGGGCATTGGGTGAATTTAGCTGCTTCACTGCAAGCCTTCTGGGCAATAATATTGTTATCCATTTCAGTGTCTGTATGGCACTGTGTTTTACACCTACTGTGGTGTGAAAACAAAGACCAGCCAGACTTTTGGGAGCTGTGAAAACCTTTTGAGGTTCCTCATCAGTATTCTTAGCAGCTATCCAAAGCAACACCTCAGGAAGCTCATCTTGATGTTGATGGTTGATGTATAGTTATTCAAGGGCAGGCAGGAAGGTCAACCTGTTGCATTTTTAAAAATCTGAATGTCTATGGACTAAAAAGTAATTGCTTTAAAAAAATTAAATCATGCTGAAAGATTCTTTTAGTGTGATTGTTGCTAGTTCTACCACAATGGAGGCCAGATCCTTTTCGAACCTACATTGCCATAAACCCAGAGAATGCCCCAAAACTTCCATGAAGTTAGTTCGTATTTACATTGGTGAAAAATGAGAGCACAATTTGGCCTGCAGCAAGTTTCTTCACAGCTCTAGATGAAGCATCTTGGGAGAAAATGCTCATCCTTACAGAAAGATAAATTATAAGGTTTATTTTATAGCTTCTGATGTGAAAGAGAAATTGATAATAAAACTAAGGGAAAAACTGGCTGCTGATTTTTAACCAGAATCTTTTCTACCCAAGATTAAAGTAGTAAATTATCGACAAACCTCTTCTTCTTCCCAGTCTATCAAGTCCCAGTCATAAGCAATTACTGCTCGTCTTCTTTTCCAAAACTCCAGGAAAACAGTTGCTGGAGCACATAGAAAAAAGAAATCACAAGATCGTTTTCAAATGAAGAAAATATGCTAACTACTAGCATTATTGTTGAATTAAGCTGTTCCATAATTTTCGTTTGTTTGCATAAATGGACTTCTTTGACAGCAAATCTTTCTGATGATCAAAGCTGCATTCACAAGGTATTTCTTTCTACTTTGGCTTGTGTCAGACACGGTTGAAGCTTTGGTGATTTCATTTAGTGCTAATTGAACATATTTAATTTGCAATCAGATGAGTTACAGATTGAAAAGAATTAAATGGCTTCTGTGAGTCATCTTAGCTAAATTTAGATAGACCAATGGGAAAGACAAAGGTTTCTTGGGAACAATGTAGATCAAAAAGGTAGCTTGCCTTATCAGAAGACTATTTAAAATACACAGGAATCAGTATCCAGAGGAAGCAAAGAAGTTTCTAATCAGATTCCAGTGCACATGCAATTCAGTACAGAGCTGCTGAGGAAACTGGAACTGGTGCCTTGCCTTTCTAATCCAAGGCATTGCCTTTAAAATACAGGAACAGATGTTTCTGGCATTGATAACTGAGTTAATTTTTTTCAAATGAACCATAATTACATAACTCACTGGAGTATAACATAAGTTCAGCACTCACTGCACTACAGTAGTCGGAAGAGTGGTTGTGCTTGCCACCGTGTTTTATATTGTCAGGAAAGATCGGGAAGTATTTAGTCAATTGATCATAATCCATGTCTTGGAGAATCAAACTGGCATTGTTTATAAACACATTATTTATTTACACTTAAGCCCACTAAAATCCATGGGAGTCGTTCACTGGCTTCAGTGGGCTTTGGATCTGGCCCTTAATGGTCATGAGAGGTGCCAGATTGACAGCCCTGGAAATGGAAAGCCTTTGTTTATTCACAGACCAGGGCAGGGATGCTCCCAGCAGTGACTGTGCAAGCCTCCCCAACAACAGCCTGACAATGTGCCTCAAGTCTTGTCCTAGAGGGATCACCTTAGCGCACAAGAATGCAGTTCATTCTCTATGCTGATTCAGTCCTTAGCCTGCCTACTGCCAACAAGAATGCCAATTATTATGGTGGTTTTTGTGATGCACACAGGTGATAGTTTTGTTTCCTAGTAACCGGATTCAGAGCATCAACTCATTTCATACAGGCTAGAAATCAGCCCTCAGAGAGTAATGACTTTTAGTTACTACCACGTCAGCTTGGATTCTCTCTCTCCCCCATCACCCCTCTCTACACTTTCAGGCTCAGTAGCAAAGTACAGTGAGAATGACTACTGTCCTCACATCTCCTTCCCTCAAAAGCACACTGTATTAGGAATCTTGTGAGATTTTCTGTCCAATTTTCTGAACTTTTGAGACTAATCCAAGATGAATCAACTTGTTTTCCCTTCTAATTTTTAAAGTACACAGTGGGGGAATAAATCCACAATTAGTATCTCTGCCTATAAGAAAAGGAGTACCTGTGGCACCTTAGAGACTAACCAATTTATTTGAGCATAAGCTTTCGTGAGCTACGAGCTACGAGCTCATGAAAGCTTATGCTCAAATAAATTGGTTAGTCTCTAAGGTGCCACAAGTACTCCTTTTCTTTTTGCGAATACAGACTAACACGGCTGCTACTCTGAAACCTATCTCTGCCTATGGCTCTTGAAGTTTCTTTCTGGTACAATTTTTCATTTATACAGTATTCACTACTATGATCTCCAATATTCTATTTCCTTTTATTGTATTACACTCTTTTTCTACTGAGGTCAGTAGCCCTTCTTTCCACCATTGACTATTATATCATATGTTGTTGATAGCTACTCTTACTGCATTTCTGTAATACTGAAAGCTTCTAAAAGTATCAAATTGTGAAATCCCCCTGCTTCCTTTCTAGTCAGATCATCTCTAATATCCTTTGTCATGTATTCAGCATTCATTTCTGAACAAGACAGTATAACATCATTCTAGAGAGACAAGGTGGGTGAGGTAATATCTTTTATTGGACCAATTTCTGTTGGTGAGACAAGCTTTCAAGGTTACACAGAGCTTCCACAGACCTGCAGAAGAGCTCTGTGTGAGCTCAACAGCTTGTCTTTCTCACCAACAGAAGTTGGTCCAATAAAAGATATCACCTCACCCACCTTGTTTCTCTCATATCGTGGAACCAACACAGCTATGACAACATGGCATATAACATTATTTCATCATACTTGCCATACTTCTGTTAGGATATTTCAAAATGTACATTTATCCCATATGCTCAAACAAAATTATTGGAAAACTCTGAAGTTCAGAACTTACAGACATACTTTAGTATAGTTCTGCTACACTACTGTTTGCCCTCCTTTCAATCTGTCTTGAGATTCAACCTAACAGCAATCTTCTACAAAACACTCTCCTAGACAGGACTTCCCTGAGCACTTTCAGTCTAACTTGTGACCTTTTATAGTTCCAAGGCTGGCTTCCTCTAGTGGTTAATTACCTATTGTTCATCTCTCTTTTCTTACCCCACTTTATTTCAGAGCATTGATGAATACTCTAATTTCTTCTAACCTTCCTGAATACACTACTTTCTCTTGGATTTATATTAAAGAACCTCCTCAGATTCTGCCCCCTTTGAGAGCAGAAGAAGGAGAATGTTTTTTGTTCCGAGGAGTATATTGACATTTCTTATCGCTAATAAGAATACTAAATACTTCCACTAGTTTCTGTTTTTTAAACTTTGCATTTCATCAACTGTTCCAGTGTTAATTCCTTTATCAGAGAACACAAGCTTCCGTGTAGTCAAGAAGGAACTATAATTAGAATTTTTCTAGTGTCTCTTAGCCTCCTGAAAAAACCTGTGGAGAAAGGAAGAGGTAGGCATATAAATTAAAGTCATTCAGGTGCTTCTCTGGTGAAGGATTCATAATGACTGCCTCTGGATAACAGCACCGGTTGAAGAATGACACAATTTTGGAGTTGAGCTTCAAATAAAGCTGAACAACAAAATCATTGTAATATTCTCCCCCTCCATGTCAAATTTCATTTAAATAAGCAACTGCTATAATGTTACCTGACCTTACAAGAACTTGTTTGTTGCTTAATTTTTGACAAACATCAATTTTTATGACAAGTCTGTACAAAGCGTGAACGTGTGTGTGTGTGTGTAGTAGAGAATGGAGGTTTCTCATAACTTGGTCCTTAGCCAACAGCTATTGTATCTTTAGCAAGAACTAGTGTAGGCAAAATAAAATTAGTGACATTCCTCCCTAGATGCTGTACTAATGTTTCCACTAAGCACAATACATCTTTTGGCATAAGGGATGACATTTAGGTCTTTTCCTCTAAAATAGAAAACTTGAAAATGTAGGGCTTGGCTTTCACAAGTGCTAAGTACTCACTATTCCAGCTGAAGTCAGTGGGAACTGCAGATGTTCTGCACCTCTGAAAATCAAGCCCAGATGCTTGATAGGAGAAAGTATTTGTCCATTTCTGAGATTTGGTAAGCTTGGGTGAGAATATCCTCCCCAGAAAAATTCCATGTCTCTGAGGGTATGTCTACACTTCAAGCTAGGGATGTAATTCCCAGTCTGAGGAGACATACCCACTCTAGCTCTGATAGATCTAGTGCACTAAAAATAAAGCATAGCCATGGCAGTACAAGAAATGGGAGAGGCTAGCCATCTATCTACGTGCCTAGCGAGGGGTGGCCCATGCATTTAATAGGATCATACATATACTTCAGGAAAGCATCCCATATCTCTGAGAATTTTTCTTGGATACAGGGGTGCTGGAACAATTTTTTTTATAGTGGGGGTGCTGAGAGCCATTGAACCAAACTGTAAACCCAGTATATAATGGAAACCACTTCAAGTCAAGGGGTGCTGCAGCACCCCGCACATTCCTTGTTCCAGCACTTATGCTTGGATATAACATGATGCCTTTCCCCAGAAAAGACAAGGCCTGAGGAATGACTGAATAAAGACTCCTGAACTTAACTCAATAGCAACATGTTTTAAATCTCTAGTTTTTCAACTAGGATATAAATGTCCACTTGGATACTGCTTATTTGACCCATTTTTAAAATTAAAATGTCCAGAAACTGAACATTAAAAATATAAATTCTTTACCCTTTCCTTCCACATTTTCACTGAACCAGAAAAGACTTGATTGGGAAGAGTCAAGCCAAGACTCTGCATTTCAGCATCTGAAACTAGGTATGCTGGAGTTTAAAGGGTCCTATCTCACCCCATACATTTAAAGGAAAATGTACTAAACATTACACGAATCCAAAGAAAGACTTACCCCACACTGCCATGAAAACAGCAAAAAAGACAGTAGCTCCATTGTCAAAAAGGTGAGTTACCTGTGAATGAGACCAATAACCTGATGAATTCATTATTTGAAAGTTCTATTCACAATTTATTCTGTTTTGTTAAAAGATTAAACTGGGTGGTGCTTAGGAGAGCCACTAGACTGACTGTCCTGAAGACCAACATCCTCTCTGAGGGCCTTACCCTGAATGGTGCTCAGCATGGGAGTTACAGATGCTCAGCACCTCTCGGGGTCAAGGCCCATATCAGCTGAACAGTTATCTCTTATCTATTTATAACTTCTGGGGTAGTTCATCCTTTCAGCCTAAGGTAATTTGTTTTGAGAAGCTATGCGCAAAAGATGGTTCATAAGTGCTGTTCCAAGTGCTAGGACATAATTTTTGTGACTGCTGAATATATCAAGTGCAATTGCATATACGTGTAAATAAGTTCTAAAGACCAAATTCAGTCATAGTAAAAGTGGGTTCATTGAAGTGAAGGGACTGAATTTGATCCGTCACTTGGAACTTTTTTTTATTTAACCAAGTTTATTGAAGATATTCACAAAATACTGAGACAGAATAAACATTTTCTATTTGGATAGTTTAAATGTACCTTGGCATAAACACAGCTGTCTGACAACCTCATGAAGGGACAGTATTTATCACATATTGGACACATTATAATATCTGTAGCTTGGCAGACTTCTTTACTGGAAAAAGAGAGAAGATAATGGTTGATACTTTCATACACAACTATCATTCTTAAAATGGACCAACATATTTCTCTGAAATCACAGATGGTGAATTAAATTTCTCTTATCATACATTTCTAGTGCTTTCTGTTAATGATGTCAGTATGTTCTTGCTGTCTACAACACTGAGATACATACACTATGACTGTGTAGGTCTTCTCAACTTCATAAATGAATCATGCCTTTCTCAAGAAAACACAGGCACTTTGAAATCTTTAGATGGCATGTCCTTTTGTTTTTTTTTAAAAAAGAGCAAAATCAAAAAGGACTAGAAAACACGTATAGTCCTGCAGTGGCTGACAGGATGAGTTATTAGCACTTTACCATTTCTAAATTGTCCCTGAGCCAAGAGAGGTCTCCAACAGAAGGAGATAGGAATATGGTGAGTGCAGATTAAAGGGAATTTTGTTAATTTCAAAGGACTCTTTCAGGCACTGCCTCAGGGTGGAAAGCAGTGTAGAAGTGCAACACCCCCAGAGGAGCTCCAGGTGGCACAATGCCTGAAGAGTGCCGTCTGGAGCTTTGGGAAGCACACTCTCCTTGGGGTGTGACATTTCCTCTCCCCTCTGCCAGCCAGTCAGAAAGCCATGGCTCCACCCTCTCCCCATCGCTGTGAGAAGCTAGCTTGGGCAGCACCCCTAGCTTTACATAGTCCATGCACTCAGGGGACCAGATGATATCCAGCCTACATGCCAGAGCACAACACAAGGGAGACTTGATGCACGTTCTCCACTACCTTGTGAAAGCTGGGCACAATCTTACCCTATGTGTTTACATTGTTTTTGTTATAGACTTGACACCATATGGTGAATTTTAAAAGAAGAAATAAAACAGAACCAAATTGTACAAAACAACCCCAAATGTGTACAAATACAGGTAATGTCACTAATAAAAGTGCTCACTTTACCTGACTTGGCAGTGGTTCAGTGTTGTGACTCCATACAAAAAGACAAACAATCCAATGAAGGCAGCTGGGAAGAGCATTCCTGTGTACCAGCCTAACCAGGCAAAGTACAAGCCAATTTTCTCACCAAAATACCGTCTGTTTAAAATACAACAGAGCAAAGTTACCTGCCAGCTTCTGTAGGTTTTATTTAGCATTGTTTGCAACAGAAAAGGAAGATTTAAGTCATATTTGAGGGGAGAAATTGGGGCTAAGATTTTCTAAAACAGGAGCCTAAATCCATACTTAGGCGCCTGCCTGTTCTTCAAAAATGCTGCACAGTCAACAATTCCCATTGAGGGCGGAAGTGCTGGATGTTGAACTTTTCTGAAAATGTGGTAATTGGTTCTGTATGTCCAGGAAACAAAAGGCCAGATGCTGCTCTCAGTTATACAGGAGTGTTTCTGGAGTAACTCTGTTGAAATTTATGTAGTTACACTGGTGTAAAATTGGTGCAAGGGAAAGGAGAATCAGCCCCAGAGCATTTCCAAGAAAAACAGTTACTAGCCTGTTCCATAACTGTTGTTCTTCAAGAAGTGTTGCACATGTCCATTCCATTCTTGGTGTTGGTGTGCCCAGTGCATGGCTGCAGGAAACTTTCCCCTTCAGTGGTAGCTGTTGGGCAGCTCGAGCTCCCCCTGCTGCTGCATGCCACTGTGTTCAGGTATAAGGAAGGGGCAGAGCCAACCCTAGCCCCCCTCAATTCCTTTTTGCCATAACTCTGATGAGGAGTGGTAGGTGGGCAGGTCGTAGAATGGGCATGTGCTCAAAGACATCAGTTACAGAACAGATTAGTAACTGTTTTTTCGTCGCTGAATGATTCCACATGTGCATTCCTCTCTTGATAACTCACAAGCCATAGGAGGCAGGATTGGAATCTATTTCAAGAAAGACTGAAGAACAACTCATCCCACTCTAGCATCATCTCTGGAGTCTTGAGCCACAGCATAGCAGGAAGCAAGTATGTGGACCAAGAACAAGATTGCCACTTGCCAGAAAGGCCACAGAGGCCAATTGTGACCTAGTTGAATAAGTTGTGACACTGTTGGATGGAGCGACATTAGTAGGGTTGCCAACTTTCTAATCGCACAAAACTGAGCACCCGTGCCCAGTCCCTTCCCCAAGGCCCCGCCACCACTCGCTCCATCCCCTCTGCCTCCATTGCTCGCTCTCCCCCACCCTCACTCATTTTCACCGGGCTGGGGCAGGAGTTTGGGTGTGGGTGGGGGTTTGAGGTCCTGGCAGCACTTACCGTGGGTCCCAGGAAGTGGCCGCCAGGGTCCTGCAGCTCCTAGATGCATGGGCGGCCAGGGAGGCTCCTCGCACCTACTGGTGCCACCCCTGCAGCTCCCATTGGTCACAGTTCCCAGCCAATGGGAGATGCGGAGCCAGTCCTCACTGCAGGGGCAGAGTGTGGAGCCTCCCTGGTCACCCATGAGTCTAGGGACTGCAGGGACCTGGCAGCCGCTTCCGGGAGCCATGCAGAGCTAGGGCAGGCAGGGAGCCACCAGGGTCCCTTTTCGACCAGGCATTCTGGTTGAAAGCCGATGCCTAGCAACCCTAGACATTAGCCAACTTATAGCTCAAGAGTATGCAAAATGCAATCCAGGAATAAATTCTCGGGGTGGGGGGGACTGACCTCTTACTCTTCTACCCCTGCTATGAACAACTGGGAGGATTTATGGAAGTGTCTGGTGTAGTAGGAAGAGAGCCTGAGACATAAGGCTTGTATCAGAGGCCTGCTATGAGGCCTGAACCAAAGCAAAACTTTGCTGATATGAAGCAAAGTCAGGTTGTGCGCAAGAGGCAGGCCCTGCTCACAGAATTTGGCAAGCACAGGGCTGATATTGCAAAAACACATATTCCTGAGAAGTGCTAGGCAGAGAGCACTTATGCAAGCACATTCCGGAAGGATGGTACCAGAACACCTCGATACCAGCAAATTCCCCAAAGGTAACAGGAACACACTGACCCTGTTGCAAGCCTGGTGCTAGATTCTGGGGACAGAGCCACTCGGTGAGCGGACTCAGCCCTGATAGGTGAGGGCTCTGGGTATGGCACAGTGTGGGGAAGATCTGGAAGCTGTGGGAAATGCCTAAGGACTCCAGAATGGCCACCGATATGAGGCAGAGTTCCATTGTCCCAGCCACATTCTTGAGGCAGGTCCCATTGAAGGGTCGTGGTGATAGATGGGAAGATAGGATCTGTGCAGAGACCAGCAGGTCCTGCTGTGGGGTTGTGATATGTAAGATCCCACCTCCAAGTCTGACAATGAGGATTCCCCTCATCTGACCATGGCGGGACTGATCCAGTCAGTGCCAGGGACCTGTGCTGAGAGCCTGGTGATGGATGGAGCGATGCCATCATAACAAGTTTCCCCTTGGATGGTACTGAGGGGCGACGTGCAGGGAAGGCAACACTGGCACTGCTCACTAAAGCTGCAGCACTCAGCACCGAGTCATACTGGGTTGGCTCTGATGGTGGCCTGAGCGCCGCCTCCATCACAGGAATTTCAGCCTAGCCTCCCTATCTTTCTTTGTCCTAGATTTGAACTCTCTGCAAATCTGTCACCGGTCCTTCACGTGTGCTTCCCCTAAGCACTTCAGGCAGCTATTGGGCCGGTCACTCATTGGCACAGGTTTGGAGCAAAAAGCACACGGCTTGAAATCCAGTGACTGGGACATACCTTGGTACTGTGAATGGAATAAACAATAATGGGGAAAACAACAAGTCTGAATTTTTTTTTATATAATGCATTTAAAAGTTATTGTCCTAACACTGACAAATAGACTAATTACACACACACACACACACACACACACACACACACACAGAGTCTGGTATAGTATAGAGTTCCAACGACCACAACGGGTGGTAAGAAGGAATTGAGGAGGACTAGGTGCAGCTCTGCCCTTAATACCTGCACACAGTGATGCATGGCAGCAGGGGGAGCTTGAACCGGCCAATGAGTACCTCTGAGGGAAAAAGTTCCCAATGGCCATGTGCTGGGTGCACTGACACCAAGAGTGGAATGCATATGTGTAATCTCCCGAAGAAGAATTGATGAATCAGAGAGCATTCTTCTACCTTGCTTTCATATTTCTGTTTGGAACTTCGCTTACCAGTCTCTAGAAAATTTATTTCACAATTCCAACATGGATTGAAAGCGTACCGCACCTTGATCATGAAGTCCGATGCTTTATAAATCAATACATAATAATAATAATGAATACTTTAAAAGATCATTCTCCAGATTCATTTTAAGGAATGAGGAAATATAATCATCCTGTGCTTCAGAAACTTTAGGGTCAAATCACAGCTGGGTGTCAGGTCAGTTTAAATGTATTTTACATCAGCACAACTTGTTATGCTACTATTGAGGCATCTGACTGCCAGGGTCAAAGAGTGAAACCAACCAATGTTGTTGCCTTTAGACTACCTGAAACCATTCTTGGTCAGTCTTTTACACTAAGGAAGAAAACACCCATGTTGTTTCTTGGGCGAGAGGCAGTGGAGGAGAGAGAAAGAGTGAGCAACATTTGGCCTGGAATAAATGAAATCATCAATTTTAAAATGCATGTCAAAGAGTTTCCATCTTGAGCAATCCATCTGTCTGAATTAAGATTATATTTTGTATTTTTAAAGCAATGTGAAGACTGATCTACACTGATCATCATCATTCAAACTCAGCTTCACTGTACCAAAGGCAATGTTGTCATATTGCTTTTATTCCTCTGTCATTCAACAGAGCTCACAATTCTTCTGGCTAAAGAGACAGAAACATGACAGTAATATGGTCAATTCTGACAAGGGTAGCAAGTCTCGATGTACAAAGTCACACTGACATCAGTTTCAGATGCATGAGTTAGCTGCATGAGTGAACCCTGTGGCCTAATTTTTTGGCTGACAATCTGTCTGCTCCACTGAGAAAGGTAATTTACATTTTATGAGATTATTTGCATCAGCACCTATTTTCACCAATGTATATAATTCAAAGTAGTGAAGCAAAGTATTAAAGACAGTTTTCTATGGCAAATGAGGGAGTTACGTATAGTATTTTTATGTTCCTCAGGTTAGGTGTTCGATATTAATCTGCTTGACTGCCAGGAGTTAAGTCACAGGAGACTATTAAGGGAGAAACCTACAGAAAATGAAACCATGACAAAGATAAGACTCCTTGGGGAACAATTGGGAAGCTATTCATTAGGGATATCCCCTGCCTGCCTCCAGCTAGTCTGCTGTGGTGTATTCTTCCCAGATCAAAACCAAGGATCAAAGGGGCTCCTAAACCTTAAAGATGCTGGCCTCAGGAAAGAGGAGAGGGCTGGGTGAGTTGTCAGCAGACTGAATCTGGCACCCCAAACTGACTGAGACACACGGCGACAGAGTGCCACAAGGAGTGCAGCAAGGAGGCTGTCATTCCCAACCCAGAGATGGGAATATGCTGGACCTACCTGAGCTATGGATAGATAAAGGTTAGGTAGGAAATATGCATATAAGATTCTTTGTTGCAATAACCTCTTTTTCTAAATTCTGTGTTTCCTATTGCAATTAAGTCCTAACTTTGTTGTGAAGAAGCTGCTTTTGAGCCACGTTAATTAGTCACTGGTTCCCTGAGAAAAAGGGATGACAGGTGCCAAATGCAGTTGAGCCTGTTGTGTTAACGTGGTTGGTAAACAGGGGGGTGGGGTAGTTGCAGCCCAGAGATCCAGGCTGAGAGTGATTAAACTGCATGGGGGTTCCACCCAGAGTGAGGTGTAGGAAGCCAGGCCTGTTTCACTGGAAGGGTGCACTTGAGAGGGACAAAAAGAGGTTTAAGGCATAGCTCTCCCAGCAACTCTGACCCCCGTAGATGAGATTTCTCCTGCTGATAATAGCCTACCTTAATCGATTACTCTCATTAGAGTTGGTATGGCAACCCCCATTTTTTCATGTTCTCTGTATATATATATATATTCCTACTGTATTTTCCATGGCATGCATCTGATGAAGTGGGCTTTAGCCCACGAAAGCTTAGGCTTAAATAAATTTGTTAGTCTCTAAAGTGCCACAAGTCCTCCTCGTTCTTGTGTTATGGTGCTTTTCACACTCCAGCATGGATGGTCTCTCTTTCCACCCCCTTAACTGAAAACCGTTCCTGACAAACAACTTTTTTCCCTATTTGAACCCTTTGTGTCTGCTGGTTGCAAAATGCAGTGCTCCTCTTACGATCCAGAGATCAAGTCAACAGCTTCTTCTGATACCAAGGCTGATCTCAATTTTAATTTGTGCATTAAATGGCAAAAAAAATAGGTGCTGCCAGTGACAATCTAAACTTCTGCAATGTAGGAAGGAGACAACTGAGGCCACTTGTGAACACTTATCTTTTAAAGAGCACTCTTTACTGCCATTGCTTTGCTATATACTGATTTACATATACATACCGAGAAATGGCATCTTTCTTGTCACACTCACGTTTTACACTGTGACAACTCCATGTACTGCATTGAGAGTAAGACTGGACTCAGGCCCATATTTTATATGCAATGATCAGTAGTTCAGTATTTTCATTCTACAAATATATCAGCTAAATCTCTGCTTACATACTATTGTGATGAGCGCTATGGAAATGTACTCTATTTATCCCAGGCCAACAGAATGATCCCTAGGGGACCATTACAGCTGGCAGCAGTTAGAGCAGCTCTGTGTCTGTTCTACTTTACACTGGGGGCTGGTTTGGACTCTAGTCAGCCCCAGGAGACAAAGGTGGCTTAGAGCCACATTTACCTTTCTCTTCCCATCAGCTGCACCAAGCATGAGCTTAGCTATGCATTGTTTCCTATTTTTGACTGTCACTATATGTTGACCAGAGATTTTCATTGAGCTGCCCGAAGTGTTGTCTTTTATCTGGGCGCTTACAGTATATTTAGCACTCAGTAATGTATATGGGTAGTTGAAATTATTCCTTTCAATGTGCATTACCAGGCATTTGTCAACACTGACTTTCCTCTACCATCATGCTGCTCATTCACATAGCTTTGGTGGGTCCCTCTGAAGTTATTCAGTCTTCTCTTGTTTTGATTCACCCTAATAACATTGTATCTTCTGCAAATTTTGCCATCTCATGTTTCACCTCATTTTCCAGATCATTAGTAATTAGACTAACAAACATTCTGTGTATCTGATAAGGTCACTCTACTGAAAACATTCCCTAACACAAAACCTCAAAGGCAAGGAAATGAAAAGTGAAGTCATCACGTGGCCAATACTCTTGCTTCTATCCAGAGACCCACCCATCACTATTGGCACAACCACAACACTACAGACAACACGCCACAACCGTAACTTTATCCCAGTAGGAAAATCGGCCTTCCAAGACCCCTGTACGTAGAGGTGAAACTGAGCCTGACTGAGGTCAGCGGTAGAACTACAACGGACTTTCAGTGGGGCCAAGATTTCACCCTAGATATCTGGCAACAACAGACAGATTTTGTAGCCTCTTAGTGTTTAGAATGATAATGTCTTATAAAAGAATAAGCAAAGTCTGGCTTTAGCACTATACAATTTATTATTGGGGTTCTCTAAGTTTATCAAGCTTAATTATATGATTGCTTGGGATCAGGACACCTAGAAGGCACTCAGGAAATTAGAAGAGAGACAGATTTGGATCTGAGCCAAGAAAATATATTTAATTCATCCATTCATTCATCCTTTGACAGTTCAGTACAAAATCCTATACAGGACTTATTATACCACATAAACAAACTTAATGCAGCTATGGCTATCTAGCAGAGGGGAAAAAAAAAGACTATGCACAAAGCGTTGGCAAGTGCACAGAGGGACTGATCCAAAGCCCACTGAAGTCAATGGGGACTGCTTTCATTCACTTCAACAGAGCAAGGTCAAAGTGAGTGAACTGAGGGAAGGGAAGAGAGAGAGAGAGAGATTGTCCCCCTTTAATCACTTTCAGTTCTCGTGATTTTGAATGATTCTTGTAACAACAGTATGGAAATTAAATTTAGGCAGCAACGTGAGTAAGCTGACCCCTTCACAGCTGTTGATTAACAACCACGCATTTGCAATTGTGCAGAATCGGTACTTCTCATGCTCCCCGGTGCTTCCAGGCGGAATGAACACCGAATTGTGCGATGCCCCTCAAATGCTGTTTCCGAGTTTATTTCTAGTGACTAAGATCTCCATACTGGCCAACTGGTGTGATTAAAGTAAAGTTAATGGCCATGGAAGGTGCCAGACTGAGCACACTGGAGATTTAAGACTACATTTAATGGCAAGAAAAAACAAGCATAAAAGCAACAGCTTCTCTTATCACCCTGGCAATGTGACTTTAACCTGACTTGAGAGTATCATATCTATGAATGAGAAGGTTACTCACTATCCGTAGCTTACTCAGTCCTTGGCCTCTCTAAAGAGTCTGACAACACAAATATTGGTTGGGAATGGTGGGTACCGGAAAGCTGGCCCATTAGGAACGTAACAGTTAACCCTCAACTCCCACTTCCTCTGGGCATGTAGGTTTTCTACAGTACCCATGGCTGGGGAAAGCTATGAAACGAGCACTCATTGCAGAATTAGTATAAACCCTTTTGTTTTGGGTACACAGGTTCACGCAGTTAGAACTGAGGTGAACAGCAGTTTTTGCTAATGTGGTCAACTGTTCAAGGTGGAAAACCAGAGCACGTGAGGAAGGAGAGGTGGTACGGAGGGATGTTTTGGTGTGGGTTAGGGAAGGGTGTATGGGAGTGTTTTAGCAGCTGAGAGGGGAGACAGAAAAGGGTGCCCACTCCTTTCCTGCCACCCTTCCTTCTGTGCCTGCACTACAATCAGCAATGGGTTTGTTGTAAGCCAACAGCTAATAGGATATATGGCAGTAACTTAAAATGTCAGTCTGGGTTTGATGTCTCCCTTTACTCAGTCACCTGTGAATACTCAGGAAGCCTCATACCCGTCACTAGTTCTCCTCCTGCTCATATAGCCCTGTACATTGAATCACCTGTACACTCGTTGTGTAAACTGCTCTGATACATTTCTTTCAGAATAATCTTTGGATGACACTGACTGGGAAGAGAAACTGAATGAGTTAGTGCCCTTAAATGCTATGCTTAGATTTCTAAAGGAAGTCTGAGCCAAGGTCCAAGTGCAATTGTGCGCTTACCCAGTTACCACACTTCCGTACATAAATGGCCATTTAAATGCCCGATGAGCCATTCTGCACACACAAACACTGAAAAAGAACACTGGATCCAAATTCCCTCAGACTTTAGGGAAACTTGGATCAGGATCTGAACTTCACAGCTCAGATGTGACGCTCCCAATTAATGATGCCTTCTGATGATGATTGTTCCATGACACAATCACAAATGTAAACTATTACCAAAGAACAACAGCCCTGTCTGCAGGTTACTTCAAACACAATTACCAGAAATATTTCAAAAAAGAGAGAAACAATCTACACTGTGAAACTAATGTAATCTCTTATGCTAGGGAAATTTAAAAAACAAACTCAAAACTACTTCAATGCAATTACTGGTTCACCACCGAATCAATAGTGTAATTTGTTTTGTAAATTTCCTTAGTGTAGACTTGGCCAATGGGCTCAAAAAGAAATAATAACATCTAAACAGTTGATGTACTAACTAAAAATATATTACCGTGCTTCACTTTGGTTTCTAGCGCATTTTAAAAAAAACTACATGACTCAAGCAAACCTCTATGACTGTATTCCTCTCTGAGTATTTTTTTCCCTAGAAAAAGCAAATTCCCATTTTATGAAGTTGCAGAAAAATGAGCTTCATGGAGCCTTAAAGAATAACTCCTAGTGCTTCCTGGGAATCTTTTACAAATCCTTCTATTTCAGAACAATTAAAAAAAACAATAAAAGCAAAAGGCTCCTATCAGTTACAGTACTACAGTACTTTAAAAAAGAAAAACTAATTAACTCTATCAATTGCAGGCTCTTAATGGCCCACCCAAATTGCCAACGTATCAGTATATTCAATGATGCTGCTACCTTTTAAATACAGATTTTATGTATAGATCCTTGTAGCCAGAGGTGGATTAAGATTTATTGGGGCCCTGGGCACAAAGAACATTCAGGCTCCCCACACCCTCGGGGCCCAGGGATACCAGACCTGGGGGGCTGGGGAGGCCATGGCCCCCACACTTTTATACTGTGAGAGTTTAGGCTCTTTTGTCAGAGGAATTAACTGAGCCCTTCATGTTTCTGTTAGACTTTCCTACCATCTTATCCCACTCTGTATCCCAGTACACAGTGCAACATTTTAAAAGCAAATAAAAACTTTTACCGTACGAGATCCAAGGGCTGGTATTTATACCACACTCCCCATGAGGCCCAGCACTCATAAAGCAGATGTCTGTGATTTTCTGCTCCATGGGTTCTTATGGAATTTTTACTTCGGTAGCTTCCCTAAAATACAGATTTAAATATTGAGCAAAGAATAATAGTTGCCAAGAAATCTCTGGAACTAGAGGTGTGTTTTAATGGAACAGTTTACACAAAATCCTTGCATGAAAACAAAAAGACAAATTTAGCATCGGCTTGGTTGAATTTGTTTGTCTTAAAGGTTGATTTTTCTTAGACCTGTATTTGGTAACTGGCATTGTTCAGATCACGGGTTGCAAACAGATGTCAGGTGGTCATGACCACCCTGTCCTTCCATATTGGTAAATGGGAGGGGGTTCCCAGGGCAGGCCTGATGTACAAAAGAGGATTGCAGTATGCAAAAGGTTAAGAACAAATGGGTCCCTCCATGAAATCTTCATTTAAGGGAGATGCATGCTCAGCAGATGCAGTGTGTCTAGTGATTAGATGTTTATACTGAAATGAGAAGTGTGATTGCAGTTCAGGTGGGCATAGATTAAAGTTAGCATGGGTATGCCTACCGAAGCTGCAATCTGACTTCCAGTTGTTGTGTAAACATACCCTAAGACTGGGAATCGGGAATCCTGAGTTCTATTACCTGTATTCTGCCATTAACTCCACAAGGTAAGCCACACTTGCCTCAAACCTGTGTTGTAATGCATAATCACAATTAGTGGTGTGAAATAACCATCTTCAAAGTGGTACTAATTGCAGCTCTGAAGGAGGCTGCTCACTTTGAGAGATATGTGTTTAACACGATACTGATGCTGGAATTATTCCAAGTGAGGAGATTGTGGGGATAGCAAGGGGTGTAAAAATACTGAAGAAAGTAAAGGATTCATGCACTACTGAAAGGTGCTCAGATGCCACAGTGATGTGGGCAGTGTAAGAACCAATATACAACAGATGATGTTTTGCATAATTCTGTTTTAATTGATTTTATTAGCTTAAAAGGAGAAGATTTCAAGCTTTCAGATAAAGAGTTTTGGACTTCAATATACAATATATGAGTAACTGTCAAAGTGTGATTCATAAAACCAGTAATGTTACTTGTTAGACTGTGACGAGCCAGCTGGTGACATGATACTGGCTCCTCTTTGTTTCTAGCTGCTAAACAGCATTAAAAGGAGTTAAATGCACATTAAATACATCCCTAACGTTGCTTTTCCATGCAAAACAATTGTGATAGTTGCCACAGGGATTGCTAGTGGGAGCTCTGATTGCAAGTGAAGGAGTAGGAATGATCTGTGTGATTGTAAACGGGAGGGAGGTGGTGCCCCCAGACACTCTCTGTATTTGGATGTGTTCCACACCATGAAAACGTTTGAGAATTTTTGTAATACATGATTGTTACTATAACATTATTCATGGCCACCAATGGGGGACAGTGTGTGAGTCTGAAGCACAAGAATTTTCAGGAAAAGCCATCAACATTTTCTAATGAGCTGAATTAAATGAAAGAAAGCACAGAAAATGCTCACACCATCTGTGTAAATAAGGAGTAACTTTTCACTGAAGCCAGTGGGGATACAATAGTGTAAAACCAGAGTAAGAGGAGACTCAGGCCCAATGACATTGGAATTAAACTTGAATTAAAAGCCAACAAGAAATGTTAGAAAAGTACCTCATGAAGAGGAAATGCAGCTTCATAGGAGCCATTAGTAAGCAATCGATTCAGACCTAAAAGTCAAAAATATTAATTTAATTACAAGCAGGGCTCGAATAACTGTAAAATGAGGAGGGCAAAGCACATTTTCATGATGAGACTGGTAAATGAAGTTCAGTGAAAGATACAAGTAACAAAATACTTCTTTCATAGGTTTGTCATACTATGGTGGACACAAGGGAAGGATAAATACAACATTCAGATACTTGCTACTGTACTTGATCATATTATTCACAATCTACAATTCATTATGCTTTGAATTTAAAGCTTTGGGGGCCACAGTGAAGTCAATAGGGGTTGACTTTCACCCCAAATATTTTGGTCTAATAATCATATATTAAAGTCTGTGTGAGGATCTATTTGGAAACTTCATTTAGGCGAGATGCCACATTTCTTGGCATTCTGCAAATTTCAGACAAAACCTTTGCATTTTTGTATCGTAGTGTAACAAAACAGCCAAAAGCCTTAATCTCCATATGAAAATAACATCATTACATGTTTAACTTATTGCTCTGAGAGCTGTTGGATTGATGGCCTGGAGACTGAAGCTATCTACTGACAGATCAGCCACAAGACAGGTAGTAGCAGTGTGAGGCCCAACAACATACCTGAATTCTGACCCAAAGGGACCACTAGTAGGGGGGCAAAGGATAGCTCATTCTCCCTGTCCATTAAGGCTTTGGCCCCTCAGCCAAGACTAACAACACAAGAGAAGTACTTAGTGCCAGCTGTGCTGAAGATGACTGTTTACTTGGAAATTTACTCAAAGGCCACTGAACAGCTATTGGACAGTGCAGTATTCACTTGGGGATATTCAAATCAGTGAGCTAGAGGCAAAAGACTCCATATTCTATTCTTAATCAGTTGAGGAAATCTTATAAGAATAGTCCAATGAAAAGCATTAATTTATCATAAATATCATTTTTGCTGGTAGTACTAGTCTCTGCTATGGGCCACATCTTGGTTCTTGGTGTGTCTACTGTGTGAAGCCCACCAGAGCTATTTAGCCTGGCTAGGCTCCTACAGTCCAGAAGTCTATGCAGAAGACACTCTGATACTACAGTGGTGGGAGCCACATGGATGGATGGATGGATACTTGGATCCTGAGGCAAGTAGGAGAACACAGCAGCCCAGGCGCTATCTGCATGTGGAATATGCAGCCCCCTGACTCTTCCCATTGCTCAGGGGTGGAATCTGACTCCAGCCATGGTGCTGAGGATGACATCAGGGATGCACTGAGCACGTGTGGTGCTTCCCTGATTCTGGGAGCACGGGGAAAAAGGTTCCTCCCTGGCTTGCTGTCAGCTGGGGAAACTAAATGGGTTTTGCTACCCCAGCAAGGCTCCTCCAGCAGACAATTCGGACGTGGAGCTCTCAGCCAGGAGCAGTGCAAAGGCCCACTAGAATGAAGAACATTCTTCTGCATGGCAAACAGAGAAGAGGAGGAGGAGGACACAGCTCTCCAGCCAACCCACACCTGTGTCAAGACACCATTTTTTGCGGAGGAAATTTGTGGAGAACTCAATCTTGGTCTCCCTGTCCCTCTGTGGAAAGGAATCAGGGAGCTGTAGTAACCTCCATGACCTCCATGAGTGAAGAGAGGGAAACAGGGATTCATGCAGGATCGCTGGAGTCTGAAACTCAGGGCTGCATGAGTTCCCCATCCCTCCAAACACCTCCACACTTTGACCCAAGGAGAGTTGCAAGTTCTCCTTTTGCAATGGGACAATACGTCTATTTAGTGTCATCAGTCAATACCTTGTGTGTCTCTTGTTTACCTTATATCAGCCTTTCCTACTGCACAGGGAAATAGTCTTCTGAGGTGTCAGCCATATCCTTTCATGGAAAAGCAGCCCAACATTCCATTGCCTTGTCTTCGAAATGACTGGGCATACCAAGAAAAAGTGACCACCTTGGAAATGTGTGAGCTATGTACCCAGTGAGGAGATTTAAAAAACCAAAGCTGACCTATAAGGAGCATGCCCAGGCTTTATTGATTTTTTACACCAAATTAAAAGGCACCTTGTTGAGCACTTACCAATTTTGTTTTTTCCTTCTTCATATTTCACTCTCTGTAAAATATGGTGTACTATTCTACTTCTTGTAGCATTGTTGAAGAAAGTGTCTTTGTTGTGTATGATGAAGCTAAATAAAAAACACAAACAAGATTGGCCCCTGAATAAGTGGTATAATATTTAAAATAAAGGTTAAGTTCCATTAATTTTTATAGCACATCAAGAATCTACGGTGTATGAGCGAAGTACAGGGAATACACAATAAAAGGAACTTGACAGTGTGATTCAATTTAGCACAATAGGAAATCTCTGCTCCTCAGGAGTGTTGAAAGCCAGGACTAAACAGGAGACGTTTGCAGAGGGTCTTGCTACTTAGTCATTCACTTTCATAAGCATTACATTAAAAAAAATGTTTAAACACTGCATAATACATGCACACATTTTGCAAAGAAATGAGATTTAAAAGTGCTGCTCTAGAACACACAGATCAGATTAACCACATGAATATTGAAAATGAAATAATACATTGTAAATATTGTACATTATAAAGTGAAAACATCATATATGACAGTTTAATACTGTAAGCTAAAATGGGTTAGAAAATTAACTTTCAGGAGCTAACCATGAAATTACATGAAATTCAGTTTCAAATGCAACAGCATGGGTAAATTTATAATAAATCAAGAAAACTAAGTGAAGGATTAACTGCAAATTGCATTATGTTTACTAGATTGGTTGGCATATTATATAACGTATATATTTCTTAACAACATTTCACACACATATTGGGGGGAATTTGATATTTTAATAATTACCAAGCTCACTAGAAAACTGTAGGCAGCATAGTGTATGTTGTGCTATTGGGCTCTGAGGTACCAGCTAAACTTATCACCAAGAGGAAGTGAATTTGGACACTAACTCACAGGGTCTCTGTATTCTCTTGAGGAAAATAGGGTCTTCGGGCTAAATACTTAAAAATATACATATTTAGGCTCCTAAGATGCACATAGGGGCCTAGTGGGATTTCCACACACTAGGCACCTGCCTACCTTTCAAAATCTGGCCCTTAGAACTGGATCAAAAGCCCATTGAAGTCAATGGAAAGACTCATTTTTCAACAGGCTTCCCCCCACGTCAGCTAGTGAGGCAGTGGGAAAGTGAATGAGTTGATGAGTGAATGAGCAGGTACAATCATACAGATTTCCTAGAGAGATCAGCTCACAGGAATGCAGAGTGGACTCAGAGCAGGGGTCAGAAACAACTCTAAAGGAACAGAAATAACCAGAATAGTAGATTCAGCATGTAGCCAGGTCAGAGCCCCTGCTGCAGCATAGAGGAGTTGGGGCTCAATGTTTTTCCCCCACAGGGTTTTGGCCAAGCAAATATGCCCTTTTCAGAGAGGATCCACTAGCCACAGACCCAACACGGTCATTGCCCCCTCCACATTCATATGGGAAAAGCAGTCAGGGAAATAGCTCCCTATTGTGCAGGGCTGTGTGAAATACCCATGTCTTGGCTCTCTCCTGCCAAAAAGTTCCTACTGTATTTTAGGTCTTCCTCACCACATACAATTTGCTCCAGAGGGTTCTGGTGTCCTGCTTCCAAGACACACAGAAAAATCCAAAAACTAGAGACATTAAACAAAATATTATAGTACATAAGAGTGGTACACGAGCCCGTATCTCTCTATTACCCCTGCTTATAGAAGTTTCCTGGGCCTGAGTTTAGGTTATTTCCCTTTGTGATGCTTGCTGCCACATTTAAAAAAAACCCCACTTTACTTTCAACTATTTTAACAATACACAAATGATGAAATCCTGGTCCCACTGAAGGCAATTCCTAAACTCACACTGCCTTCAACCAGGCCAGCATTTCACCCAGGATTTTCATCAGCTCCCATTTAATGCTCTCATAGCATGAACAGCCCTAGTGGCTTTTAAAATCTTCTGTCTTTTCTGCCTCCTTGGTGTTCCTACTAGGAGTAGAATTCGCATGAGTCCAGCCCTCAGGTGTGGTGTTTCTGACTTATTTCACTTCTCAATCATTGATGAGGCGGGAAACCAGTTTGCTTTTTCAGTGCTGGAATGCTATTAACTTTTCCTCAGCCACCAATCTCACTAATGTGAGATTTGTCTCTGTGGTGCTTCTTTAGGTTTGGCTTACTACTGGCTGCCCTTCTTGCCTTTTACAGAGCTAACATGGCAGGTTTTGATATTTTTTAACTCTTCCTTTAATGGACTGATGCCTTTTCCCCTCTTCTGTATCCTGGGCAAACTTTGTGTTTTTCCTGTCTCTCCCACACAGCGTACAACTACAATACTACTTTATAGGGATGGGAGAAAATTATCAGGGACTACAGACACTCTCCCTGATCTTTTTTCCAAAATCAAAGCTTTTCTGAAGTTCAAAAAAACTTTGCTTAACTTTTCCCTCCATTATATTTCATTTTTATTTACTTGCCCTTTTTACTTCCAGGTTCTGCTTGGGACCAGAAGCAGAAATGTTAGAATGCCATGAAAAAAGCTGTCCTCAAAGTACTTCTGGCCCAAACAAAAACAGAGTCCTGAGTTTCTTACATGAGAAAGCTTGTGTAAGACCTCTATATCCAAGGGGTTTGGATAAATATCTACATTTTTGGATGCTTATCCAATGGAAACACCAAACCTTTTGAAATTCAACAACCAATACAAATGTCCCTTCTATTTGCTGCAACATAATAAGATTTGTGAATAGCGAATGTTCTCACACTGCTCTCTCCACATCACAAGTGCGCACATATCCACACACAGGTTTTGCACCTGAACTGCTAAGGACATGTCTTCACTACAGCATTATTTACACTCAAGGTAACTCCTCTCAAGTTAGCCTAGCCTGAGTGGGTAGGTCTACACTGCGTATTAAAAACGGCAGCAGCGAGTCTCAGAGCCTTGGTCCACCAACTTGGGCTCGCACTACAGAGCTAAAAACAGCTGTGGAGACCTTCAGGCTCAGGCAGGAGCTGGCAGGGAGGTGGCATGAGAGCCCAAGTTCTACCCATGCTACAACGTCTACACTACTGGTTTTAGTGCTGTAACATAAAGCCAGTGAGCAGTGAAGACAAGTCCTTATTGTTCAAGTTTATCACTTCCTGGGATTTGCTTTTATTGTTAAATGATCATAAAACTTCAGTCTCAACCCAAGCTTGGCTTGTTTTGAGGTTTCTCCTTTCTGGCCTCAGGTGCAAGGTCTCTCTGCCCCTCTTCAAAGGGGCACACAAACCCTTTACAGCCTGGATTGGAGCAAATAAGCCCCCCCACATCTGGCTTCTAGCATAAACCAACATGAGTCAGCAGAATCGTTCTGCTTCTCACTGCAGTATCCTAAACTCTGGCATCGTGCCACAGCTAATTTGTCATGTTCTATAACAGACATCAACTCAAAGACATGTGTAAAGCAGATTGGTGGGTTTTTAAAAAATATTTCAGCAATTTTTTTTTTTCATTTTTCCCATTTGATGTTTGCCTGACTTCCCTCTCTAAGGCCTCCCTTTCTGGGTAGCAGTGAATACTAGTCACCATGGCAATCACTTTTGAGACCAACTCACACAGCAAGTTGCACTTGAACTTAACCTTGAGCTCCTGCATTGAGAGGCTTACATTCCTTCTCTGGGTTCATTCTACCCGTTTCCCAGATAAGACAGCAAAAAGGTTTGTCCATTTTCCTGGCAGGTGTGAAATTATTTTGCACATCTATGATTATGACTGTACGTAGCGATACAACCGTAGATTGTTCCTAAATGGCTGCGCAAGCACACTGAAAGCTGCTCTCTATATAACCATTTCTATGTCATATTACTATGACCGTCCAAAATCAAGGCTATGTCTACACTGCACTTCTGTTGTTAAAACTTTTGTCACTCAGGGGCGTGAAACCCCCTCCCCCACGAATGACAAAAGTTTTAACGACCAAAAAGCGCCGGTGTGGATAGCGCTTCATCAGTGGGAGACGCTTTCCTGCCACTGAAGCTATCACGCCTCACTGGGGGTGGTTTTATTCAGTCACTGGGAGAGCTCCTGGCGACGAAGAGCGGTTACACTGCGTGCCTTACAATGCCGCGGCTGTAGTGGCATGGCTGCGCCATTGTAAGGTGCGCAGTGTAGACACAGCCTAAGATGTATAAAAGATACAGAACTGAATGTTGGTGGAATATGCAAAGGAGCTGAACAACTATTTGCTCCAAAGGATGCCTTGCTTTAGCTACTTGCATTTATTTTTAAAATTTAGTAACTATAGCATTAAGAGTATTGATTTATCTTGCTGAGAGTGGAGAAGGAAAAAACAAATGAAAATTCCATCGACATACTGAAATGCTGATCATCTAGCAGAATCCCATCTTTTCCAGAACTGGCTGAATCAATCTGAATGTGTATGTTGGTGACACCCGGGAAAGATACTAAATTTCACAGGGACTAGAACTGCAGAGGTTAGAAATGGAACAAATTTAACAGGTGACCCAGTCCGTCCCTGTACCAAGTGCAGGAAAAGACATGCTAGCAGAGTCACTGAACAAAATGTGGAGCATTATTTATCCTAAATCAACATTATGGGGGCTCTCTAAAATACCACAGGTCTCAGTCAATTGCTCCCAACAACTCTGCATGGGAAAATAATTTCAAAACAGTATCAGCTCTAATAAAGCGATTTTTAAGGCATTCAGAAATCTTCATTGTGATTTTGTTGAACCCATGGTTCTCTCTCTGTCTCTCTTCCATAGCATGTATGTCACCCTCTTAAAATGCAGCCTGTGTGTCTCTGGCACTTGCCTTATTACAATGTAGATATCTTTCAGAGCTTCCTTTTATCTACTACTGTACACACCACACACATACATATTCACACCTATTTGAAGGTGATTTACTATACATAGCCCTATTTCCTGATTGTAATAATCCAACATTCCTAAAAATAGTTTCTGAAAAGACATGGAGCTGGTGTCATCCCTCGGGTACAGCGATTCCGCTAAGACATTTGGAGTTATACCACACATGTACTCAGTCCATTTAGTCAAGCTGTAACTGATACTGTTCTGATTACAGAAAACCTCCCATAATTTCAGGGTTTTTTTTACTGTTTTATTTCTCCACTATGTTCTGTCGTTTATCTTATTCTGAGCCTGTGTCACTCAGTTTAAAAAATACACACACCAGATTTCAGTTTTGGGTGGTTGGGATCTACACTGCTTTGAATACTAACCTATAGCAGAACTAGGTTCTCACTCCCTCATATACTACTCCAGTGGCATATAGGAGCTATAAAGGCTCCACAACCATCCAGGAGAAAATTTCCCCAGGGCAGGAACAGTGTCAGGTCTACATAATACATAGTCTTATTGCTCTATGTTGTTCTCCCACATAACCCACAGCAGATGCATAGAGATGGAGTGTGTGTCTCAGAAGTGAGGAGTCTCTGTAAAGCCGAGCGCTATAAAAATTCTGGACTGCTTTGAGCTGTGACACGGCCTCAGTGACACACAGGTAAAGACTGCTGTAATTAGAGCACCCCCTGGGCTGTTCTAATTTCTACCAGGGATCACAACAGACCCCACTCAGCCTAGAATTTAGACAGCACAAAAGTGGTTTAAAGCCAGGTCTGCCAGCTTTCTCATGTATTATGCTTTCTGAGCTGCTCCTCTTGTGTGGTGCAGCATAGAACCTGTCCCCAACTTTTTGTACTAGATAGGTCTTCTTGGGTGGCTATTCTGTTGATTTGAGTGGTGAACTGGTATCTTTGGAATAAATTTAAAGACTGTTTTATGAACAACATTTAGGGATGGAGCTAGAGCTGAAATCTGAAAGGAATTTCCAGGATGCTCTCCGAAGCGCCTCATACTACATGTTTCAATTCATGATGGATAAACCTCACAAAGTTCCAAGATTTGGTCTGAATAAGCATCCATTAAACTTAATAAGCACCTCACTACACTGAAAACGGCATAAGATTAAGCTCTCCTGAGAGACTTCTAGCCCCTTCTGCCTTCAGATGCATTATAAATGCCTAGAGAACAGCATTTGTTCAGCAATTCTGTTCTTGCAGTCCTGACTATGATTATTAAACAATAAATTTTTTTGATCTTCATTAAAACTTCAGGGTAGGTTTGTTATAAATTTGGGATAAACTTCTAATTTTAGCCCAAATGATTTGCTTATTCATAGTATAAAAATATATATATTTAAAAATTAACATTATGTGTGTAGTATGCTAGGCATTTTATAGACATGCATGGAGCCAAGGTCTCTGCCCCACAGACATGGGCAGCGCATGACCCCTATATTTGGGGAGGCTGGTTATAAGCACTGGAAGTTCCCTAGAAGTAGGGGGGGGCACCACTGCCCAGACCATAGCCCTGCTCCAGACTGTGGCCCTGCCCTTGCTTGGTCTCCTCCCCCTGAGGCCCTGCCCACGCTCCATCTCCCCCCTCTCCCCCCCCAGCTCTGCCCCAGGCCCTGCTCCTGCTTGGCCCCCTCCTCTGAGGTCCCCCTCCTGCTACTTGCACTGCTTGGACTCCTCCCCTGAGGCTCCCCTGCCTGCCACTTGTGCCTCTCTGCCCCCAGCAGGTCGGGGGGGGGGCCATCAGGAAAGGTGTTGGAAGGGGGCTTCTGGGGAAGAAGTGGAGGGGGGGATGGGAAGAGGAGCAGCATGGGCGGCGTCACGGGGGAAAAGGATGAGTGGGAGCAGGGCCTTGAGTGGAGTGTGGTGGGGCCATATCTTGGGTGCCCTTTTGGCGGCAGTGCTCCAAAGGCAGCAGCCTGGCACACCTCCAAAGGGAGGTGCATCACATCCTGTTTGGGGAGACTTAGCCTCCCCTTGGCTCTTATACCCGCCGTCCATGCCCACAGAGTTTAAATCCATTAGCCTGATCCTACAACCCAGACCCTGTGTGTAGTCCTTGCTCATATGCAGACTCCAACTGAGGTTAATGAGACTACCCAGATGAGCAAAGATACCAGTCCTTAATTAAAGCCCATTTTGGAAAATGTCATACAGCTGAAACATATTGCTCTTGTATTTGTTACAGTATATGGCACAAAAGTAGGTTAATTGCTCTGAAATGAAATTGGTAGCTTTCTTAATTAGGCTCAGAACTGGAGATATCAAACTATCTTGCCACAGCTAACAAGGCAGAATAAAGGCAGTAAAGCCAACTGTCATCTAAAGAATGGTCTCAAACTAATGCAAAGGCAACAGGAGCAAAGCACCCAATTAATTCCTTTTGATACATTCTGTTTTGGGAACTTTTCAGGTTGTAAACTTTCACTGTGCAAACACTTTGGGGCCAAATTCTGCTCTCAGATGAGTGTATTTAACTCTCACTCAATGGAAGTTCTGTGCAGGTACCTGGGGGCAGATTTTGTTCCTTTTTTCTTTAATTTATTTTTGAACTTATCTGAGGGAAACAAAGAACCAGATATTTTCTATTAACCAAAGAGACAAACAATTTAAACACTAACGTTCCTGCATTTACCAGCTTTTCTTTGGCAGGGCACCCCAAACATTAGGTATTCAAGTCAAACCAATGATGCTAACCAGAGTGGAATCTAAACACATTCCATTAGTAGTCAAGGACTAGCAGCTCTAGTCAGATGGCTTGAACCTAAGAGATGCTGAGCATCCACAACTTCCATTAAAAGCAACGGAAGCTGCAGACATTCAGCTCTTAGACTGTGAGCTAGTAATCCTTGTAACTAAGAAAGCTGTATATTAAGGGAACAAGCTTTCCCTTATTACGGGGAAAGGGCCTTCCCTCCACTGTTCCTGAAAATATACCCCTACTAACTAGTTACTATCATTTATTTTTGGGGTGGGGCAACAGCAGCCCTTACTACTGGACCAGCAGAGGCAGAAATACTATCATCATAAGCAACATAGTCCTGCAAGTATAAAGTGAGAATCGCAATATGCACCATATTTTGCCATTTTGAAGCAGGTATATCATTGCTCCTGTCTGTGCATTTCCATTGTGTGCAAAGTATGAAATACCAGAGGCCTTATACATTTATCTAAAAAAAAATGTTCCCTTTGACAACTCCCAGCTGTGGGTAGCAAGGGGTTGGGGTTTTTTGGGCATGTGTTAGTTTCTTTGCCTATTTCCAAGCAGGCACATCACTGCAAAGTGTCAAGCCACAGCAGTGCGTCTTCTTGAAAGTAATAAGGTCTCCCCCCGCCACCCGCGCCTTGTAAATTTAAATTGGTTTTCCCAGGAACGTTCACCAGAGATGTGGTTTATCAGTTTTTAGTGAAATCTGCTGCTTCTGCACAGTTTTTCAGCTTATAAAACCACAAGAATTGGAAAGGATTCAATGAAATGATTAAGCAGTGTTTACAGTTTTGGGTGCACAAAGATTTTGAACAGGAACATCATAGGGAAAAATATGACCAACTTTACAAAAATCAAAGAGGAATAAATGATGGCTGCATAAACACAAGACAACGTGAGGGATTTTAAAGCCAAATGCCCTGATCTATCCGTATGGCATAAGAGAGATGTCAAGACAAAGAGAGGGACATAATCCTGCATGATTAAAGTTTAACACAATTTGAACGCTACGGTGAGAAAGTGCCCTGTCATCACATACAAAGGGCTCAGTAGGTGTAACTACAGATTGCCAACTGCTCAGAGAAGGGCAAGGAACTTGTCATAGCAATTTTGTGAAACCACATTCAATTACGGCTTCTGCTGGCAAGTGAGGCATTAGTACTGATGTCTTGTGGCAACCAGCTCTCGTATATGATATGCAAACACCAGACAACTGTCATCCAGCCAGAGATGACATAGCAAGCCTCTTGAGGGGAGGGGAGATCTGACAAGAGAAGGCGAAGAGTAAGCACAGATAAATTATAAAGGCTCTGAAACTCATCATTTCAAAACCCACCCAACAAGGGTGCATGCCTATAGTCTTGGGCCCAATCACTTATCCAATCCTGCCCGTTCACCATGCCCAAACATTACTCCTAATTGCCTTTTTGCCGACTGTGCTTAATCTTCACTCTGTGTATTCTTCCATGCTGACCCTTAATGCCTGTAACAGTCTCCCAATCAAAATAATCAGAGGTCTTCTTCCAAAACCTTTTCTGCCTGGGTTGTCACACGCATTTCCATTACTAATGTGTCCAGCACGGTCGTATCCTGATGCTAGATACATAACTAAGAGTTACACTGAAAATATTCAGACATGAGCTTTGAAACACCACTTAACAGCCTAGATGGAGCTGAACACCTTTACAGTTGTATTAGCTGGTAGGGGTTGAGCTAGGAGGCAGCTCAAGTGATGTTTCAAAAGGGGTTAGCTACTTCAAGATTGCTAACTCAGTTAAAAAACAAAGTAACACCACCATCTTCTTCTCTAGGCTAGATAGGTTCCAACAGGCTTTGTGTTGACTAAGTTTTAAAGGAGTGACGTTTGATCATGAAAGCCAGCTCAATCTAACTAAAACCTAGTAAAAGTCTAGTCAAGACAAGGCAATTTGCACTTTGGCATGAGTTAAAGCTGAGGGTGGAGCCTAGGCTATGACTTACCATCATGCAAACCTTTTGGTTAAATAGGAGACAACAAGAGATTAAAAAATAATTGGGGGGTGGGGGAGAGAATAAAAGAAAGAGAAATACACCACACTATCCACACTTGTGATGTTAGCAAGGAATCTTTGACTGGATCCATATTTCAAAATTGCTGAGGGGGGTCCAGAACACAGTTAACAATACCATAAAGACAAATAATACGAACACAAATACTAATACTATTCTGCATGTATGTTCTAGGAGGTATATAAAAAGAAATAAGAATACTAAGATGAATTAAAGACATTAAATTTAACTAAATATTGCCTATGGCCCCAATTCAGCAGCTATCCCTATTCAGCTTAATCCTAGCCATGTAATGAAATGCTTTACTGGATTGGAAATATAGGCTGATACAAAAGATGACTTTGTGACAGGAATGGCCATGTGGGATGGTCTCTTCAAAACAGCAAAATAAGCTAAACTATAACAGACTCAACAGTGATGCTGACAGAGAGAGAAGTGACTCCACCTCTCAGAGGCACTGTAATGCAATGTACTGTAGAGGCACTAGATGGCCCAATCCAGTGCCCAACTGCAGTCAGTGGAAAAAGTCCCATAGATTCAAAAGGAGTTGGATTATAGAAACATGTTTATAGAATATCAGGGTTAGAAGGGACCTCAGGAGGTCATCTAGTCTAACCCGCTGCTCAAAGCAGGACTAATCCCCAATTTTTGGCCCAGATCCCTAAATGGCCCCCTCAAGAATTGAACTCACAACCCTGGGTTCAGCTTGCACCCAGAGAGAGGGAGAGACTCTGGAAGTTTGACAAAGACGTGGGGCTGGATTCTTATGTACCTCAAGGGAACTTAGTGGAAATGAAAATAAGTCCTTTGAACTCAGGGATACATAAGTATGCTTATTTAAATAAGTATCTACAAGTTACAACAAACGGTCTTCCACAGCACATGTGAATCCCTTATGCTTAACAATCTGTCACAACTCAAATTTAGCTTAGACACTGGTTACCTTCACCAGACCTGAAGAAGAGCTCTGTAAAGCTCAAAAGCTCATCCCTTATCCCAACAGAAGTTGGTCCAATAAAAGATATTACCTTGCCTACCTTGTCTCTCATATATCCCGGGACCAACATGGCTACAACAACACTGCTAACAATTATGGAAGATATTGAATATTGCTGTTTAAAATGGAAACTTCACAACATGAAGAAAGAGGAAGCCAGACTGAACAGTGACATCTACTTCCCGATCACATGCAAGCAACAAAACGTCACCCCCAGAGGACTCCCCATTAGAACCCGCTGACCACTACATACTACTCTAATATGCTGAACAGCTTTGCAGAAGGAACTCAGAAAAACTGACAAGCTCCTGCTCCTAACATACTCCAGAAGGGACCACCTCAAACAAGAAAACATCACATTCTCCCACACACTGGAAGAAAAATAAATAAATCAGGAAATCTACCTGGAGATCGTGCAAGAAACCTAAACCAACTATAAAAAAAAAACTTGCTGACAGTCATCAGACATAAAAATAAAAAATGGAACCAACTACAACTACTCCACAGCCAACAGAACACCATCTCTAGGCGAAACCATGACACTAGCGACCACCACATGGACACTACATGACATCCCAACATCATCAATCTATCAAGACTACCCCTAACCAGACCTAAAATATTTGTATTCTTCCAGGGACTGAACTTCTGCTCAACCTCAGAACCCGATACCATACTAACACATGGAGAACTTAAAATAATTCTTCTACCACCTTCACCTCAAGGAATTCTTTCACAACTAAGATGAAACCACCCACAACTATATCATCCCCGCCAACAGTCATATTTAACAACAAACACTTTGTCCAAACCACGGGAACAGCGATAGGTACTGTGATGGCTCCCCAATATGCAAACCTCTTCAAGGACAAATTTCTGGAAAAATACATCATGAAACCAATGATATATACCTGAGATATAGAGATGATATTTTCATCCTCTGGACAGATGACCTATACTCGGTCAGAATTCCACCACAACTTCAACAACCACCACCCATCTATCAAACTCTCTTTAGAACACTCCCACACCAGCATCAATTTCCCTGACATCATGATCAGCATCAACAATGGATCCCTACAAACAACTATATAAAAGAAACCTCATGATCAAGAAACTTTCCTTTACAGATCCAGTAGCCACCCCAGCCACCCCAAGAAATCTGTTATCTACTGCCAGGCACTCAGATATCACAGAATTTGCTCTGAAGACAAAGTCCGGGATACACACCTACACAGCTTCAGTAAATAAGGACATTCCAACTGAGAAGTGGATCACATCATGGAATGGGCCACCCAAATACCCTGGGAGAACCTGCTTCAATACAGAAAAAATCTCCCCACTGACCACACACAACTAGTTGTCACGTATCACTTCACACTGGAACCTGTATGGGGTGTCATCAAACAGTTACAACCCATACTTGATGGGGACCACGTCCTGAGAGAAATCTTTTCTGAACCCCCACATCTGGCCTTCAAACAACCTCTCAACCTCACCAAGCTTATCATCAGAAACAAGCTCCCCACAGACCAGGACACACCAGCTCCAAGTGGCATCAGACACCGCCAGAACAACACATGCAAAACCTGCAGATATATTTCTACTGCTATGATGATCAATACCTCCCCCAACACATCTTTCAAGACCCACGGGCACTATGCATGCCCATTAAAACATGGTGTACCTCAACCAGTGCATCAAATGACCCACAACAACTATGTGGGTGAAGCCAGACAATCACTACACTCTTGAATGAACTTGCACAGCAAAATGATGACAGACAGAAATACCATATCATGTGTTAGTGAACACTTTTCACAAAGCAATCACTCCACATTTGACCCGTCAGTCCTCAAAGTAAACCTGCACAACACCTTCAAAAGATGAGCCTGGGAACTTAAGTTCATAACTGTTCTAGACACTGAAAAACATGGACTTACCAGAGACACTGGTTTCATGGCTCATTACAACAGTTTGTACACACCCCGCTGCCTAATAATCCTTAATTACACACTTCATTTTAAGTGGCCTCCTACAGCAAGTGTGAACCCCTTATGCTCAACAATCTGTCCCAACTTGTGTTTAGCTTAGACAATCTGGTTACCTTCTCCAGACCTAAAAAAGAGCTTTGTGAAGTTTGAAAACTTGTCTCTTCCACTAAAAGAAGTTGGTCCAATAAGAGAGATATTACCTCGCCTACCTTGTCTCTCTCATATCCTAGCACCTCTACAGCTACAACACACTGCAAACAACTACAACATTTTAAGCTATCTACATATTGTTCCAGCACAGCCCTCCTCAGCCTGAGGTGGTATGATTGCACATGGAACTATTTTCCATTTACTATTTTTAGTGTTTTATCCAATTATATGGTAGATAAATCTCTAATGAGAAGTTGAATTGTTTCCATATTTTTCTTTGAAAGAAGGGGAAAGGAAAAAACAAATCCTGACACACAGCTCAAATGCTCAAAATTGCTGCATAGAGATTTTTCCTAACCAGAAGGTAGAGTGTTAGAAATTCACAGCTAATTAATATAGTTTCCATTCCCAGCTGAGCAGCAACGCATTTAAAAATATAGCTAAGATCTAATGTAATAACAATGAATTACTGTGATCTCTGAACGAAAAATTATTTCAGATCTTGTGTAGTGAACATTCCCATAGCCGACAGTCTTCAGAAAAATTATTGCCTGCACAAAAAGACCCTTTATGAACCAAAACCTCTGAAGGACAGGGACACCTAGTGGCCAGATTATTATTTTCTATCTTTCCCCTTTTCCTTCCCAGACTTCTAAAAAACCTTGCCTGAATAGAACAATTTCCCTTTAGTACGGAGACTCCCCCTTCCCCATTATTGCTACTTGGAAAGGAGGAGGAGGTTTGAATGCTTTCACTATTGACAGTTTTATGATGCACACCGTGAGATATGCCTTCACAATAAAAGCTTAGGCTACACTGCAAAAATTGTAGTCACACCTTAAAAATCTTGAGATCTGCTCTTTTCTCCTGTCGCTGTTGTCAGGTTTTTGTGGATTTAGCAGTGTGTATTTAAAGCCTCTCTCATACATTCGTCTCTCAGCCTGGCCCTTTACTCTGGCTGGCAAGGAAGAGTGTGCTGTGACGTTCAGAAGGGGAAAGGCCTTGCTTACAATCTGCTAATATCTTGGCATAGGAGTATTTTAAGTATTTTTCTCCCCAAACAAAGCAAAACATTGTGATAGACTGTCAATATCTTGTAATAGTCTGAACAAACCTTATGGAATTAAGATAACTTTACTGAGTTAAATTAAGCCATACTGAATTAGGGTTAACACCTTTGGGGTATATTGTATTAAAAATGCAATAGTGTATGTGTTGTTGGGGCACTGTATGTACCTTCGCTACAGTGGCATAGCTAGGTGAAGCCAACAGGGGCAGCTGACAGAAAAAAAGCTGCCACCCGCTTGTATTCACCGGGCAGAGCTCTGGGTCCTCGGCGGCACTGAAGGCCCCCGCCGCCGAAATGTCGCTGAAGACCTGGAGCGCATGAAGGCCCCCGCCGAGCTGGAGCAGGTGAAGGCCTGTGCCACCGAAGACCCAGGGCGCAACCGGGGGAGTAAAAATTAAAAAAGGCGCCTATAAATTAAAAAGGCACCGCTTGTGCTCAGAGGTGGAGCGGCTGCTTCCCCGCCCCACGACGCTACTGCTTCTCTAGTAGGGAGGGGAGATGCTAATGTACTTCCTTCATTACCAACCCTTTGAAGCTTGTTCTGAGCTGAAGCTCTGATAAACTTGCAACCACAAAGATGCCCCTACAGTGGGGTATTAAAAGATGCCACTTGCCAGAGTCCATGTAAGAGTTGGGATGAACTCTGGTAAACTTATTAGCATGCGCATAGGTTCTTTTATTGTTTTTAATGTTTTCTCCTTAATTCTTTGTACCTTAAGAATAAAGTAGGCTTGCTTAAAAAGAATTGGGTGGTAACTTATATCTGTAGCAATTACATTGTTATCTGTCTCTGAAGAGAAAGCAATCAGGTGTTTTAAGACAACCTGTCTGTGCTGGGAATTACACAGTGAAGACAAGGGAACTTTTCAGCCTGCGAATGCTCCAGTCAGAAATTAAAGACATGCATCTCTCTACCCAAGAGAGGCAACAGGTGAGGAGCTGGAAGCCAAATGTGGGTGCCCTTACTGTACCACTGAGGAAAAATACAGGTGTCGTTGCCCTGAACTGTGGCAGAAATAATCTATCCATCCAGGCATTTCTAAAATGCCTGTCACTTGGTGAACCCATCACCAATGAAGACTATGTCCACACCAAGTTTCAAGCTTCAAACTTTAGCCATATTTTTGCTGCAGACCTGCATATGAAAAGTGTAACTAGAATTTAAAAAATAGGAAAATGTTGATTTGTTTCTCCACCCTTGATGAACTCAAACACAGCCAAAGGGAACTTGAAGCAAGAAGAAAGAAAGAAAATAACAAAACCGCTTTCAGGCAGAAATTAAGTATGAAAAATTTCAGCTCAAAAAGATAAATATTTCAGAAAGTTATAAGCATATAAAATCAGGCTGATCAGATAACTGTTCTACAACCTTAACTACAGTGAGTGTGACCAGTGAGCACGATAATTAAGTGAAATTCTCATTTCAAAATGCAATTGTTGTGTATTTATATTTTCTGAGACAGGATTTATAAGCGTTTTGTTGCATTGCCATCTAGTGTTGATTCAGGGATTCGTAAGGCCAGATTCTTGGAGCAACACTGATTTACACCAGCCCATTTCTTTTAAGGATGGAGGGACCATTATCATCATCTGGTCTGACCGCTTGCGTTACAAAGGTCATAGAACCTCCCTAGTAATTCCTGTATTGAGACCAACAATTTTAGGTTCAAGTGATGAAGAATCTATCACATCCCTTGCTCTGATGATTACAAAAACATTCACCTTTTTTCCAGTTGAATTTTTGTAATCAACTTCTAGCCATTGCATTTTATTATTTCTCAGTCTGCTAGATTAAAGAGTGCTGAAGTATTAGCTATCTTCTCCCTGTGTAGGTACTTTTAGACCATGAACTAGTTGCCTCTTAACCCTTCTTCAATAAGCTAAATATATTAAGCTCTTTAAGTTGCTCACTGTTAAGAGTGGTTTCCCAGACCTTAAATCATTTTTGTAGCTCTTTTCTGAATCCTTCTCCAATTTTTCAACATCCTTTTAAACAAAACTGGACATAGTATTCCATTAGTGGTCTCTTCAGTGCCCATCACTGAGTGACCCCTGCTTGGGCACCCTCCTGCAGCTGGCCATGCCATGACATGACACACATACATCTGCCTCAGTTTCCCCTTTATATGGCCCACCCAAAGGAATATTGTTTCTCCCAGTGGCAAATTCAAACCCTTTTATTCATACAAGTGCCACACCCTGCAGCTCCATCATAGTGACAACAGTTCCTGTCAAAACCACAAAGTAAAACAAGTTTACAATGCAGCAGCTCTTCAATCGCCTTTCATTCCCAGGTCAATCACCTGAGAGTCATTTACTACTCTGTCCCAGGGCCCCCACTCTTCAGGCCTCCTACCTAGAGTTCCAAGACCTGCTTCTCTCTCATGGGTCTTCGTCTGTAGCCCCAAGACATGCCTCCCACGAGAGGGGTCTCTGCAGCGTTACACTCCCCCAGGCCTCTTTGCCTGTGAGTCCTACCCCTGCTTAGAGGAACCTCCCTCCAGGACCAACCCTTTGTCCTGGGGCTCCTCCCACAGTCCTCCATTCAGGTCTTCTGCCAGAGGGCTCCCTGCAGTGTGTTACACTCCCAAGACCTCCTTGCCTTTGAATCCCCATGCTCCTTGGGACTTCTCTCCAGAGTCAAGCCCTTGCTTCTGGGGCCTGCCTACAGCGACCACACACTGGTTCTTCCCCTCATTCATCGGGGCCACTGTGCATGAGCCGTTCTGCAGCTTGGCAGCGTTCTCTAGCTTAGATAGTCCTCCCAACAGTTTTCTTCAGCACTTCTTCTTAGCATATGCGCAAGGTGCTGCAGGTGGCATGTGACCAGGATTCATCACCAAATTTGATCCGCTGGTTGGATCATTCGCTTCCCCAGCGTGGGCCGGTTACTGACAGGGAATGCGATGTGAATGCTGATCCACGTCCCCCTTCTCAGCACTCATCTCCAGCAGCTCACAGTTACTGCTCTCCTGCTGGTTTCCTGCAGCTCTTTTCCGTGGGCAACTCGCTGCTGCTCCATCCATCTCTTCTCTGCTCCCAGGCAGCTCTTACCTGCCTGTCCTGACTATTTCAGCCTCCTCTCAGGCAGCTCTCGCCTGCCCCCTTCTATCTTCCTTCAGGCACCTCCTCCTTTCAGGTGGCCTCTTTTAAGCTTAACTGGGGGTCAACTGACCAGTCACAGATACACTGGCCTCTTCCCTCTTAAACAGCCAGTGATGCCCTGTGACAGCCCAGCCACAAACAGATAATATGACCTCTTCACACCTATTTGATATTCCCTTGTTTATACATCCAAGGTTTGTGTTAGTCTAGCTAGCCACACTGTTGCACTGGAGCTCATGTTGGGTAAGGAATCAGTTGAACAAAGACACCTTGAATCATTGGAAGGGATGCTTAGGCTACGTCTACACCACACACCCCTGGCGGCAGCTTGTAGGGTATGTGTAGCGACACAGCACAGAGAAAATCAGGCTGCAAACACGCCGTGGTGTGTAGCTACATATGTCAGTGAAAGCCTATGGTGGGGGGAGGGAGTGGGGAAAGGTTTCAGCAGCAATGGAAGGTGAAAGCGTTCAGCAGCTCTCAGCTGCTCACCACTTTCCCTACAGTGGGGGAAGTGCTTCAGCAGTGGGGAGCTGGAGGAGCCTTTCCCTACTGCCAGAGTTTTTCCTGTGGTGGGGGGAGGGCGCCACCAGTGGGGAGCTGGTGGAGTTGTTCCCTGCAGTGGAGAAAGGCTCTAAGCAGCAGGGAGCTGCCAGAGCCTTTCCCCACTGCAAGGTTGGCATGGCAAGTCAATGTTACTATTGGTCTGGGGAGGGGAGGGAGGGTAGTGGTGGCCGCAGTTCTGTACCAGTACACTATGCAACAGGAGTGGAGGAGATATGGCTGCTATTCCAAGCCATAGGCTGAAGTGGCACCTGCACCTGGCTTTTTGCAAGTGGAGTGAATTTCACCCATTTTGAACACTCAGCGAACCTTTCCCTCTGCCACCAACTAAAACCACCTACAAGCAGAAACAAGTTGGTCAAATATTACCCGTGGGGGCACATACAACTCCCATTGAAAATAATGGGAGAGCCCATTCACTTGTGAGGGCAGAATTTGTCCCTGATGAACATATGGTTTTGTATAAGTACTTTAGCAAATTTACTTGAGTTGACTCAGCTAGACACAGTGTGAAAATTCATCCGGCACACCTTAGCACTGAAAAACAAATAGCTAAGTTACCATAACATTTCTAAGAGGATAGCTTTCCATTCCTCGCTCCCCAATACATCAATAAATGCTCATTTCTCTGTTCCCAAAATGGCACTTGAGGACCTGCCAGGTTTGAAACCTGCATGTTAAATTCACTTTAACTTGTAACTTTTTCTCTTTCATTAAAAAAAACTGATGACAGATTTAGGGGTGAAAGGCTGATAACACTGACAGCTGAAGCTCTGCCAATCTGATATGGAAGCGTATGTTTATTAGCGTGCCACACAATATTCTGGTTGAATGTTCATTCAGCTTTGGTCTGCTTCCTAGGACAAGCCATTGCTGACCGCAGAATTATCAATGTTGTATATATATTGAAGAATTACTATGAAGAGTTAGGCATGAGACCACTACACATAATAGTATTTCGAGATGAAAGAGAAATAATTAATTCTCTTATTGACCAATCCCTGATACTTCATGAATGCTTTTTTTTCTGGTGAAATTTATAATGAACATCTAAAGAAAGCCAACAGAACAAATCTCCTGATTCTGTTCTCACAATGGTATAAACAGGAGTAGCTCTCGAAGTCAATGGAGTTACACATAGTGCTTAAAGTGGTCTGAAAAAAACATGTGTGGGGGGATGTCTATCATCCCCTGTCAAGGTTCCTTCCCCACTCTGAACTCTAGGGTAAAGATGTGGGGACCTGCATGAAAGACCCCCTAAGCTTATTCTTACCAACTTCGGTTAAAACTTCCCCAAGGTACAAACTTTTACCTTTTGTCCTTGAACTTTTATGCTGCAACCACCAAAGTGTCTAACAAAAACAACAGTGGAAGTGCCCACTTGGAAACGTCTCCCCCCGCAAAAATATCCCCCCCAATCACTACACCCCCTTTCCTGGGGAAGGCTTGATAAAAATCCTCACCAATTTGCATAGGTGAACACAGACCCAAACCCTTGGATCTTAAGAACAATGAAAAAGCAATCAGGTTCTTAAAAGAGAATTTTAATTAAAGAAAAAGTAAAAGAAAAACCTCTGTAAAATCAGGAAGGGAAATACCTTACAGAGTAGTCAGATTCAAAACATAGAGAATCCCTCTAGGCAAAACCTTAAGTTACAAAAAGACACAAAAACAGGAATATACATTCCATTCAGCACAGCTTATTTTATCAGCCATTTAAACAAAACAGAATCTAACGCATATCTAACTAGATTGCTTACTAACTCTTTACAGGAGTTCTTACCTGCATTCCTGCTCTGGTCCTGGCAAAAGCATCACACAGACAGAGAGGACCCTTTGTTTCCCCCTCCCCCTCCAGCTTTGAAAGTATCTTGTCTCCTCATTGGTCATTTTGGTCAGGTGCCAGCGAGGTTATCTTAGCTTCTTAACCCTTTACAGGTGAAAGGGTTTTTCCTCTGGCCAGGCAGGATTTAAAGGTGTTTACCCCCAAATCTGCCAGTCCCCCTGACCAGCAATTAATTTTGCCCCTCAACTCCCCATATCTATTTTGCTCCTCCCTTCTCAGCTAAACAGTAAATATTCATGGATTCATAGATTCCAAGGCCAGACGGGACCATTATGATCGTCTAGTCTGACCTCCTCTATAACACAGTCCATAGAACTTCCTCCAAATACTTTCCAGAACACAGCTTTTAGAAAAACATCCGATCTCAATTTAAAAATGGTCAGTGATGGAGAATCCACCTGGCCCCTGGGTAAATTGCTCTAGTATACTACATAATTAATTTAAGGAGTCATTTGACTCAAGCAAACTAAAACTAAGGAAGTGGTTTATGGGTAAAGTACACCAACAATTGTAGTTCTAGTGCTCAAATTTGAAATTGTGTAACTTTTGGATTGAGTTTCCTGTGAAAGGTGGGTAATGATCTACATAGTTTAAAAGTGAACTGAAATGCTTCTTTAAAAAAATGCTAGATATTCTAAATACAGAACGTGTCCACTAAAAAAATATAAACTAATGCATTTTACAAGGAAACTGTACATCTTTTTAACTGAAGATATGAGTTCAGGGTTCCATGTCTCTCCTGCAGCAGCTGATGACGCCAATGACCTCAATGTCAAGAGCTACTAGTACAGGGATTGGCAACCTTCGGCACACAGCTCACCAGGGAAAGCCGCTGGCTGGCCGGGACGGTTTGTTTACCTGCAGTGTCTGCAGGTTTGGCTGATCACACCGTCCCAAGCCAATGGGGGCTGCAGGAAGCGGTGCAGGCTGAGGGATGTGCTGGCCGCCTTACCCACAGCCCCCATTGGCTTGCAACCGTGAACCGCGGCCAGTGGGAGCTGCGATCGGCTGGACCTGCAGACGCTGCAGCTAAAAAAACCATCCTGGCCCACCAGCAGCTTTCCCTGGTGGGCCGAGAGCCAAAGATTGCCGATCCCTGTACTAGTACATTCGCTTCACTGTTTACACTGCTTTAGATGTTAATTATGTCATCAGCTTTAGCATTGACATCACAGATTCTGGAACTCAGGACTTGGCAGATAAGTAAACCAGCCAAAAGTAAACAAAGTAATATTTTTATCTCTTGGGCATCACCAATGAGCTCCCTGCCCCAGAAAATGTACAGTTTAGGTGCCACACAAGACTTAGCAGGTAAATGAAATAGAGCAATAGGCTGGGATGGGTTGGGAGGATGACACAGCAATAAAACAGGGTTTAGCGGAACAGCAGAAGTCTTAGTTAGGCAAGTGGTGAGCTAAGACTTCCACTTTTTTGCTAAACTCTGTTTTATTGTTACCTCCCACTCCCAGCCCATTTGTCTGTTTTGTTCTTCTGTGCATGCTTGCATTCCAGCTGACACAGGGTTGCCAACTTTGTGCTTGCACAAAATGAACAACCTTGCCCCGCCCCTTCTCTGAGACTCCGCCCCCTGCTCACTCCATCCCCCCTCCCTCTATTGCTCACTCTCCCCACCCTCGCTCACTCTCTCATTTTCACTGGGCCAACTCAGGGGGTTGGGGTGTGGGAGGGGGTGAGGACTTCGGAGTCAGGCCAGCAATGAGGAGTTCAGGGTAAGGGAGGAGGCTCCAAGCTGAGGCAGTGGTTTGGAATGCAAGAGGGGGTGAGGGCTCTGGCTGGGGCTGCAGGGTGGAGCCAGGGATGAGAGACTGGGGTACAGGAGGGGGCTCCGGGGTGGAGCCGAGGGGTTCAGACTATAGAAGGGGGTCTGGGCTGAGGCAGGGGGTTGGGGTGTGGGTTCCAGGGTGGGGCCAGAAATGAGGGGTTCAGGGTGTGGGAGGGGGTTCCAGGCTGGGACCGAGGGGTTTGGAGGGCAGAAGGGGGATCAGGGCTGGGGCAGAGGGTTGGGGCATGTGGGGGGCTGAGGGCTCCGGCTGAGGGTGCAGGTGCTCTGGGCTGGGAATGAGGGGTTCAGAGGATGGGAGGGGGATCAGGGTTGGGGCAGGGGGTTGTGACATCGGGGGTGGGGGGTGAGGGCTCCGGCTGGGGGTGCGGGTTCTGGGGTGGGGCTGGGGATGAGGGGTTTGGAGGGTGCTCCGGGCCAGGATCGAGGGGTTTGGATGGCGGGAGGGGGATCAGGGCTGGGGCAGAGGGTTGGGGCATGTGGGGGGCTGAGGGCTCCGGCTGAGGGTGCAGGTGCTCTGGGCTGGGAATGAGGGGTTCAGAGGATGGGAGGGGGATCAGGGTTGGGGCAGGGGGTTGTGACATCGGGGGCGGGGGGTGAGGGCTCCGGCTGGGGGTGCGGGTTCTGGGGTGGGGCTGGGGACGAGGGGTTTGGAGGGTGCTCCGGGCCAGGATCGAGGGGTTTGGATGGCGGGAGGGGGATCAGGGCTGGGGCAGAGGGTTGGGGCATGTGGGGGGCTGAGGGCTCCGGCTGAGGGTGCAGGTGCTCTGGGCTGGGAATGAGGGGTTCAGAGGATGGGAGGGGGATCAGGGTTGGGGCAGGGGGTTGTGACATCGGGGGCGGGGGGTGAGGGCTCCGGCTGGGGGTGCGGGTTCTGGGGTGGGGCTGGGGACGAGGGGTTTGGAGGGTGCTCCGGGCCAGGATCGAGGGGTTTGGATGGCGGGAGGGGGATCAGGGCTGGGGCAGGGGGTTGGGGTGTGGGAAGGGTTCAGGGGTGCAGGGTCCAGGCGGCGCTTACCTCAAGCAGCTTACCTCCAGCTCCTATGCATAGGCGCAGCCAGGTGGCTCTGTGCACTGCCCTGTCTGCAGGCGCCATCCCTGCAGCTCCCATTGGCCGCGGTTCCTAGCCAATGGGAGCTGCAAAGATGGTGCTTGGGGTGGGGGCAGTGTGCAGAGCCCCCTGGCTGCCCCTATGTGTAAGAGACGGAGGGAGGACATGCTGCTGCTTCCAGGAGCTGCTCAGAATCAGGGCAAGCAGGGAGCCTGCCTTATCACCGCTACGCCGCTGACCGGATTGTTAATGGTCTGGTCAGCGGTGCTGACCTGAGCCGCCAGGATCCCTTTTCGACCAGGCATTCCGGTTGAAAACTGGACACCTGGCAATCCTAGACTGACACCTAGAACGTAAGTTCTCTGGAGCTGGGTCTTCTTTGCCCTTATGGTTCCCGACAAATCCTAGGTGCTACCATAATGATACCCAGAGAAGCCTTAGCACTATGCTAAACAAAATACTTCCTAGCCTGTAAGCCAGCTAGTGCTGGGACAGCTCTCAGTAAGGAGTGCAACCCCGTAGGTACAACATCAGTGAATGGTCCTTAAGGTAGAAAGGTGAGGTTTCAAAACAGCCTGGAATCTGACACATTCTTCTCTTTATCCAGTGTATCAATTTCACCTCCATACTTTCACACATCTCCAGCCTCCAGTGCAGCTGGTCAGTGCTGTGAGAGGCTCCAACGCATTGCCAAACAACACGTCGCCAATGCAAACACAGGAAAGTGCACTGCTAGATCATGGGCTGGAAGTATTGGCCAGTGCATAGCTATATATGTGTGAGCTAAGTAAGGGTTTGTCTACCTGGGGAAATTTTTCTGGCATAATTATACCAGTATAATTATAGCCCTCTAGTTACACCACTATAACTCCCCATGTGGACACTTATACTGGCATAATTATTCCAATACATTTCCCCAGGTAGACTAGACCTAAATCCAGGAAAATCTCCAAATACAGCATATTGTGAGAAGCACTTTCTATTATTACACCAAGTGATTTTTAATCTGAGGGCATCTCTTACTCAATTGTATACACAATTCCTTGGTTTTTCATTTACGCTACTAAAGTTCTTCCTTTCAGCTTTACACTTCCAATTGGTCAACCCTTGTTTTCTACAGCCAATGAGAAAATTATTTAAAAGCACCTAAAAAAACCCTGTTCACCTACATGGGATGAAATTCCCAGAACAATTAAAAAGCCAACACACATTTCACTAACAGAATATTTAATAGCAACTCATTCAGTTTCAGAAGGTGCCTAATGAGGGGGAATCAACTGGAACAACAAAGAGGATAGGAAGTGGGGGAGTGCAAGAATCATGTCAGGTCACAGCATACACAGGGGAAAGGAGCGCAGGCTGCCTCAGTATTATATCAGTAACAATACTACAAAAATCTTCTTTCCTTCTTATACATCAGTCTACAGGCCAACCTATGCCCCAAGAGACATCTGTGCAATACTATGGCTTTTCATACATGTGCACAGGTAGAACTGACTGGCCCTGAAACTGGAATTTAGCAAACAATTCTTTTGATGGTGCACAATGAAAACAAACAAACAAAGAAAACTCGGCTCTCTTCCAGAGCTGTGTTTGCTCTGCAGTGCTAACAGGAACAAAAAGCAATACAAATGTATTTTGGTCACTGATGTAAGCAGATCTGACATAGGTAAGGTAAGGGCATAGATCTGCTGTGTAAGAAGGTGCCATAATCTACATGGTCTCTTTTCAGAGCACAGCTGCACTTTACCCTTTGTTTGGCATTAAGTAAACAGAAGAAAAGGGTTGTTGTGTTTCCCATGCCGGCTCAGTTACTATAGTCTCTAACAGATATATTTTTGGTACTCTCTGAATAGGTATAGAAAATAAGTCTGTGCCTAATTCCTAATGACTTTCAATGGGAGTTGAGTGCTTTTGTAAATCCTACCAGGCATATACCTGCATCTTTAGGCACCTAAATACCTTTATAAATCTGGCCCTAGATGTTATTATGGGAACTGTAGTCAGTTACTTACATAGGGGCCTGATTGAAAGCCCACCTGAAATCAAAGGGAATATTTCCATTGATTTCCATGGAGTTTGGATTGGATGTTAACACTCAGGGCTTGTCTACATGAACACTTAGTTTGCAGCAAACTGGGTATAAATCTACCCCGCACTAGCTTGCAGTGTTCATGTAGACCCTGCTGCCACACACTACAAGTTCCCGGACTATGGGGCTGTTTAATTGCGGTGTAGACATTCCAGCTAGGGCTGCAGCCCGAGCTCTGGGACCTTCTCACCTCACAGGGTCCTAGAGCCCAGATTCCAGCCGAGCCCAAGAGTCTACACTGCAATTAAACAGCCCTGCAGCACAAGTCCTGCGAGCCCAGGTCAGCTGGCACAAGCTAGCTGCGGGTGTTTAACTGCAGTGCAGACATACCCTTACTGAACAATAGGAGGGACCACAGGGACATGCAGTGCACAGGACATTAATGCAGGGTAGATTTACACCCCAGCTTGCCTCAAACTAAGTGTTCGTTTAGACAAGCCCTCCAAAACGTAGACAGACTTCTTGCTATTTCAGTGGTCTGCGTGGACCCTCATGATATGGCAAGAAACTACACGGATATATTCCTAAATATATATACTGAGCTTTGGCTTTGTCAGGATTAATCTGGTAGTATAGTTTTGCCTTCCATTTAAACTAAATCATAAAATACTCACTGATGGATCCTTTGCTGACTGAAAGGGGCAGTATAGCAGTCATTCTCCTCCAGGTCTGGCAGTGTCTCCTTGTCCAGTCTCATAGGTTTTCTAGGTAACCATCCTCGAAACCTGCTGATTTGTCTCTCAATCCTGCAGTACACAAAAGGTAAAATCAAATGAGACAGAGAACAAGCAGTGCCTGCTTATCCATTACATTATAATCAGCCAAAGAGAGATTTTACTTACAACTCCCCCCCCCACAAATAAGGAGACTTCAGAATTAACGGTTACTAAGAAGCCAAATATGACATTTTTGAGCCAAAGTGTACTCAGATTATGAATAACCAGAATTTGGTAGAGCAGCGTCTTCTTATTTACAGTACATGACTCTGCAAATCGTAACAAAGCTCAGTAAACTCTTGGCAACTCTCTAAGCTTTCATTTCCTGGCTTTTCAGAAAGCTTAATCTATATATGGGAATTGACTGACACTCTACACTCAGGACAAGTAAACATTAGGATTGCAGAGACCAGGACAGAAAGCTTTGGCAACAGAACCCCAGGAAAATAAAAAACTTTCATTGCTATTTACCACAGACTCATATATCACATAGGAGGAATCAAAACAAACCACTTCATTTATTTGTTTCAACTGCAACATCTTGAGGTACTGCACACTTTATCAAATCACACTACTCAAAGCACACAGTTTGAGAGCTGACAGCAAAGCCAGTTCTCGCTGTTAATAATCTCACTTCAGCAGGTGAAAACAAACAGAGGCCAAGCAGGTAAAGAAGGCTGGGTTTATCTGCAATGCACTCATTCAAAGATACACACAGTCACCAAGGGAAGGAGAAGAATTATAGATGATTGGGGGTAACATTCTAAATCAAAACCAACTCCAAACAAAAATGCTACAGAGAAAACACAGATAAGAAATTTGCTTTGCAAAACATGTTTTGCTTTCTCAAGAGCACTTAACACCTTAGCATCTGCACTATTACTTCCTGGATGTAAAAGACATGGGCCCCAATCCTGCAAAGGCTTTAGCTTTAAGCATGTGAATAATCCTATTTATGGAACTATTTGTATACTTAAAGTTAAGTACTGGGTAAGTCTTTGCTAGACAGGGGCAGAGGGCCTGAACGAACACCATCCGAAGTCAACGGGAGTCCTTCCATTCGTTTCAGTGACTGTTGGGTGAAGCTCAGAGTTTGGAAATTTATCTGCCTCTTCTCCTCCAATCAAAAATCAGCTAACTAGCTCCACAACCCAAACAAATGTTATTGAGATTTCTCTGATGTCATCTCTGGTCAGAAGGGTTTCAGATATTCCTACTGAAGTAGTTGAGAATGTGAGAAAATTACTTCAAATTGCCATTCAGAACAGAAAAAAATAGCAACTTTCATCCTCGGCTCCTCAATTCTGAAACTGGAGTCACTTTTGTGTCTTCTCTAAAGGTAGGTAAGTACTACAAACCATTATTCACAAACACTGGATCAAATTTTTAAACACATTTACTCTGCCTGTGTTTGTGTGTCTTGCGTGTTCTCTTTCTGTGAGTATTCTAGTGAACGAGTTTACCATTAGGACTGCTTGCCAGAACAGGAAATTTTAAGTGAACATAGAAGAATATTCACAGAATATAAATTTTAAATTCTTAAATCGTGCATGTTTGCACTGAAAGCTTGATTCTACAATGGATCTGGAAGGTATCATTTCCAGCTGGAGCAGACACACCTACATTAGCTCTGACAGAGCTTGGCCACTATAAATAAAGGTGTAGCTGCAGCAGCGAGAGCAGCAGGATGGGCGAGCCACCCAGCTACGTACCTTTGGTCTCAGATGGGCTCGGACTTCCAGCGACAAGCCCATACCGCCCCTCGCACTTCCGTGGCTATGCTTCTATTTGTAGTGTGCGAGCTTGATCAGAGATAACATAGATATGTCAGCTCGAGCTGGAATTTATACCTTCCAGCTCCAGGATAGGCATACCCTAAGAACTACACTCATCCAATTAGGCTACAGGAACAATACCATGTGATCAGCTCAAATGGTGAATCTCAAATACTCAAAGCAATACTTGCAGTGACTAGTTCATGAACAAAACACAGGCAGTGTTTAATTTGTAACAAAGGAGGTGCCAAGTTGGGTGGGCAGAGACTGGTGGCGGCTGGCCAGGTGCCAAGCTCTGAAGGCAGCACCACTGACAGCAGCAGTGCAGAAGTAAGGGTGGCATGATATGATATTGCCACCCTTGCTTTTGTGCTGCTGCTTGCAGCGGCGCTGCCTTCAGAGCTGGGCAGCCAGAAAGCGGCAGCTGCTGGCCAGGAGCCCCGAGGTGCTGGGGCTATGAACTGCCAACCCTAGCGTTGGCGGGGGTCAGCCTCAGCAAGCCCCAGCACAAATTTAGCACTGACCACAGGCTGAAATATGTTCATCTAAAACATTCATTGAATAATCTTGAACAAACAAATCAATATGGGAAAACTGAGGTCTGTTTAGACGCAATTTTCAAAATGGGAAAAAGGGATAAATTAAATATTTGAATTGATTTTGAAAATAACTTCCCCAGCTTTAGTGCCCACTAAGTTTTAGCGGACAAGTTTATCATTATTAATTGTTCTTCTAAATTAATAGGGTCTGCCTGCGGGGACAGCACTTTTATTCCAAGCCATCCTCACCCTTACTTAAGGTGACCAGCATTTTTACTTGCTGACCCAGGACAGAAGTGGAGAAGTATCTGAGTCTTAAACAGGAGTTTGTCAGGGATTTTTCAGGGGATGTGTTATTTTTCTGTAACCCCCTCCTCCCCAGTGGGGGTACGTTGGCACCACACTGCCAAGAAATAGGGTTAGAGCTGCAGGAGCTATATCTACTGTGGCAGCACAGAGCCTCCACACAGAAGGCCTTGCACTTCATGCACATTGTTTGCAAGGTCAGAGGGGTATCCCAAGACGATAGCAGGGAAGTTTTCCCTCACAGGATTTAATCTCCTTTGACCTGCAGCTTTTCCTGCAGGGGAAAACCAGACCCAATATTACTACATTTTGTGTTAGTTTAATGACAATGTGGGGTGGGAGGAGGACAACACAAATGTCTTCAAGCATCCAGTTTCATGCTTATAAATTGAGTAAAATCATCTGGATTTTCAAGAGTATTAGAAAGCTCATTAATCTGCAATCCTCTCCTCATTCATCTTGTAAGACAATGTGCACAGTCGAGATATGTCTGCTGTAGCTTTATCTCAGCACACACAGGGCTTACAATAAATTATTCATGTTGACTTCACACTGAGCACGTTTGGAATTTGATTGGTTTGTCATTCATAAGGTTCCGATTCCTTGGCATGCTCAGTGGACTCATTCCTTCCCTGATGACTCAGAGCTCTCAAGAGGATGCATGCTCCAACAGGTCTAGAATATATTGCCACTCTCTCTCCTCTGACAATCAAAAGGATCAGACTCTTAGAAGATGCCTTCATGCTGCTTTAGCATGGCCACCAGCCACTGATGCAGGATTTTACTTCACGCTGCTTGCTCGCTCTCTGACTCACTCAAAAAAGCAGGGGGAGGCACAGGGTTGACACTAACAAACACTGCCCTTCATTCAACACTCAGACAAGAAGAGTTAAAATGTGTTGTGTTTCATTGCTTCTTTGAGGCTAATCTATGGCTCATTAGCATTACACATATCAACCGGGTAGCTCTCACTACATGCCATGTGGAACAGTAGGCGATACTGAGAAGAATACAACATAGTAATAATCCTTTCCCAAAATGGGGTATCGAGGATCTGGAAAGATTCTGAGGGCATGGCTACACTAGAGTTGGAAGGTATAAAATCCTGCTCAAGCAAACATACCCACACTAGGTCTGAGCTAGTGTGCTAAAAACAGAAGTGTAGCTGTGGCAGCATGAGCAGCGGAAGGGGCCAGCCATCCCGAGTATGGTTCCGTTCAAGACCATAGGTACATATTCGAGGTGGATAGACTATCCTGCCGCTCACGTCACTGAAGCTACACTTCTGGTTTTAGTGCAGCTAGTGCAGGTATATCTACTTATGCTGGAATTTACATTTTCCAGCTCTAGTGTAGACATACCGTGAAACAGTGGAAAACTGAAAATTTAAAATGATACAGAACATTAAAACAGTTTTTAGAGGTAGAGAGGTAAGATATGCAATGGATACACTCCAGCTGAGACTAGCTGCTAGCATGACCAGAGAAAGCTTCTTTATGACATATCTGTCATTGGCAGGGAAATGGACTGGATGACATAATATAGCAGAACTTTGCACATTTCTAATTTCTAAGATTCTTCACCAGGAATCACTGTTCACTATGGCTTGAGCTTCGGATGTGGGAACATGCAAGAATAGAAGTCCACTTAGGTCCTGATTCAGCAAGGACTTAAGCAAGTGATTAACTTTAAGTATGTGCTTAAGTGCTTTGCTGAATTGAGCCCTAAGTGGATAGAATTTGGAAAACAGAGAAGCACACACAGCTACCTACACAGAAATAATTCATTCTAGCTAGTTATGTGTGGATTACTGTGCCTTTTAGAGCAATATAAACCATAATGAAAAAAGGGCAGGGAAAAATCACATAAGAAAAATTAACTGATGTCCCTCTCCTGAGCTACTTTCTCAAAAACATTGCAGGACTTACAGGTGACCATCTAAAGCTCAGCGACTTAGTTCAGCTAGCATTTCAAAGTTCAGATCCTTTCCCAAATTTATCCCAGCCTCACCTGTGACTCTCCATTTCCGGTAACTCCCTCTTGGTCAAAACAGATACTTATTACCCTAACCTCCTGGAAGAGGAAAATGGGCTGTCTGGTCTCCTCCCCACCAAAGGAATGATCTTTGGGTAAGAAATATGGAGGATGACAGGAGGTGTGCAGATCTATGTTGGGATCCCCTCATTTGGATCCTGCCACAGTGTGAGCTGTGCCTGTAAGGGCTTAAGCTATCAAGCTGTGGCCTGTACCTGAGTCATGTGACCAAGGATCACATGACAGCCGCTTGAAGGTGGGACCGCCTATAAGATGTTCATATAATGAGGGAGACCTGCAGGGAGTACAGGAAGTTTCTTCTGATAATAGAGCAAGGATGGTGGCAGGTTGCCAGGGAGCTTGCCAGGATTCAGACACAGCTCCTAGAAGAAAGGCTGTGAGATACCCTGCACCAAGGGCAGAAGGACTGAAACCCCTTGGGGGGCTGCAGAGAACCCTATAGGTATGGGATAAAGGATTGCTAAGGCAGCACCTAAAAGGAGGGCTGTGGAGAACCCTGCACCAAGGATGTAAGTGATGCAGTTGCTGGAAGGAGGGCTGTAGAGAATTCTGCCAATTAGGAGAGAAATGGTTTAAATCTAGCAGAGCCACAGAAAACTTTATGTTTCTTTGGGCTTGTCAAAGAAATTCAAACAAAACACGTTCTCATGGGTTTTGGGAGTTTTGTCAAATTCAAAAATTTCTGTAGGCAAAGATTGATTTTGGTGAAATGTTCCATTAGGAAAATCAAAATGTTTCATTTTGGGTTGACGTTAATCTCAGTGTTTGTCTGAGTTGCCACCGTGCTTCATGGGAGTTGTAGTTCCAGATCTTTCATGCCCTCATCTTCCCCTATAAGGATATATTTCTCATGATGCACTGCAGTTTCTCCTTGTGGCTGGCCACCATGGTGCCACATGGGACTCCCATGATGTTAATGATGTCGACAAACTCAATAAAAAAGAAGATTTAGAGTTTCCAAATCAAAATTTTTGGAACTTTTTGTTCCAAGAAATATCAACACTTTTTAATTTCAATTCTGAATGAAAACAAATGGACAAAAATATTGGAATTTCTTGTGGTACAGAAATTCCATTTTTAAAAATCAGCTCTAAAGTTTATTTTATGTTATGGTAATAAAACAGACAATCAGAGGGAGAACGTTCTTTAAAATGCCTGGGTGCATCTGCGTTTGTCTGAGTGGGAAACTGAGGGCAGGGTGACTGTTGTGCCATGCTGCAGGGTGGCCTGCACTAGACTGCACCCTGAAACACGTCCTTTATCAAAATTGCCCAAACTTCAAAAAAGCTTTGGGTTTAGCTCAAGAAATGGACCAATATTCAAGTCATTTCTCATTTTAACTGAACCTGTCCCTATTGCCTCAGACTGGATTTGTATATTAGTGTTCTACAGAACTGGAAATAAATCTGAACTCTTTGTTATTTGTGCTTGTTTTTCTCCAGGATTTTTTGTTTGGTTTGTATTTTTGTCTCAAGGAACTATTTATAGGACTGATATAATACAAGGTCTAGATTTAGCCAGGTATTTTCGTCATCCAGGAACTTAAACACTATAAAAAGATCAAATCACTCATTATACTGGGCTCAAATGGTACACTGACTCATTATGCAAGCAAATGAAACAAAAAATTGAATATGAATACATACATACACACACACACACACACGAACCTATGCATGCTCCTTCAATGTGTGCCATTATTTTGGTCAAACCAACCATGTGCCTTTAATTACAATCCAAATCAACTCAGTGCCATTCAGTTGTGAAGATTGGGGTGGCAGGAGAGAGACTCAGTAGTGACTCCATTCAAGCACTGCACCAGTTCTGGACCAGGAATGTTTTTATATTCAGTGCAAGTGATCACGAAACACTAACTCTTTCCGTCTGGCCAAAAAACAATGTGTTGCTTCAGGTATGCACTATCTGCCCACTTTCTAGGGAATGACGACTTTTATAGCACTTTGTGGCTGAATTCATCCCTGGGCTGATATAACTCCACTAGTACCCTCATACTTGACATTGCCTTAGAAAAGTCATTGACCTTCTGAGATTCTAAAGTTACCAAACCCTACAGCACTTATTTGGGAGATGGGGAAGTAACAAGCTTTAGGATTCACGGAATTTTTCTGTCCACCAAGGAAATGATTTGTATTCCATGGAGAGATCATATACCATCTACCAATGAAACCATGTGTTTACTATAATACTAGAACAATGCTGATACCCTCATACCATCAGCAGGGAATAATGGGATTTAATATCATAATAAAGTAAAAAGATTGAATTTTTAATAAATTCCAAATAAACTTGTCAATCTACAGTAAATTATCTTTACCTGTAAAATATCTACCTTCTATCAAATCTGCAGTGTGAAGCACCCATCACTCTCAAGCAGGAGTTTTCACAAGTGCCCAGTGTTTGCCTAACTCTGCTCCCCTGGAAGTCTGTAACAGGTTGGTTTTCCCATGGGCTGGAGAGCCCGGGGCTAAGCCAGCCCTGATTACAAAGCCTGGGTGGAATCAGGTGATCCCTGGGTAAAAGGCAGCAGGAAGCTGTGGGGGACGGGGCGAGGAGTTGGGAGAGTGACCGAGATTGCAAAAAGCAGGAGGAAGCTCTCTAAATTGGGAGACCTGGGAGACACCCTGCCCAAGAAGCAGGGGAGAGACTGAGCCTCAGTGAAGAAGGGGCTGTGCCCATCTGAAACAGGGGTGAAGACTGAGTCAGTTTGTGTTTTGTTCTGAAAGAGTTTGTGTTGGACTACTCGGCGAGGGACACTGAACTGGATTTGGGGACCTGGAGGGAGTGGACGACCATGTGCACCAGACAGCTCTCTGGGGTCCCTTCTGGGGTTTCTTTGAACTACTTTGTGAACTCTGACTTCTTAAAGGGCCCTGAATATATGGGCCAGCAACAGAGGCAGGCTGCTGTACAGTGACCTCTGTCCATTAGGGGGTGCTCAAGAGGCAATAAGCAGCCACACCACTACAAAATCAATGGGAGCGTCACTATTAACTTCCAGGAGAGAAGAATATGACCAGTGCTGAGCACTTTTGAAAATCCCACCATCATGCAGGCACTAAATCCCAGCATACAGACCGAGCCTAAATCCCAGCATACAGACTGAGCCTTGCCACATTTCTCTGGTACATTTCTCCGATATTTTTTGAAACATTTTTGCTTAGTTGGCCAAGAAAATGCTTGAGTCAAACAAAAAGGGTGAAAATTGTGAAGACTGAAAACCTTTGATTTTTTTACAAGTTAGATATAAAGCATGCATCAAACATGTCTTTAATGCATTTGGCAACTGGGCAGAAGTGCTTCAAGGCAGAGATCTTGGGAAAGATTAATCTCTCATGTTACTGAATTGATTTTAATGGAGTTACACCAGAGATTAATATGGTTCATTGTCTATTACTCCAAAGCACTATGCACACTGACAGCACAATAAATAAATAACGCTGACATTACCATCAGAGGGGAAGGGTGTATTGCTGAAAGTGAATAATAAATAACAGATTCTAATGATATTGTCAGCTTCCCAAAATTCCTTACTGAGCTACATGGGAAGAGAAATAGCTGCAATTGTTGTCCTGAAAAAGCTTCTTCCATTTTGAAAGATTCCACCAGTTTGAGATTCCCTATACTTAAAATGGGAAAAACTGATAATCTCTCTCAAATGGTAGAAACCTTGAAAGTGCAACTACTGTATTTGCAGGAATGGTAGGCTTGAATGTACATTAATAACTCTCCTTACAACTTGAACCTTCCCCAGAGTTTGACTATCAACTCTGATTTGCCAAAGAAATACACCAGCTTGAGGGATTTACCAACCTGTTCATGAACTTGTGCCGGCGGTGAAGGTAATAGATTTTTCTCCTGGAAGAACAGCAAAAATGAAGCCAGTCGAGAAGAAAACCCATCGTCAGTTACAGTATGAACTAGCAAGGAAGGAAATTGAAGATAGAAGCCTGTAAGAGGTGGAGGAAGAGACTAAAAAGAGAGATTAACAAAACTGTCACAGGAGCCCAAGACAAATTATGACGCTGTTTGAATTGCAGGAAAGTAATTGTTTCTGTCATTACTTTTTTATTTCTGCTGTTTATAATGCCTGGAGGACAGGGATTCAGAGGCATTTTGGTTTCAAAGTATTCAGCAAATGGATGTCTGCTCTTTACAAGGCAAATACAAATGTGAATAAATTAAACTGTATGCTTTTAACATCAATAATTTAATCATTAAATATAGCATTGGATAAATTACATGTTGTTTAAATAGGGGAATGTTTAAAAATCCAGGAAAGTGGAAACCAAAGCCTGACACTAAACTATACCATCATACATGCAGTATCTATCAGGATAAATGCTGGGTCTCTGGGAAGTAATCTCCCCCCGCCCCAAACAGAAGAACATACAGATTGCAGAAGCAAAATTAATATGTGGTTGGCACATGCCCCATGTGCAGCCCTCTTCTCCCACCCCTCATATTAGGCATACCTAACTCCTATTGTGAACGGAATAAGCTGTGTGTGTGTGTGGGCAGGGGTGGAGGAGGGATACATGCATAGGGGTCAGTGAGGAGTCAGGAGTGCACAAGTATAAGCATTCTGACCACACGCCCTCACTCCTATGACCCAACCCCAGGTTGCCCCTTCCTGGCTCTTGTCACAGAGGGCCTGCAGAGCAACATCCCTATCAGCTCCAGTTGGAGCCAGAATGGGGTGTCCAGGTTCCACCCCGTTCTCCTTCTGCTGGTCGTTGTTCTCTTGGTATGCTCCTGTCCACAGTGCCTGCCAGAATTTGGACCACTGCCTTCAGCATCTTAAAACATTTCAAAAATTTGAGGGCAGTTCAGCCGTGGGTGTCTTAATCTTCCTTACAGCAAGATTTGGATGTCTTATTGAACTCCAGTCTCCTGCTCCTTAGTTTGACTTTGTCACCCACTGGAAGTCATTGTTAACCCAAGGCAGGTTCTATGTATTCTGAAACGTTCCATCATTTAATGCTGATCTATACCAGTTCTGGAAAACGAAGGGTTCACACCACACAGCTCCTTCTGCATATTTGGACAGATTTTAAAATACCATGGCAATATCCATTAGTGCCTTAGAAGCAATTATGTTTGGCAAGTTTTTAAAATAAAAGCTGTATTGTTGCTTAAAACAATAGAGGGAGGAAAATTAGTTATCAATTTCAGTTACTTTCAGCATTTAGAATTTAAATAATGTAAGATATCTTGCAGATCATCAAAGCCCAGATTGTGGAGTATATTTTCAAAAGCACTCCGTGTTGACCTAACACTACCCCTAGTCAGGCCGCTGACTGTTCTGCCCTGGGGCCTGGAATTACTGTCAATGGGCCCCCATGCGCACACAAGCCGCGCCGGCGCGGATGCAACCCGTCTGACATTTGGGCGGTGCTGCGCCTGCGCTGGTTGTTGCCCAGCGAGCTACCGGCTGCACTGCTGGGCGCACTCTTCCAACATGGTCAGGGCTTCTACATGCCCACCCAGTAGGGTTGCCAACTGTCTAATCACGCAAACCCAAAGACCCTTGCCCTGCCCGGCCTCTTCCCTGAGACCATGCCCATGTCCCCCTGCTCATTCCATCCCCCCCCCCACTCAGTCGCTCACTTTCCCCCACCCTCACTCACTTTCACCACGCTGGGACAGGGAGTTTGGGTGTGGGAGGGGTGTGGAGTGTGGCTCTGGGAGGGAGTTTGGGTGTGGGGGTGTGTGCGGGCATTGGGAGGGAGTTTGGGTGCAGGCTCTAGGCTGGGGCAGGGGGTTGGGCTGCAGGAGGGGGCCAGAGGGTCGGTGCTTACTTTTGGCGGCTCCCAAAAGCAACCAGCACACCCCTCTGGCAGCGGCTCCTAGGCAGGGGGCCTAGAGGTCTCCGTGTGCTATTGCCCACAGGCACCGCTCCCGCAGCTCCCATTGGCCTCAGTTCCCGGCCAATGGGAGCTACAGAGCTGGTGCTCAGGGCAGGGGCAGCACGCGGAGACCCTCTCTCCAGGGGCTGCAGGGACGTGCCGGCTGCTTCCAGGAGCAGTGTGGAGCGAGGGTGGGCAGGAAGCCTGTCTTAGCCGCGCTGTGCTGCCAGCAGTGGCTGGGGGCCCCCGGCCCTTTTAAATCTCCCAGGCCCCTGGGCAATTGCCCCCTTTGCATACACCTGCCTCTGGTGACGTCAATGTTAATTCTCCCACTGAATTCAGTGGCAGCACAGTTAGGCCAATACTGAGTGCTTTCGAAAATGCTGCCTAGTCTGGCCCAAATCTTCAGAAATTTCTACCAATGTTGGGTGCCCTGCTTGAGGCACAAAAGGCCTAGTTTACCGAAGTGCTGAGACTTAGGTTATCAGGAACTGCAAGTGCTCAGGAGCTCTGAAAATCAGGGCACAGGTGTCTCAGATTAGGCACGGAAAACAAAAACCAAGGCAGACAAATGTTGGCCTTCGTGTTTACAGTCTAAACAGTTAAGTTACTGTTAAAATATTGGGTATAAAATGTTTAACAAAAAACTTTGTCTAATACACATTTTTGCAGTAACATTGCAGTGACTTCATATTATAGATTACTTGCATAATACTTTGCAATGACTGTGCAAAAAAAAAAAAAAGGAGTACTTGTGGCACCTTAGAGACTAACCAATTTGAGCATGAGCTTTCGTGAGCTACAGCTCACTTCATCGGATGCTTTTGTGAGCTACAGCTCACATCCGATGAAGTGAGCTGTAGCTTACGAAAGCTCATGCTCAAATAAATTGGTTAGTCTCTAAGGTGCCACAAGTACTCCTTTTCTTTTTGCGAATACAGACTAACATGGCTGCTACTCTGAAACCTGTGCAAAAAAGGAAGCCATGGACAGACAGCACATCAAAGAACCACTGAATGTCATTTTTAGTTTTTAAATATAAGCTAAATGCATGTTGAAACGGCTGTCTATTGAAAATGGTGACTTCTGGTAAGCAAGCCAGATCAGGAAGGCCCGGGTTTTCTACCCGAAATTTTACTTTTTGCTGGATCATGCTCCCATCTGACAAACAAGAGCTGTTACAGTTTATTCGGCCAAATTCATCCCACTGTTATGCCAATGAAATCAGTGGAGTTACATTGAGAGAACTTGGCCCATTGTCTTAATATTTGTAGCACACTTTTTAAACTACTGTATAAATACCCTTGCAATCGTTCATGATACAATTTACATAGTTTTTCCTTGTTAATGTTAAAAACACACAGAAGGGAAAGTTAAACAAGGCTAAAGAATTCTGAGGTTTGTGTTAAAATGAAAATCCTACTAAATGCAGATTGAGCCTGAAAATCTGTCCTTAATTCATCTTTAATTTTCCTAATAACTAAGACTATGACAACACAACAGGATGTAGTATATAAAAGGCACATTTTCATCTCAAAATGGGGAGGAGACATCCATAGAAGTTCTCTGAGGGGCTTTACTCTGGGATCAATCACCATTTGTGACTCTGGGCTTTCTTCTCCTCTTGCTCATATCTGAGTAAATCAGGAGTAACTCCCTTAAATCAGTGGAGCTGTACTGATGTAATCTCAGGAAGTGAAAGGAGAACCAGAACCTATGAAGCTTTGGGTTTGGCCCATTTAAGCCAAACACTTTACACTATTTTAACACAGTTTTTATAACCAGTAGAATAAAGCTGTTTTTAATATCAGGATTGAAACCCACCATACAAATCATATTTGACAAGAGGGAAAAATTGGTCTGAATGACCATTTGGAATTGATTTGGCCATCAATAGCACAGAATACAATTTCTGTTCCTTCAAAGAGAAACTCTATGTTTCAAAAGAAAATCTTCCATCTGAATTCCAATCTTCTATTAGATTGAATGCTTATTTATGTTCTGTATTTCCCCAACTACACACTATACAGACAGACAATTTACAGGTGTTGTACATGCCAGATACGTCTAACAGACATGCACCTTCTGTGCTGCCGTACGTACCTGGATCGTCTCAACTGCTCATTGATTTCAAGGACATGTCCATTTAAAAAACAGCAGCGCACGAGTATGCAGGGGGCTCCGGCAGTGAAGGGGTTAAAGGGCCTACGGACAGAATACCCCATGAAAATAGCAGCACTGCTAAAACTGCTATTGTACTAAAATTGCAGGCAAATTAACAAGACATATCAGTGACTCTGGTATTGGTGTCACTCCATTTATATTTTCTAAAGATGTGAGGTATTTCATAGAATAGCTTTTCTGGGCGCATTTCAGTTTTAGTTTTACACTCTCTTTACAGTAAAGCCTGAACACAAAATGTAGCTCCACCTACCTGAAAGGCATTCTTACATTCATTACTTCTGCATATCTGCCCAGGACCTCCCACGGGGCATGCAACTTCACAAAGATGATATCACCGTTTGTTAAAGATGACTGCAACAGAAAAACAGAACAGCCACCAAGCCAAGTGAGGGCCAAAGAACCTTTAACACTGGTCAATTTCCACCCACCCACAGATATGTTTCAGAATTGCAAGGGTTTCTTCTTTCCACAAATGCACATATAAAACATCATCCTTGATACTGCTCTGATGATTTCCTTCCAGTGGGCTGTCTTCCTCCAGAAAAGCATGTCCATTACAGGGGATGGGTAGGAAACAATGCAAGGAATACTCATCTGAGCCTCAGGTTTGAGTGCTTTGCTTCACATGCACTCCTAGCTCCTGCTAGCCTGAGAGAAACAGACTGAGGCTGAGGCTTGGATCTGATCCTGCCACTATAGCATACAAGGGGCCTGATTACTTCTCCCCTCTAAGGGACACAAGGACCTCCTAACCTGGGGGTCTATGTTATACTACAGCAGATATTACCACGTGTGCATGTGTATATGTTTTCATGAAAGAAAAAGAATACACAATGACATGGTTTTATCAGCATGACCTTGGGCTATCTGCATTCTCCCACCTGGGGAAATTCCACAGACTGTAGAGGGGGAGGAGACCTCCCTCCTGCCCATAATCCTTGCAATCCCTGTATCCACCATGGGATGTCAGAGTGACTATCACCCTAAGAGAATAATGTATAGTGGTGCACAGATAGGGATGAGGGGAAGAATTCAGCTGTGCTGGTGGCCAGGAGGGAAAGTGAGGCTCTGTATGGAGAGGACATGGAAAACGTAAGGGGTCTGTGGGACTGTGTGGTTGCTGGAGGACAAGACAGGGCATAAAGAGGTAATGAAGAAGAATGCTGATAGCTGTCCATGTACCCACAATGTTAGCTGTTCACATATTTTTTAAAAGCCTGTGAAATTCCCACAGAATTACTTATAATGTAATTCGTGACAGCCACAACAGCTCTCTATTAACCATCGAAACCCACCAACACATAACCAGGAAACATGACTGGAGTTAAAGGGGGCCTGTTCACTGCTGAGGATGAGGGTAATGATATGGGTGGATGGATATTCCCCAATTATCTGAATTTAATCTCTCAGATGTTAAACATTTCCTTTCACACAGGAGCCTCATAAATCTGTAAGTAGTCAAGAGAAATAAAATGTTTCCTTTATCGGATGTGGTTTGTTTCACTGATACCCTGCAATGTGATTGCACCAGTTTTTATGTGTAGAAAATCTAAACAAAACACATTTGGAGGGTTTCAGGCTTCTTCTGAGGAAGAGGATGAGTGAGAAATTATTCATATAAAAGTCATATTCTCACAGTAGTTATGAACAGTTAAAATTCATGAGGAAAAATGTGAGAAATTCTAAAAGAAAAAAAGAAAGGTGGATGCAAAACAAGGGAAATAAAAAATGAAATGCAGCTTTCTTCTACGCTGAAGAGAGAAAATAGGTCCTAATAAAATACCTGACAGAAAATATCCAGTGAATCATCTTAGCTACAAAAATATTTCAATGGATAGCTTCTGTTAATCTTCTCTTCATTAGAGTAGTAATTAAATACAGTCTCTCTCTACTTCTAAGTGCTTTTTCTGTGCTTCATCTATGGCTTTCTCCTCCAGTATATAATTAGTGAGTAGGTGGTATATATACTTAGTACCATGTTTACACAGTTGCAGAGAAGCAACAGATAATGGTGAGTTGCTGTCAATTTAGATCTCCGATCTTTATGAAAAATCCAAAGCATTTATGGATGATAATATCCAGTATCAACCTACAGGTCACATCTTTCTTTGGAGGCCTGTACCACAAATACATTTTTCCACCCCCAACCTTTTTCGCAACTAAATCTTTCCTTTTCACTGGTCGGGCCAAGTTTACTGAGATCAGTTTCCAAACCTGGGGACCTTAATAGAATATCGAAGGCTTGCATTCCGATGCTCAAATTGACATTTTGACATGTTGAATGGGCATTTACATGCCTAAATACTGAAATGTGCACCCAAATGCAGGATTAATGTGGCATTCACTGGGCCCACATTTGAAAATTGAGTTGAAGTCTCCTGTTGCTCAATTCAGTGCACAGTGCTAAGAAAGAGTACAGCAGAGCAGCCCCAGGCAAATCTCAGTCTTCTCTGCCATCCATCCCCTCCACACATACAACTATTTAGAAAGCTATATAAAAAGGGAATTTCCAGACCACCCTTGGGAGGAAGCAATAACTCACCCCAGCCTTCCCAAGGTTTTGGCCAGGTGGTCCTTGGAAAGCGATATTTAACAACACCTATACCTGCATTTTTCATGAGTAAATGTATGGAGCTTGATTCACATTTACTGTTGCTGCACCTCTGGGGGATGCAGCCTCAAGGGAGGTGAGTTGGTGTTTTCACTGCCTCCTCCCTCAGGTTTCTGCTGCCTAGAGAGGGCAACTTTTCTTCCCACTGGGACATTACAGGAGCTCCAGACAGGAGCAGGGATGTCTTGAATCAATGGACTTCCTGGCTGCACTGGCCACACAGCCTCAGTCAGTCAGTCCCACCCAATTTTAAGGCCGTGCTAACTCTCCATGAGCTCCCTAGTAGAGGGGAAGTTGGCAGCTGCTTTTCACACCTTTCTGCTTTTCACACATTTTCTACCTCTGGGAGCTGTGTGCCTCAACCATGCCAGGGAAAGCCATGGTAAAGCAGGGGGAATTTAGCCCTTTTCCTTGATTACTTGGTCATTGATAATAAATGATCTTTATTAGCATGAAAAACATGAAGTACTAAAATCACTCCAATCCAAAAATCAAGTCTCTTGCATGCGACTGCTTTTTTTCCACATTATTGACACAAAAAATAATACAACAGTCCTCCTCTGTGACACACTGAAACCATATTTCTCAACAGGAACAGTTGACTGGAAAGTGATGGGAAGATGATAAACAAATACAAACCTCGGCAATGAAACTCATGGGAATAGGAAAAAGATAGGGAGCTTATATCACTTCTTTGGATGAGAGCCGGGGCACTAGTGACTAAAAGTTGTCACCAGATGATAACTGTCTGGTGGTCAGTGTTGAAACGAGTTGGTACTCTCAATCCAATCCTTAGAGGAGAGTAAAATATATATTTCTCTTAGTACCTTGTTGGCGGTCTTCAGAAGGGCCCAAACTGAATGGCCAGGGAGACTTAATTAGTACAGCCGGTCAGGAGAAGAAAAATGGTCTTTTCATCTAAAAATAACAAAATATCAACAACAAAATCCCACACAAGCAAACAACAACCCTTTTTTTGGTTGAAAACTCAAAATTTTGGGGCAAATTGTTTTTTTAAAAACCTCAGAAATTTTAGTGGCAAGCAGACACTTTCACTAAAATTTTTCTCTAGTTGAAAACCCAATTTTCTATTAAAAAAAACAGCTCTGACCAATCCTTTAAATTAGCCTCTTACATTTAAATCTAAATGCTTCCAGTTCCAGCCTCCAAAACAGGCCAGCATGGAAACTTTCATTGCTTCTGTGTAGCACAAATAATGAGTTTCAGTCTCCAGTGCCATCAACCTACTAACTTGTCACAAGCATTAAATTCATTGTCTTTTTCTTTTCTTTTTTTTAAATGGAAAATAGAACTGGCTTAGAATGATCAGATTCTTTTATCCTTGAAAGTAAAACTTAGAAAAATATTTTAAAATTGTATCAAGAAGTTTCCACAACTTGCATGATACCCTCAATTATTTACTACCAATCTTTTCTATGCTAGGAGCATTTTGCTGGTACAGTTATGCGGTGTGACAAAGTTCCTCCTCTGCCTTGGTGGGTCCTGCGCTTATTGGCGGATTTGCTCACCTCAGAGATTCACGGCAGCCCTCAGTTTGGCCACTTTTGTGAATGGCTCAAACCTGCCGTCCACTCAGCTAACCTCATCACTGGCCAGCTTGGGGAAAGGGAGGAGTACAATCCCCACAGTGTCTGCTGACCCACCTAGTGGGACAGGGGATAGGCCAGGGACCTTCCCCTCTGGTGGGACCCACAGTCTAGGTCACCTCTTGTCTCAAATAGGGAGTTGGGGGGATGGGGGAACCCGGGCCCGCCCTCTACTCCGTGTTCCAGCCCAGGGCCCTGTGGATTGCAACTATCTACAGTGTCTCTTGTAACAGCTGCGTGACAGCTACAACTCCCTGGGCTATTTCCCCATGGCGTCCTCCCAACACCTTCTTTATCGTCACCACAGGACCTTCCTCCTGGTGTCTGATAATACTTGTACTTCTCAGTCCTCCAGCAGTATGCCTTCTCACTCTCAGCTTCTTGCACCTCTTGCTCCCAGCTCCTCACACGCGCCTCACTAACTGAAGTGAGGTCCTTTTTAAAACCAGGTGCCCTGCTTAGCCTGCCTGTCCTAACTGATTCTGGTAGCTTCTTAATTGGCTCCGGGTGTCCTAATTAGCCTGCCTTAATTGGTTCCAGCAACTTCCTGATTGTTCTGGAACAACCCATTATCTTACTCAGGAAAAAGGAACCTGCTTAATCTGGGGCTAATATATCTACCTTCTATCACTCTCCTGTTCCCTTACCCAAGGAAAAGGGACCTGCTTTACCTGGGACCAATAGCTCTCCCTTCTATCACTCTCCTGTAGCCCTCTGGCCTGGAGGGAGAAGGAGGGAGAGGGCTGCTGCTGGTACTGCTGCTGCTAGGCCCTGGGCTCTCCCTGCTGCTGTTGCTGCTCTAGCTGATCCCCTGGCTAGGCCAGACACCATCCCCCCTTCTCTGCTACCTGGTTGCTAGCCAGCTGCTGGACCCCCCCATTCTTGGGGCTGCTACTGCTCCAACTGCAGCCCCTTGTGGTGGGGGGGAGCCTGCTGGCCTGCTCCCCAGAGGAGAGGAGTGAGGGACCCAAGCCCCAGCCGTTGCTGTTGTGGACACCACCACCACCTGAGAGGTGTCCTTTCTGCCTGCCCGGACGACCACCTGGAGTTCCTGGAGCTGCTGCTGCGGAGTCTGCTGCCTGGAGCTGCTGAAGCCCCGAGGAGGAGAAGAAGAGGATCATCTACCAGTGGGGGAGCACCTAGAGACTTTGCAGACCACCGTGGAGGGGGCCTTTTGAACTGAGTACCTTTCAAACTGTGCTCTTGTGGTGGGAGTCTTGACTGTGTTTGTGGGGACACAGGGGGTGTGGCGTGGAGCTGCCCCCCCAATCCATCTGTCCCCCACAACCATCACTGCCCCCTCCATCACCCCAACTGGCTGTTTACCATCTGCCTCAGCTCCTGCCTCTGGACTCAGCTGCTTGCTTGGCTTGCCACGCCCTATTTCCACCATTTGGGCCAGAAGCAGAAGCCAGCCCAAACTGACTTTGTGCAAGCGCACGTAGGCGCACATGCCCCCCCCGGACTGCCCACCTCACAGCTTTGCCCTTTGCTACCTGCCCCATTTGCCCCTTGCAGCCTTTTGCCCCCCCTTTTTGCCCCAGCCCCCCTTACTAGCTTCAGTTTGTTTGCTTGCCCTGCCCGCATCCCTCTGCAGCATTTGTTTGTTTGCCCCGCCCCAGCCTTTGAAGCTAGCCCCTTGGTTTCCTGGTCCTACCTCCAGCCCACTTAGCCCCTCGCTCCGTGCGCCCATGCCCCCTCCCATGCGCTTGTGCCACTCCCATTTTAGTTTAAACCCTCTTCACTGCACCCCCAATGCTGTTGTATCCCCTCCTCTCCTAGTGCAGCTAGAGGAGCCGGAATCCCACCCAGTGTTGGTCATTGATCCCTAACCCCTGATTGCCCCCCCATCCAGGCCACCCCCTTTGGCGCCCTCCTCCCCTGCCTGCAGCCTAGCGGGGAGGAGTGGTTGACCTGCTTCCCCTTTCCCCTTCTGGTGTCTCCCCTTCCCTCCCCGCTCACGATGGCGGGGGCCGAGACAGGTGGGGTCTGTTGAGGCGATGGCCAGTGCCACGCGGCCGGGACCCGAGCCACCAGGGGCACCCCTCGTTGGTGTGGAGCAATCGACCTCCTTCCCGGGTGGGGGCCCTACAGAAGATAGTCCACCTCCTGATGCTGTGGCTGCCAAACCCACCATAGAGCCTGCAGCCGGCATTGCTGAAAGCCCCCTCCCCACCCCCCGAACCCTTGAGCCTGACCGGGAGGTGCCACCACCCAGCTGCTTGGCTTCTGGAGCCCAGACTCTCACCTCTGCCCCTGGCTCTGCCCCGATGCCGACCCTGTCCCTATCCCCTCCACCTCGTGCGATGTTATTACCGCCCCTGGGGCTGTCTCCTTCCCTTTTCCAGCAAATGACCCCCAGGGAGCGGCCTTTGTGTTTCCCTGTCCCAACCCACTAGGGGCTGCTATCTTCCCTCCGCCGCCCCCTACTGCCCCAGGGTTTGAGGTGGGCCGCGTGGCGCCAGTCAATCGGGCTCCCCGTCGGGGGTCCACAACTTGCCTGCCCGTCTCGGTGGGCCATGGGGCTGTGCCAGGGGCTCCATCAGGGGATGACCAGGAGACAGTAATCCCACCCCCCCCATGCACTGCAACAGGAGCTGCGGGAGTTTTTAGAAGACGTCCATGGCTTCCGCAACAAGGTACAGCTTGCTCTCCAGCGATGTGGGGACTTTCATCAGATCCTCCGGGCCGCAAGGGCCCTTATGGGGGAGGGGAAAAGGACCGGGAAGCAGGCTGCTGAAGCCTACCAGCGGGTCCACGGCTTCCGTGACTTGTTACTCAACTACGGGGTAGGTCACGGTTTCCTGCATGGCCCAATGGGGGCCGCGAGCGTCCCTGCCGGCGAGGATCCCCCCCCAGCCCTCCTCATGGCACCGCTCATCATTGCAACATTGAACACCCGGGGCTATAGGATGGGTCTCCGCATGTGCCAGGTGCTCTCCTTCCTTCGGGAGGGGGGGTACTCTGTGGTTTTCCTGCAGGAGACCCATACGGATTCGGCCGCCGAAGAGAGCTCGTCGCTAGAATGGGGGGACAGGGTCTACTTTAGCCATCTCACAGTTCGTACGGCTGGAGTGGCGACCCTGTTCTCCCATGACCTACAGTCCGAGGTGCTGGGGGTCGCCGAGGTTGTGCCTGCTGCACCTCCGGGTCTGTATGGAGGGGCTCGTGGTCAACCTCATTAACGTCTATGCCCCGACATCGGGCCTGGAGCAGTTGCGATTCTATCAGCAGGCATCCGCCTTCCTCGGCACCTTGGATCCTCACAAGTGCCTGGTCCTGGGCGGGGATTTCAACACCACTCTCAAGGAGTGGGACCGCTCGGAGACTGAGCAATGCCCGGCCACCGCGGACGTCCTCTGGGAGATAGTGGAACATCACTCCCTGGTGGACGTCTGGCACGACCACCACCCGGATGACATTTCCATTTTCATCTTTGTCCGGGTGGAGGCCCACCGGTTGCGCCACTCCCAGTTGGACCGCATTTATTTATCACGCTTCCACCTTTCACGAGCCCACTCCTCCAGCATCTGGCCGGCCCCATTTTCTGACCATCATTTAGCCACAGTGACGGCCTCCCTCTGCGCGGAGAGGCCAGGGCTGGCCTATTGGCATTTCAACAACAGCTTGTTGGAGGATGTGGGCTTCGTGGCATCCTTCCAGGAGTTCTTGCTGGCCTGGCAAGGGCAGCGGTGTACCTTTCCCTCAGTGCAGCAGTGGTGGGACTTGGGGAAGGTGTGCGCCCGGCTCTTCTGCCGTGACTACACCCGGGGCGCCAGCCGACGGAGGGATGTGGCGATAGAGCAGTTGGACCGGGAGGTCTTAGAGCTGGAGAGGCATCTGGCTGCCAGCCCCGAGGATCCGCCCCTCTGCGAAGCATGCCGGGAGAAGTGGGAGGAGCTCCGGGCCCTCAAGGATCATCAGGCCCAGGGCGCCTTTGTTCAAACCTGCATCCGTCTCCTTCAGGAGATGGATCGCAGCTCCCGCTTCTTCTATGCCCTGGAGAAAAGGAGGGGGGCCAAGAAACTCGTCACCCGTCTTCTGGCAGAAGATGGCACCCCCCTCACGGACCCAGTGGAGATGTGCAGAAGGGCAAGAGCCTTCTACACAAGCCTTTTCTCCCTGGATCCGACCAATCCTAACACTTGCAGAGTGCTCTGGGAGGAGCTCCCTACCGTCAGCGTGGGCAACCAAGACCGGCTAGAGCTGCCTCTCACTCTGGCTGAGTTCTCGGAAGCCCTCCGCCGCATGCCCACCAATAAATCTCCGGGCATGGACGGGCTGACCTGGAGTTCTACCGCGTGTTCTGGGGCGTCCTCAGCCCAGACCTAGTCACTGTCTGGGCTGAGTCTTTGCAGAGCGGGGTCCTCCCTCTTTTGTGCAGGCGAGCTGTGCTCGCCGTATTGCTGAAGAAGGGGGACCTCCACGATTTACTAAATTGGCGTCCCGTCTCGCTCCTCAGCACGGACTACAAAGTCATGGCAAAAGCCATCTCGCTGCGGCTAGAGTCCGTGCTGGCGGACATGGTCCACCCAGACCAGACCTACACTGTCCCAGGCCGCAGCATCTTTGACAACGTATATCTGGTCCGGGACCTTTTGGAACTCAGGTGTAGGGATGGTCTGTCATTCGCCCTCCTGTCCTTGGATCAGGAGACGGCGTTCGACAGGGTGGACCACGGGTATCTCCTGAGCACTCTGCAGGCGTTTGGCTTCGAACCCCAGTTTGTGGGTTTTCTCCGGGTGCTGTACACCTCCGCAGAGTGTCTGGTCAGGCTCAACTGGACCCTGACCGAACTGGTCAGCTTTGGGCGAGGAGTACGGCAGGGGTGCCCCCTCTTGGGCCAGCTTTACGCTCTGGTGATCGAGCCCTTCCTCTGTCTCCTTCGCAGGACATTGACAGGGTTGGTGCTGTGGGAGTCGGAGGTGTGCCTGGTCCTGTCGGCATACGCTGACGACGTGCTCCTCGTGGTCCAGGACCCGGACGACTTGGCGCAGGTGGAGGCTTGCCAGGCAATCTATTCAGCAGCCTCCTCCACCCAGGTCAACTGGGTCAAGAGCTCTGGCCTGGTGGTCAGGGACGGCTGGCAGGCGAGCTCCCTCCCACCCACGCTTCAGGCCATCCGGTGGAGAGCGGGTCCACTGCTCTATCTCGGCATTTACCTTTCTGCCACGCATCCCTCTCCGCCGGAGAACTGGCACAATTTAGAGGGCAGGGTGATAGAACAGCTCCAGAAATGGACAGGACTACTCCGGTACCTCTCCCTTCGAGGGAGAGCGCTGGTGCTTAATCAACTAGTCCTGTCCATGCTCTGGTACTGGCTCAACATCCTGGTCCCAGCCCCGGGTTTCCTGGCCAACCTCCGGACATCTATTCTGGAGTTCTTTTGGTCAGGACTGCAGTGGGTCCCTGCAAGGGTTCTCCATCTACCCCTGGAGGAGGGAGGGCAGGGTCTGAAGTGTCTGCACACTCAGGTCCATGTCTTCTGCCTCCAGACCCTGCAGAGGCTCCTTTATAGTGCAGGTAGTCCAGCGTGGAGCATACTGGTGCACGCCTTCCTGCGCCACTTCCGAGGACTCTGATACGACCGGCAGCTTCTTTATCTCCATCCGAGAAGTCTTCTGCGAGACCTCTCTGGGCTGCCGGTCTTCTACCAGGACCTCCTCCGGACCTGGAAACTGCTTTCAATGACCAGGTCCATGGCAGCCACTGAGGGGGCAGATCTCCTCGCGGAGCCCCTGCTACACAACCCCCAGCTTCGCATGCAGGTGGCGGAGTCCCCCTTGGTGCGCCAGAGGTTGGTCCTGGCAGAAGTCACAAGAGTCGGAGACCTCCTGGATTACGACCGGGGAGACTGGCTGAATCCCCTGATGCTCGCTCAGCGCATGGGGCTCTCCAGACCTCGTACTTCCCGGCGCATACTTGAGGAGGTAAGGGCCGCTTTGCCGCCCACTGCTCAGGTTTACCTCGACTGGGTCCTGCACGAGGGCGCGCCCCATCCACCCCAGGCCCGCCAGACCTTTTCATTGGGCTCCTACCCCCTGGACCCAACCAACCCTCCCGTCCCTTCACCGTGAGCCAGCTGCACGAGCTGCAGCTGGTCTGCTTCCAGACTGGGCCAAGGAAACATCTATACACGCTTGTGCTCCACACCCTTCACGCCCTCACCCTCGTGTCCCGCCCCGATACAAAATGGTGGGACCTCCTGCCACCTTTGCAGGGTGAGGAGCCCCGGTGGGCCAGCCTATATTCCACTTTGGTCCCGAGGCCTGCTGGGGATATCAGTTGGCAGCTCCTTCACGGAGCCGTGAGCACGGGCGCATACTTGGCGCAGTTCACCCCTATCCCAGACACCTGCCCCTTTTGCGGCGTGAGGGAAACCCTGGCACACATATATCTGGAGTGCGCCAGGCTGCAGCCCCTATTCCGGCTCCTCACCAATATTTTATTACGTTTTTGGTTGCACTTTTCTCCTCACCTTCTTATTTATGTACTCCCTATCCGCGGCCCCACAAAGTCACATGATCTCCTGGTCAACCTCCTCCTGGCCCTAGCTAAAATGGCCATCTATAAAACCAGAGTGAGGAGGTTGGCCAATGGAGTCTCCTGTGACTGTGGGGCCTATTTCCGATCCTCCATCCGTTCACGTATCCGGGCAGAGTTCCTCTGGGCGGTGTCTACTGACTCCCTTGATACCTTTGACGAGCAGTGGGCCCTGTCCAGGGTTCTGTGCTCGGTATCCCCGTCCGGTTCCCTTTGTTTGACTCTTTGACCACACTCCTGTCCCTGTTATTTCATTAGTTGTCCCCAGTATTTATTTGGTGTCCAGGTCCTGTGGATCCCCCTCTTAGGCTGGGAGGGGATCCTTTAGCAGTGGGTGGGGGCGGGCCCACCCACTTCCTTGATCCCAATAGGATCACTCTCCTGTAGCCATCTGGCCTGACCCTGTCACAACGGGAAGAGTTGAACAGGCTATACCCTCTAATATAAACACTGCTATATGGGATAAAAGCGCTTACACCATTGTAGCTTATCCTGTTTCCCCCGAACTGCATAACATATACTGATAGAAGCACAGTTCTATGGGTTATAACTGCTTCCACATCAGAGCTTTTAACAGCACTGGTAAAAAAAAAAAAAAAAGTCACTCCCACAACTGTTAAACTTTATGTGCAAACCAGGTCTAAATAAACTGATATGAATGGTGCTGAGTTATCACAGTGATAGGCACCCTAGGCGTAGATAATGACAGAAAGACAGACTTGCTCCTGCTGAGACCATTACGCAATAAGTAGAAGAGAAAGGCGATTGTATTTTCTCCTCTCTCTCAAAGTTGGTCTGTTTGCATTAATGATCTTCTGTCTGTACAATCAGACTCAATATAGCTTCTTAGAATTAAGTAGTACAGGAAGTACAAAATCCATGGCTTCCAAGAGTTACGTTGTTACATCAACAGTGCAGAATCATTAATAAGCATTGTCGAGTGAACTACCGAAAAAAACAAAGAAACCAAGCACTCATATTGTATCAATTTAACAAAACTGTTCTGCAAACCTGCAGTAAAATCCAGAGGCAATGTCCTAAAATTGGAGGAAGGATAAGCTAGTGCCAAAATCTCAAAATGTGCATACACAACAATCTAGATAATTACTGTCCTGTCAATATGCCTTAGTTCCAGGCATAATATTATATTAATATGATAGGCAGATAGAGTAAAGAAATTTAAGAAATAATGGACACTGTCTTCTTTAAGACCTAGATAATGATAAATATTTTCAATAATATTACAGGTTTGGAGAGCTAGGGGAATAGAGTGCACACAGTTTTAGTAAAGCCTTTGACTTGTAGAAAAACTGTAGAGAAAATGAAGTAGTCTTATTATCCAGACAAGGATAGAAATAGGATGATTTTTAAAAATTGTCCAACAAAAGAAACAGATAATTATTAATAGAGTAACTCTGAAATGAAGAAACTCAGCCACAGCACGACATTGTAAAATAATTTACTGAGTGTGTGAAATCCTGTTATGAAACTGGGACATAAAGTTAAACTTTATCGTTGTACAACTTTTCCACCAGTTCAGCTCCAGTGATGTTAGCAACACTGGAAACGATTGCATAGACAGGCTGCTGGCTTTTGCCAGTATATAAGCAACGTGTCATCTAATCCTGCTCAGTGCAGGTCTAAATGACACAATGCTTAAATACCACCAACAGCTGACAAACTCCCAACATTGCTAACACCAGTGGAACTGACTATGTTGTTAGCAACAGGGACAGATGTTTGAAAACTTGCCCTAGTGTAGACAAAGCTTGAGGGGGCTGATTTGAGCAAAACGTTAGGCCAAGCCGTTTGCCCGAAGTGTGAGTAACATCTCCATATCTGAGTCTACTGTACAGCAATACAATTTGTCGTATGAAACAAGGGGCTGCACGTTCCTTAGACTCAAGGAACAACAAAAGAGCCTTTTAAATCTGATTACTGTCACTTCAGATGCACTTGCCATGAAAAAAGTAGACACTACCGTGAGACAATACAGAATTATTATCAGTGAAGCTGAAACAATACCCCCGACTGGGATAATGCTTCCTAGAGAATGGAGGCAGATGAGGCATAAATAGTCCTATGGGAGAGTTTTGCATGGTGATGGTCTAACTTTCAGAGGTTTCAAGGGACACCATAACAGCCAGCGTTGAACGAATATGGATTTGAGGCATCTGGGACAGAAACCTGCAACAATTAAAATATCTATTTTTCCTTTATTTCAATGGATTTACATTCGGGTAACAGAGTTAGGGTTTCTTCTGAACTGAAAGGCACTATAGGAATTTGAAATATTAACTATGTGAAGGTTTACAAAGGCATATGCCTAAAATCCAAATGGACATGAACAAGAAGATGGCTTTTTATACACCTGCAAACACATTTATTTCATTGGAATGCTTCCCAGGGGTAACCAGGGTTGTGCCTCACCACCACCTGCCTGTAGCGTGAAGAAGTCTTGTCTGTCCCTGCTGTGGGTCAGCTCCCTGACTCCACCAGCCTTTGGCAACCCAAGCACTGCCTTTTAGGTGTCTGCAGGCCTTGCCCTCTCTGTACAGGTTAACGATGGGCTCCCTGCACTCCCTGTAGTGTCCAGCCCCTTATCCACTGAACGCTCACAGAATTACGAGGCCTGCTGTTCCCAAAGGGACAGTACACCACTGCTTACTAGTTTTACTTTAAAACACAGTTCTGCATAACACTCAGCACTTAGATATATTTACAGTGAAAATAAGAATAAGTTTATCAAAGAACAAAGATTCAAGTGAGAGTGAGTAAGAATACTGGAAACAAATGGTTACATATAAAACAAAATCATAACACATTCTAAAGAGTACATTTAACTAACAAGGCATTCCCCTATCTCCTACATGATAGCTTACCCCAAGTTCTTTTGCCAGTGTTTTCAACCACTCTCTTCTCATAGGACCAATCCCATTGACATTTGTCATCAGAGACTGAAGGAATCTCTAGGGATTCATCTGTGCCTCAGATATATAGTTTCAAAGGTTCATTGTATTACCCTGCACAGAATAACTCCTGCTGTTTACCTCTTCCTGTTAATTTCCTATCTTTGAAGTGTCCACAATCCTTCATTAGGATTTGGCTCAGACTTGTGAGTGGAAGCCCATTGTGAACAATACAATATTTAATTTGCATGTAAACAGACAGGTAAACATTCCTTATCAGAAACAGAACCTGTTTTTCACTTTTGTTAGTGACCAGTCCCTAGACACAAACCATAAGAACACATTTTCAGTGTATATACATAACTCCCTATACAATATTCATACATACATTTCACAATGATATTGATGACCAGTGTGACACTGGCTTTTATTAGAGACTTCACATGGCAGTCTGGTGAACTAGAATGTAAATACCAGACCCAGGGGACTCCTGTAACCCTTTCGCACACCTTATGCCCTCTGCCAGTTGGCATCAAGAGGTCCCTGGGGCACACTGATATCAAACTAAACCTTTTCAGATGAGGAAACAATGATATATTAAAACACTAACTTTTCATTTTGTACAGTGGGAGCTGTAAGCATCCAAACCTTGTGTTTGATACTGCTAAGGGCTAAATCTCTCAAGTGCCCTATATTACTTTTAGCACCACAGACAGGGAACATTAATTTCTACGGATGTAGCAGATTTTATCAGAGGACTTTCTCTGTGATATGTACCAAATGTAGAGAATGAAAACAACTCTTCACCATTTCAGACATATTTCACATTAGTCAGTTTTTGAAGAAGGAAATACACCTAGTGAATTGCCTATTAAATATTCATAGTTGCTTTTAGAGGCATTGTGGATGCTATTAAAGAAACATTGCTTTGACATTGAAAAAGGTCATTTATTTTCTCTCCAACAATTATTCTTACAAATTTAACAAAAACAAATACACACAAAGATTTCAGACAGAATTATTATAGCTTTATCTTATGACAGAAAGGGATCTATTGTACTACCTTAAACATTAAACAATAGACAGCTGAAGTTAGTCACTTAAACCTCGACTGTCCAAGCTGCTTTGCATAGGGAGAACCCCATTAAAGTCAACAGGGCTGTGCATGAGCGAAAGCCAGGGTCTACGCAACACAAAACAGCTTGCAGGATTGGGGCCTTAGACTCTTCTCTGCCCTTCTTTGTTGCATGATGCAGAGAAGAGTAAAACTACCAAAGAAAACACAAGAGGTTGAGCTATCTCTAGATGGGAGGAAAGATGGCTTTGGAGAATGCCTGTCTGTACTGTGTCTGTACAAAAACTCTGTAAGGATGGGTTGACCCACGTGTCTGTTCCTGTCCCACTTTTCTTTTGACTTAGGACTTTGTTTATCTGACTTTTAGCAGCTGTGCTGCCCCTGGGATTGCTGGACGTGGTGATATTTTGAGGAGCTGTCTTTTGACACTTAATTTTAAATTGTTTAACTTGCTATGTTCCAAATCTATCCAAAGACTCTTTCAGTCTTCTTCAGTTGGTAGCTAGCCATCTTCCCTCTCCCCTTCTCCACTATGGCTGGGATTCACAAAGGTTTTTAGGCACCTAGATCCCGGGAGTTAGGCACCTAAGTACCTCTGTGAATTCCACCCTATGTCAACAGCAGAACATACTCATTTAAAAAGACTAAAATAGTAGATTTACAAGCAGCTATGACATACAGACTACTAATGGTGCACAAACGTTTCAATACACTACAGGAATCTGTAAACTTGATAGATACAAATCAGGAGAGGGACTCTCAGAAATCTGCAGAGTAAATGGCAGAGTTTTTGTGACCACTCAGGATATCAGTGAAATTATTCTAAAGCAAAATGAAATGGTAGGAATAGGCTTGACTCATTTGGATGATATTTGACTATAACTGTCTAAAAAAAATTCAATTTAATTCTATTGAGAAGGTCCCTCCTTAAAAAAAATTCCTTCCTATGAGAGAATACACCCTTGCATTCATATTTTACATGCTATAATAATAAATAATAAGAATAATAATAATCTTTGTTCAAGTATCCCTTGTGAGGTATCATCTGAAAACTCATAACTTGCTGATCAGTAATGTCCTGATAAAATATGTGTGGCAACACTGTATGTGAAGTTATTAGATCCCCCTGTAGGATGTTATTAACACATGTTCTAAACCTGTCCTAAACAAAGGAATGTGTGCTTGCCTTAATTTGCACTTAAGCAGTAAACAGAGTCATCAAGCAGGAAGGGAAAACAAAAGAAGCTCAAACAGGTGGAAAAAAAAACCCAGCAGGAAACATCTGTCCACATACACTTTTTGTCTCCTGGTTCTCAGATGAAAATATTTTTCAAAGAGGGACTAAAAACTATAAAAGGAGGGGCAAACACCCCAAGATACCACACCCCCCTCTCTCCCCCTGCCCATCACATTCTCTTAACCTGAGAAGACACAGGAAACAGCCGTTGACTCTGGGTGAGAGGTCCTAACCAGAAGAGGTTGGTCAGTAATCTTGCTGGAAGCATGTGATAAGGAAATTTTGCTTGAATCGAATATAGTTTGTTAAGTTAGCATCTAGAAAGTATTTTATCTTTATTTTTCTTGTAACCATTTCTGACTTTTATGCCTCATTATTTGTACTCACTTAAAATCTCTCTCTTTGTAGCTAATAAGATTGTTTTATCTAATCCAGTGTATTTAAATCGAAGTGTCTGAGTAACCCCATTTGAGAAAACAAGTTAGTGTATATTATCCCCTTAAAGGAATAATAGACTTAATATATTTGGACTGTCCAGAAGAGGGCTGGGTAGTAAAAAACATACATTTCTGGGGGAAAGTCTGGAACGGAGGATATGTTGGGATCACCCTGCAGTATAACCAAGGTTGGTGGAGAGCCAAGGGTGTGACTGGCAGGCTGCAGTTACACAAATATCTGGGAATGACCTGCATGCTGGTGACTGTTTATGAGCAGTCCAGATTGGAGGCTACAGCAGTAAGGCATTGCAGGGCACTCCAGGTTACAGGGCAGGGGTGACAGAGCCCCCCACTCATCTGGATTGAACCCTGATATGTCACTCTCCCCCAAATCCTAAAACTGTGCTAGATTGTGTAAAGCTTTCTATGATAAACTAAGCATAGGACGCAACAAGGGACCAAGGGAAATCAAACTTAATAGACAATGTAGTGGATTAATCTTTGTTATACTTTTAGGCTGACCAAGAGGAGGAAGAGTTACAGTTCAGTGGGCAAGAAACAAACAAACAAACAAACCAATCCCCCCCCCCACACACACAACACAACTTGATGAGCTAGGCATTTCTTCAACCCTCTTTATCCAGCCAGACTAGGAGTGGATTATCCTGGTTTATGTAGCTACTTAGATTACCTGAAGATGGAAAAATGTTTTAGTAGAACTGGAAGAGTCTGCAAAAGACAATACTGATGATTCTATAGAAGCTCTTGAGGTTTCTTAAATGGACTGATTATAACTGGAGAGAAAGCAGAAAGCTGAAATACCTAATCATATCCCTGAGTACAAATGAAAAAATGGACCTTATGGAGAACCACACAATTCTCATTGCCTTGAACGATGTGCTTTACATTAAGCAAGGTCAATACATGATAAGAACAACTCATGATTTTCCTTACGGTTTGTCTAATTCCTTGCCATAACGCAACATCTGCCCTTCGCACGTTATGCTGAAAAGGCTAAAAATAATCTAACCACTTTCTCCACCACTAGCCAGTTATTGCCTTTTTACAATGTACCTACCGATAAAGTATGTCTGATACAAAACATTTTACATATGACAAAAAAGTGAGGAGATATAAAACTATTTTAATGGTCAAAATAAATAAATTATAGATTTTGTCTGCTATCCCAATTCTGAGCTTGCATGTACAGATTTATGAACCCTGGGGTTTGCAGGGAGAGACTATTGGGAAAGAAGTTAGTCCTAATTGTATCTTTTTTGGTTAGAGGTCCAACACCACCATAGCATGAGGCAATGTCAGTTCTGATCTGATTACATATGTTGTAAAGAGGTGAATTTAACCCTGGGCTTGTCTATTATATTATATATGTGTACATTTATACACACACACACACACACACACACATATATAAAGTTCCCTGATGAATTTATGAAAATACAACTTCAAAAAGAAATATCCACCTGTAAAAATCACCAAACATTGAATCATTTCTCCAGTAGGTGTGGTAAAGTATGGGGTAAAGTTTCATCAACATTATAGCATGAGACAAAAGAAAGATATCCAAAACACTGAACATTTTCTTAACAAACCATCATTTCTGGAAATACAATTATTTATGAGATGAAGATTTCACCATATCTTTTTAATATAAAATCACACCCAACATATTCAAGAAATGTAATGCATAGACACCATATTTTACATCATTCAATACTGCAGTGTCACAAGGTTGACTTCAATTGAAAAAGAATATGTACGATTGTGGATGATCTCTTTTCAAATATCAGGATAGAAATGTGTGCCAGTTAGGGAAGAAATGGGTTTAAAAAAATTGCACAGTAACATATAAATGTATATTCATTCTATTAGGTTTTGAAAAGAAATGAATATTGAATAACTGGACCATTGAAATCTTAACCACAGATAGTATGTGTGATTTCTTAATACAATATTTACCAGTGGGACCATATTGTCTTACTGACTACAGTTATCACATTGCCTTAGAGAGAAAAGAGAAGGTGGAAGATAAGTGGTCATCAGTTGTGAAATAGTTTAAAGTAAAAGCTAAGAACAAGGACTCTTTCACTTCAGCACTCAGCATCATATGCAGTCTCTCTCACTCACTCTGCACCATGTTGCACTATTCTCTCTCTAGATGTTCCCCTACACCATCATTTAACACTACTAATCACACATACTACTTTTTGAGCTCACTACTGCACCACATCCACTATAGCATGACTGAACGTGGAGTGGGAACACCTCCAGCATCAAAAACCTTTTCCATTTACAACCCTGGAGGAACAGTTTTGGATTACTATAATTTTCAAATTAGGTTTAGAATTTTTAGAAGTAAGCAAGCCCATCCCTTTGAAATGGAGGAACCACAATGTCACTGTGACGGTGCCCCCCATAAGGCTTTATAGAAATATGCTTACGACTATAAATGACATAACTGGAATATGTTCTATGTTACCTATGCCATGTAACATATCTATGTAAAGGTTTTGATCTACTGAATCTATTAATCCTATTTGTATGCATGTATCATTTTTGTATTAGAAATTATGAATATTGGCCACGTACTGGCTTGATTTCTAAATAACCTTGTAGTAAAGCATTTGGTCAGTTCCCGGAGAAAGGAATTCGCAAAGTTAAGTGCCCAATTAAGAAGCACTTACAGAACAATGCATCTTGGAATGCTCCAATCCACATAAGAAGTCTTCCTGGAGACATTCAAGATGCCATGTGGGCAATGGCTTCTGCCTGTAAAAACTGTTAGTCATGCATGGACATGTGACTTGACCAGGTGACTCCAAAACTCCATCCTGGAGCTGGACTTTGCATAGGAGAGAGGAGGGGGTCTCCACCCACAAGAGAAAGTTTATTTAAGCCTGTGGGAGACCCCTCCATCTTGTCTTCAGTTGGCTAAGGAGATAGCCTCTCCACCCCCAAGGATACCTGAAAGAAACTGGAACAAAGGACAGTAACTACAGGGGATGTAAGTGCTTGCTGGACCCAGAATAGAAGGAGGCTAGACTGTAAAAGAGAGCTTACTGGAACTGGTGAGGTTTTTATCTGTATTCAGTTTGACTAGACGTAGATTTGCGTGTTTTATTTTATTCTGCTTGGTAATTCACTTTGCTCTGTCTGTTACTACCTGGAACCACTTAAATCTTACTTTCTGTGTTTAACAAAATCACTTTTTACTTATTAATTAACCCAGAGTATGTATTAATACTTGGGGGGGGGGGGGGGAGGCAAGCAGCTGTGCATACCCCTCTATCAGTGTTATAGAGGGTGAATAATTTATGAGTTTACCCTGTATAAGCCTTATTCAGGGTAAAACGGATTTATTTAGGGTTTGGACCCCATTGGGAGTTGGGCATCTGAGTGTTAAAGGCAGGAACACTTCTTAAATTGCTTTCAGTTAAGCCTGCAGCTGTTAGGGGACGTGGTTCAGACCTGGGTCTGGGTTTGCAGCAGACTAGCGGGTCTGGCTCAAACTGGGCAGGGCACTGAAATCCTAAACTGCTACGGCAGGAAATCAGGGGCAGAAGTAGTCTTGGCAGATCAGGTGGCAACTCCCAAGGGGGTTTCTGTGATCCAACCCATCACAGTCACATTGTGTAGAGCAGTTCTATATCCACTGCCATAGTTAACGGAATCCAGATTTTTTTACTGGCCTACTGGAATCAGTTATTTTGGTTCCCATATTTTGTTTTAAAAATTCATGAATAGTTCCTTAAGGGAGGGAGTATTAAAACCCTTGGGGCTCTAGAATGGCCATATTCCACTGACTTGTTAAAACAGTGTTCTCAGAGGAAATAGGGACAAGATAAAAGATGTCTCAACATTTATTCAGCGTTTCAAACAGCATTTAACCTAGGAGTTTGGGAGGTACAGATGACCACAAAACTATCAAAGCACTAATGAGGAAAGAGTTCTGTGCAACTGCTGAGAAAAACAGCACTACCATACATGGTATGAAAGCAGAGTGGCAGCAAAGTTAACAGGAAAATAGAAAGTCTGGTGCTCTAAATGTTGGCAACTGTCCAAAGTAATAAACTCTTCTCAGTGTATGAAGCGCTTCAGTATATGATGTGAACAAGGCAAAAGGAAAAATCACCCTGAACTGTATTTAGGAAAATGGTTTCTCTTAAGCAGCTCTTTAGGTCTGACAAAGAAGTCCCCTAGTTAATACATAAGAAATCGAAGACATAGAAAGCAGAAACAGTAAAGATGCTGCAAAATGCTAAATGCGGGAAAGATGAGGAAAGCAGTCAGCATCATTAAGATGAATAAGAAGAGCCAGCAGCAAAAGCAGAGAAAGCTAAGGTAGTTGAGAAAGAGAAAAACTGATAAATTCAAGACACAGGAGGCCTGATTCTCCATAGCCCCACACCTTATGAAGTCATTTACATCAGTGCTAGGTGAGTGCAAACCATTACTTACTCAAACCATTCAGATTTTATAATGATTCTAGTCACTTTGCACTGGAATCGAGAAAGAGAGAGAGGATTTATGCACAGCCGAATCAACCTGTGGAATTCTCTGCCGCATGAGGCCATGAAGGCAAATGCTGTGGCTGATGGTGACTTAGCAATGATAATATACACATCTCTTCACCATCTCCTGTCTGGATTACGGCACTGCAGGTTATTTGGGCAGGAAACCCTCAGCCTTTGAAACACTGCAGCTGGTGCAGAATGTAGCAGTGTGCCTCCCCTGCAAAACAGGCTGCTAACAGTACTCCGCCCCAGCTCTCCAGTCTCTGCATTGCTCACCCTGGAACAACGGGGTAAGTTTAAAGCCCCCAACCTTATGTTCAAAGTGCTAAATGGTCTGATCCTAGGACACCTTAAGGACCACCTCATCCTCAGGACCCTCAACCATCCTCAACTGTTCCATGCCTCAAGAAAAATGGAACTGTCTTTCCCAAGAGTAAAGCTTTTCTCAGACTGGGTTTTAGTGGGGATTGGCCTGAGCCTGGGGAACTCTTTCCATCAGCAACTCAGAACTACTGGAAAGCTCACCATGTGCTAATCCAGCTCCACGAAGTACTTCTTCTAATTTGCCTTCCCGAAAATTAACACAGATCATCAACTCACTGAGAAAACCCCAAACAAACTAAAAACACTACAAGTGCAATTACCTCTCCCCCTACTCCTGGGGGGCAGGACAAGGAGAAGCAGGATGCAGAAGAAACTTCAACTGACAGACATGAGTCTCCTTGTTTAATTTTCTAACTCTGGAAGGTGCTCAAATGCTACATTAATGGGAGTAGGGTATATGAACCTGAACAGAACAGAACAGAGGAAGCAGATGAGACTTATGGAGATGCTATCAAGGTAAAGTGAAGAACTAGTCCGGAACTTTAGTTTTCTAAAGTGTTTGTTTGACTTTTGTTTCTTATTGATATTTTTCATTCCTCTCAGGCACAGTTTGATTTTGCTGTCTAAAAAAAAAAAATCAATCAAGAGATGAAGACTTTTTAAAATAAAAATTATTCCGGTCACAGTGGTATTTTGGAAGGGAGCTTTCCCCAAACTATCCCTTTTCCTGGTAATTCCCCTTTTCAGGTAATTTGATGATACTTTCAAAAGGTATCAGTAGGTATTAGTGCAGAATATTTTAGTATCAACAAATACTTATCACTAGCTAAAGTAGAAGCTGATTCTTTGTGTCAAGTATAACTGTTTTTGAAGTCAAATGTATAAAGGCATGACAAGAAAGCCTCTTCTTCATGAAAGCCATCAATTTAATTCATAAAGGAACAATCCGATTTACCAGGTGGCTGAGTACCCAGTAGTATAATTAGTGTAATAGATTTATGGTTTTGGATGTTTATATTAAACTGTTATCATTGCTCCTGGGAACTGCATCTGTTGATGTAATTAGGTAGAGTATGTTCTGAACAGGGACACAATGCATTATTAAACCTGCATTTGGCATGATTTCCAGACATAAAATGATCAGCCCATATTACGGAGTTTGTAAAAGGATACAATCAAAATTCTTAGGTGATATAAAACACAGCCAATTTAAAACCATGCAATTTATTAAGTGCCTTTAGAAACATAATTTGTCTTTGGGAACACATACCTGTACTTTGCAGTCAAATACAAACTATCAATACTAAAGAATACCTACAATATACCGAGGATATGATGGTAAATATTTAGGGCCAGACTGTGCCTGTCTTTGAGCAAGAGGGGGAAGAAATATACAAGTAGCCTGCCCAGTTCCTTACAAACTCACATAAGATCTGGACACAACCACAGTCCTTGCACTACAGGTGGTAGAGTTTCAATCTAATTTTACCTTGCCATAGTCGCACAAAGTGTGTGTGTGTGTGTATGTGTGAACTCTGTTCTCCTGTTTTGTTAAGTGGTGTCTAATGTAAAAAATAGGGAATTGTCTTTAGCGGTAGTAGTAATCAGTAGTAGTGTTGGTCAGAAAACAAGAATTCCATTTTGCAAAACAATGCAGTGTTACATTTGTTTTCTTTTGCATCAGAACAAAACTGAGACATTTTAAAAAATTTCAGGCTTGTGTCTGTGGGAGAGAGAGAGACACACACACTCCTGCCAATAGCCCAGTGGTTAGGGCACTCACCTGGGAGGTGGGAGAATTGAACCAGAGTTTTTCACATTCCAACGGAGTACCCTAACCACCACACTATAGACTTAGTGTCTTTCTTGATGTCCCAAGGAATATTTAATTATTTACACAATGTGGAACAGCTCCAACGGGAGACAAGGAGAGAGACGTTTCTGAGAAAAGTTTTGGTTTTCACTCTCTCTTCCATCTAAGACAACAAAGGAACCAGCCCTTTGACTTTGGGGCGGGGGGGGAGGGGGAAGGGCATCCTGACCTGAGAATTTGGTCAGAAATGTTGCTGGGAACATGAGGTAAGGATTTTACCTTGAATCGAGTCTAGTTTGTTAAATCTTAGCTACTAGAAACCATTGTATCTTGATTTCTCTTGTAACCATTTCTGACTAATACCTTACGCTCACTTAAAATCTCTCTATAATTAAATAAACTTGTTGCATTTTTAATCAAAACTAATCCAGTATTGTGTTTTAACCGAGCTATTTGGTAACTCCGTTTAAAGTAACAAACTGTTGGATATTGACCCCTTAAGGGGCAATGGATCTATAATATCTGAACTATCCAGGAAGAGACAGGACACCGCAGAACACACATTTTTGGGGAAATTCAGGATCAGGAGAGTGTTGGGTTCACCCTGCAAGTAGTAACCAAGGCTGTTGGAACCCAGAGTGTGGCTGGTGTGTTGCTGACAGGCTGTTGGGGTCAGAGTTGTGGGACCAGGGCTGCAGCTATACACAAAGATTCAGGATATGATCTTCATGCTGTTTGGCTGTTTGTAAGTGGCCCAGGTTGGGAGCTACAACGGCAAAACATTGTGAGGCACCCCATGTCACAGGGCAGGAGGTGACAACCCCCCACTGGTCTGGATTGGATCCTGGAATGTGACATCCTTCTACACTGTTTTATAGGAAGCCAAACATTGCATGCTACAAGTTTCCTCCAGTTATCCACTGAGGGTGAGAGATCCTCAGGTGATAGCCACAGAGAGTTAGAGAAGAAGAGGTTTCAGTAAACAAGATGGGAGGTAATAAAGGGCCTGCTCAAGAGCTGTTAGAAGTCTGGACAGAAAAAGAAGGTCTAATCTTGAAATACTATGGGGGAAGAAGCAACAGGAATTGGACACAGCCTGGATGTGAAGGGCAATGGAAGGGAAGGAGTCAAACTTGGAGCAAAATGACGGCGCTGTTCCCAATGATCAAGAATAGGGCTAGAGGTAAGAATTTGAGAGGAAAAATAAGGCATCCATGAGGAGATGTCAGGAAGTCAAACTGAAACACATGTTCTGATGGAGGGAGGCAGGGAGGGAGGGAGGGAGGCATGAGTTAGCATTTGTGAGTCATCAATATAGAGATATAGCTTAAGTTGTGTGAGGCCATGAGATTACCCAGACAGAGATTGTAGAGGAAGAAGAGCAGGAGACACAGATAAAGCCCTATGAGAAGGTGGGAGAAAGAAAAGTGGGAGAAGGGAGGAGGACTTCTTACTTCCTCCTCTCCCTCCCCATCATTCCCCCAATCCATGCTTTTTCATAGTGAATGGGAATAGTGGACTTCAGGAAAGAGCCACTTCTGCCAGCTTTGGTCTGCTCAATTGTTCAGCAGCATTATATCTGCTAACCTTTGTTCTTTGTAGTTATCCTTCCAAACATGACAGCAGCAGAATCATTTGGAGGCCTGCTAATGTCTAGCTATGGGAAGAGCAGAGGTAGGCATTGAATGGACAGTAGAAGAAAGAAGGGGAAATAAGAGGGAATAAATGATCCACATCACCCAGGACACTAACTGCAATCAGGTAATATGCAGGTTCCCTAGCAATCACCATTGTACACGTACACATTGAAAACAACATTGGCTGGGTCATGTCATAGCAAACAAAAATTACAGTTGTCTCACAGAGGGGCTTGTCAGCCAGGATGACTCACATGTTGTGTAGAGTAGATAAAGAGATTCCTAGTAGACAAGAGACATTGTGGTCCTGATCCTCAGAGGTATTTAGGAGCCTAAAACTCATTTAAATCAATGGGAGTTAGGTGCCTATATACACAATGATCATACAGGAAATACACTGGAGTACCATTAGCATGTCTAAAGGGATGAGGATTCCAGACAGTGTCAATGCTACAGGGGTGGAAGATTTCAGAATTTAGTGGCAAACTTTGATACTGAGTCACTCAGAAAATTGTCATTTCACTTACAATGATGGGAAGGGAAGAAGAGAAATGCAAATTAATTTCAAAGCACATTTTAGATATGCACAACAATATGTATATATATTTGATTAAACTACAAATTATAAAATTATATGCATTTTAAGCATTTTCCATACTTTTAAAACATTATTTGATTTTTTTTAAAAATGTTTGGAAATGACTTAATGATATGGACGGTGAAAGGGCTGTAAATCCCAACTGTGCATTATGAGAAATAATTAAATGGGTTCTAAGCCTCTTCAGCCTATCTGATTGTAGCTTATATCCAAAACCATTTTATAAGTCTGTATAAAGAACAGCAACAAATAAGAGTGACATACTTAAATATACCTCAGAAGCTTTGCCCATACCATGGGTATCTCTGTAACAGCTTCTATTTTATGAACAGTTTAAATGAAAAATTACATAACATGCTATTTTCTCTTATTTTTGGTAATTCAGAAAAAAACCCAGTGTTGTATATTTCAGATACATAGTGGGATAGGAAGAGTGTTATAAGTGTCTGAATTCCGTGACCATTTTTTAAAAGAATCACCTGGATGAACGAGGTCATATGACATTGATAAAAAGTCATTATGTAATTTTTCCTCTCAAAAGAAAGAATGTTAATATTAGGGGAGAACATTCCTTTGACTTGGGCAAGTAGAAATCAAGCTAATAGGAAACAGACAATGGAACTTGCTGATGTGTGTTTCAGAAACAGTTTCTAGTTCTGAGACCAAGCATGTTAAACTAAAATATATGGAAAACAATTCACTAAAATCTGATGGATTTTAACCGTTTGGGACAGAAACTAATTCTCTAACTGATTCGACTTCATTGTAAAACCTATTTATGCCAGAGTCAAAGTGTTTATGTTCTAAACACTTGAATGTTTTATTTTCATTTTTAGACATCTGTTATTAAACCGACATCAAAATATGTAAGGTTCTAGAGGGGAAAGAATTATAACTGTATTTCCCAGAAATGTATATTTGGGCATATTTGTGCAAATGAAAATATACCTGGGCACTGAGCTATAATTAACATCCCACAGTTGCAGTATTTCAAAATGTGACATTCATATATGAAACTCAAAGCAAAGGTCAGCAAGCTAAATTTTAAAACACGAAGGTCCAAAGTCTGTAACAGCCAACATGCCATGTACAGAATTCTCATTGAAACCAACAGGAATTCTGCAGACTGAACAATTGTAGGATCAAGACCCCAAAACTAACAGCTCTCCATTTTAGTCTTCTTCTATCTTTATTTAGCTCTGAAGGTCTTCATCTTTGAGGACAGTTTCAAATTTTAAACAGGGATAAGAAAAGGAGAGAGATGTAACTTCAAAAGATAAGTACAATGTTTTTATATTAGTGCTTAACAGTGAATATTTCACAGAGGAGTCAGTGCTGTTCCTTGTAAATGGAAAGCTCTATGTAAACCTATTAATACAAATTACAAAGGCTGTCTAACAGACTTAATAAATACTGTAGTACTAAAACTGCCAAAGGAATGTTACTTTAAACTGTTTTGCCTACAAGGCATTTGAGGGATTATTTGAAAAGCTTTTATGTCTGAATATAAAAGGTTTACATGAGCAGAACGGGGTTTTGAAATTTAGAAAATAGCTTAAACAGAAAGCCATGTCTAACTAGCTGGCACAGGCTTTCATTCTTCATGGCTATCTCAACAGAATGCTTCCCCCAGTTTGGGCTTTGTTAAACCTCACTCAAATCGTCTCTGCATTACACCCATGAAGGGGCAAGAAACAAATAAAGCTAAAACTGAATATTATTGTAGTGAACTCTGATCACACACTAAGCCTCAAGAGCCCCAATAAAAACTAAGAGATATATGGTGGGTAAACATCTCTCTAAGGGGGAGACTATCACTTGCTTTATGCACCCATGAAGGGGAATAAGAGAAAATAAGGCAACCCTTACTCTGCTGCACCATCTGCCCGTGCATGGGGTGGAGTAGTGGCGGGCCCTATCAGGAGAGCTGTTTAGAGGACGACGATTCTGTTTTGTGGCAACTTTTGACATTTGTTTTAGCTCAGCACTGGAACCGAAACAAGCCCTTAGTTTTGTTTTCATTAAAATGTTCTGAGTCAGAGTCTCAGCTTTCTAATCAAAACTTGAGCTTTTTGAGGGTAAGACTCACACTCTGTAGTCTGGTGGTTAGGGCACTGGGATGTATGAGAACCAGCTTCAAGCCTCTGCTCTGCCTGATTCCGAGTAAAATTTTCCAATGCAGGTCACTCTGAATTAGGCAGAGCAGAAACTTGAACCTGGGACTTACACTCCAACCACCAGGTTACAGAGGGTGAATGTAGCACATATGCTCTCTGCTGACCAGTGTGCTCAAGAACCAAAAACCCTTCCCAATGAAAACTTAGTCAAAGCATTTTGGCTTCAATGCAATTTGACCAGCTCTATTAAGGGGGTTCCAAAGAGGACGGATCTAGACTGTTCTCAGTGGTAGCTGATGACAGAACAAGGAGTAATGGTCTCAAGTTGCAGTGGGGGAGATTTAGGTTGGATATTAGGAAAAACTTTTTCACTAGGAGGGTGGTGAAACACTGGAATGCGTTACCTAGGGAGGTAGTGGAATCTTCTTCCTTAGAAGTTTTTAAGGTCAGGCTTCACAAAGCCCTGGCTGGGATGATTTAGTTGGGGATTGGTCCTGCTTTGAGGAGGGGGTTGGACTAGATGACCTCCTGAGGTCCCTTCCAACCCTAAGATTCTATGAGGCTGCTACAATATTTCTGAACATGCACGTGAACAGGGGTAACTAAGATGCCATTTTTCAGGGTGACTTAGTGTTAAAGACTAGAGAATTCAATGGGACACTAGTAGGCATTTGGCTGGCATTTTCAGAGAGACCTGCTTCTCCTCTAACTCAGGGCAATTTTAGAGCTCTGACCACCAAATCAGCACAACTGTACTGTAAGGGCCCTGTCTTGCAATCCTTGAGGATCTAAAGCTCTCACTGTGCTCTAAATAGCTACAGACTATTGGATCTAACAGGTTATCCTAGAGTCTACAATGGACAAATACTCTGCTATGAAATCAATGTAGCTACAAAAAATATATTTTATGGAATAATTACAGTTTAATCCAGGAAGGACCAGACTATCATACAAGAAGATCTGGATAACCTTGAAAATGGGAGTAATAGAAACAGGATACAATTTAATAGTGCAAAGTACAAAGTCATGCATTTAAGACAAGAAGAATTTTTGCTACAATCTGGGGACATATCCATTGGAAACGATAGAGGAGAAGAAAGACCTGGGTGTATTGGTTGATCGCAGAATGACTATGAGCCTCCAATGTGATGTGGCCATGAAAAAGCTTAATGCAATCCTAGGATGCATCAGGTGAAGTGTTTCCAGTACAGATAGGGAAGTATTATTACCACTGTACAAGTCACTGGTGAGTCCTCATCTGGAATACAGTATGCAGTTTTGGTCTCCCATGTTTAAGAAAGATTAATTCAAACTGGAACAGGTGCAGAGAAGGGCTACTAGGATGATCAGAGGAATAGAGAACCTACCTTACAAGAGGAGACTTAAGGAGCTTGGCTTGTTTAGCTTAACAAAATGAAGGCTGAGGGGAGATATAATTGCTGTGCATAAATACATCAGAGGGATAAACTTCAGGGATGGAGAGGAATTATTTTAAGTTAAGCACCAATGTTGGCATAAGAAAAAATGGCTATATACTGGCCATCAACAAGTTTAGGCTTGAAAATAGACTAAGGTTTCTAACCATCAGAGGAGTGAAGTTCTGGAACAGCCTCTCAAGGGGAGCAGTGGGGGCAAAAAACCTCACTCATTTCAAGACTGAGCTTGATAACTTTATGGAGGGGATGGTATGATAAGATTGCCTACAATGGCATGTGGCCCATCTGCGACTGCCAGTAGCAAAAATCCTCACCTGCCAAAGATGGGACACTAGATGGGGAGGGCTCTGAGTTACTACAGAGAATTCTTTCCCAGATGTCTGGCTGCTCAGCGTCTAACTGATCACCATGTTTGGGGTCAAGAAGGAATTTTCCCCCAGGTCAGATTGGCAGAGACCCTGGGGCAGGGATTCACCTTCCTCTGCATCATGGGTCACTTGCTGGTTTAAACTAGAGTAAATGGTGGATTCTCTGTCACTTGAAGTCTTTAAATCATGATTTGAGGACTTCCATAATACAGCCAGAGGTGAGAGGCCTATTACAGGAGAAAGTGGGTGACGTTCTGTGGCCTGCGATGTGCAGGAGGTCAGACTAGATGATCATGATGGTCCCTTCTGGCCTTAAAGTCTGAGTCTGAGACAGAACATATTAATGTACAATGAAAAATTATCTCCTCTTCAGACGGAGTGCTCCACATATAATCCTTTGTAGGCCAGATGTTTCTGAACACAGTGTCATCCAAAGGTTTTAAACTCTCTGATTTACAAAGAGTGGGTAACAGAAAACTATGTCAAGAGAAAAATGCTGAACTTCTCCGCAGAAAAAAATGGACTATTCGTGGAAATTTTTTCAGTCCATTGGTATTAAACAGTTTTTCCAGTTTCTTAATACTATCTAGCTATTCTAGTCTCTTCAAATGCACATCAATGCTTTCAATGAAACATTTCCTACTACATTCACACCAGTTTTTTTTGCCTGCCAACTTTGCATTCTGTGTAAAAGACTGTAATTTTTGAACTACATGGAGCATTTACTTTATAAAGAATTCTAGACACAGCCCAGGAAAATGGGTCAAAAGTCTACTTTTTAAACTGTGCATTGTGAAATTTGAGTTCAAACTCCATCCAAATAGAATTCCGAGTACCTCTTCAGGGCTCATATTCTAAATCTTCATTGAGCTTCATGGTAAACAAACAAACAAACACCCCCCATTATTGTTTATCTTGCTTGGCTACCAAATCGTTTTTTCTCATAATGCACAGGTAACTGAAGATGCCTCTACAGTATACTGACAAAGCCTTTTTGGAGCAGTGCAATCTATGAAAAGGAAACCTGGCACTGGGTGCCATTCTTTTCGATACCTATTCACTTTTGCATGGATTATCTTTGAAACACGGATTTCATTAAAGTCTCCTGAGAGAGCTTTTTGCATTACAGAATTAACTGATTTATTTTTCAGTCTAGAATGAAACTTTGTATGGGCAATTGATCTGTGTATGGCTTGCCCAGGCTGAGCCACATGGATTACCTGCCACTTGTCAAAGGAAAACAACAAAGAGAGTGTGCCGCTAAACATGTTGAAGTAAATGACTAGACTTTCACTTTCACAGCTAATGTGTATGTTGGCTTTGATTTTCAGCTTGGCCTTAACAAGGATTCTTTTGTTGCACCTGCAATTTTGCAGGCACAGTTTATGTGTCTGAAAAATATCTGGGGGTTGTGGTGGATAATGAGCTGAATATGAGCTCCTAATGTGATGTTGTGACCCAAAGAGCTAATGCGATCCTACAATGCATAAAGAGGAGAATCTCAAGTAAGAGTAGAGAGGTTATTTTACCTCTTTATTTGGTACCAGGGCAACCTCTTCTGAAATAGTGTGTCCAGTTCTAGTCCCCACAATTCAAGAAGGATTTTGATAAATTGGAGAGGGTTCAGAGAAGAACCACAAGAACATTAAAGGATTAGAAATCCGGCCTTATAGTGATAGACACAAGGGGCTCAATCTATTTAGCTTAACAAATGTAAAGTTAAGGGATGACTGATTAGAGTCTGTAAGTAAATAAATACATGGACAACAAATGTTTGGGCTCTTCAATCTAGCAGAGAAATGTGTAACACAATCCAATGACTGGAAGTTGAAGCTAGACAAATTCAGGCAGGTAATAAGGCATAATTTTTAACAACAAGAATAATTAACCATTGGAACAATTTACTAAGGATTGTGGTGGATTCTCCATCACTGACTATTTTTAAATCAAGCTTGAATGTTTCTTCTAAAAGATCTGCTCTAGGAATTATTATGGGGAAGTTCTGTGGCCTGTGTTATATACAGGAGGTCAGACTAGATGATCACAATGCTCCCTTCAAGCCTTAGAATCTATGATTGCCATTTAGATGCCTAAGTGCTTGATTTGTGATTGCAATCAGGCATGGTGCTTAGAAATCTAAAGAATAAACTGTGCCTGCTAATAATGTGGTATTTATGCTGTTCGTGAAACTGCAGCTACCCCATATGGTATAACTTTCTTTGTAAATTCATTAGCTCTTGTTATTTACATACTGGATAATAGGATTAGAAAAGTAAGTGACTGAAATGCCCTCTTATAGAGACTCAAATCTATCCAAATGCTTAACATAGTCTATAACAGAAGACATGTCAGATAGTAAATTGACACTGCAGTTGATCTTATTCAAAAGGGAAGATCAGAGAAGATGTAGCTTTTCCCAAATGTTTGTCCCAACTGGGAGAGAAAATTTGCAACTCTAGATCAGATTTCTTGGTATTTGGCTTAATGCAGTTGTAGAGTGAAATCCAGGCTCTAAAGAAAGCAGTAGGAGTTTTGAAATAAATGTTGGTTACAGTTTCTCCATGTGTGCGTGGGTGTGCATGAACATGGGCAGGTGTGTATATGTGGCAGGAGGGATGATGTTGAGATGAGGACAGGGAATTAAAAAGGAAAGGACAGGAAGGAATTTGATTTTACTCATCTTGCAACTTTCCCAAAGTATATTTTAAAATTAAGTTTCAGGTAGCAAGAGAGACAATATATAACTAGTAATACGAACAAAACAATAGAACGTAGCCCATTCAGAATGCATCAACACTTAAAAGGCAGATCCTCAGCAATAGGTCAAAAGACACTATGGAATTTTGAGTGTGTGGCAGCAGGTCCACGCAGCTAGCTGGTGCACAGCAGCCTATACAGCACTGTTGAGTTACAACCGAACTTGCTGCACACTAAGGCTCTGTGTGGACAAGACCTTAGAGTGATTAAAATTACTGCCTCTCACTGACCCACATGCTGAGTTTAGGTAGGGTGACCAGCTAGCAAGTGTGAAAAATCAGGAGACTTTTTGTTTTTCAGGGGGAGGTATAGCTGAGTATAAAAGACAAAGCCCCTAATATCAGGATGGTCCCGATAATTTCAGGACGTCTAAGCTTACAAGATAGCTTTTCTAACTGCCAGCTCTGCAAACACAACTCGGGTTCTGCAAGTTAAGCTATTCTTTCCAACTCATGCATCACAACCAATAATAAAGGGTGTACAACTGGAACTTCGTTAGTAACACTGTCAATGATGCATGAGCGGGAACAGAACACAGCTCATTCCACCGTAACTGTGTTGGCTCGGAAGTACTAACAAGAGAACAAAGTAGGAGAAGTTATTTTTTGTCAGAAAAGAACACTGATATAACTGAATATATATTGGAGCAAGAGCTGTTGATTAAAAATGTGGCATTTTCACATAATCACTTTTCTGAGCCTAATTGTATTTTAAGTTTCAGCTTTTAAAGGTTGTTCTCTACTCATCCTGTATTTCAAGCCTTTTACCTCACTTTGACATGGTCTTAATCTAATTTTGGTTTTACATTCAGGGATCAGCCAAGAGTCACTATATTATACTATACTGTGTATTCTTGTCATTTGTGATTTCTCATTGCATTCATTACTTTCAACAAGTCTTGAGCCAAGTCATTGCTGAGTACATGCAGCTTTCTCAATACACACTCCTAAATCTCTAAAGCCTTGTCCTCATTAGCACAAAGTTATAGCCATATTAAGGGAAACTACTTTAGAGAGTACTTACTATCCCTCCACAAACACATTCAGAACCCATAAAGTCAAAAAATAATAATATATTTATATAGTATCTTTGATTCAGAATGATCCCCAAATGGTTTTCAGACTTAAACTATACCTACTGGTAGCTATCAGTTCACACACATTAGTTGAAGGTAAAAATGAGCTGTCTTGCAACGAGAACCTATTTCATACTTCTGCTGCATATCAACTGCCAGATGTTGCCCCAAAAATATCAGTTGCCGCTTAAGGCAGAAAATCAAGCACAATTAGGGGATGATTTGGTAACATTTTGACACGGATGGTGACCATGTTGAAGTTTTGAATCTGGCATGGACCACTAAAGCACATAACACGAATGGTTAACAGAAAACTGAGAAATGCTGATACACAAAACCAACCCTTTCTTTAACTGAAAGTGAACATCAATGGGCAGACTGAAACCCAAACATGCTGACTGATTTTTGAAAAATATCAGAAATTAGTTCATGGGCAATGCTCTACCTCCAGTGACTCTGAGGGGCATGCAGTATTTGCTTGTTGGCACATAGAGGACTGAAGGGTTTTGTTGGTGTTTTACAACATTTTATTGATTTCATACGGAAACGGTAACCTACATATATAAAATAAAAATAGAGGGCCTGATCCTATTATCCTAATTTACATGAGCAGACTGACTACTCATGCAAGATTCCTATTTATTTATATCAGCAAATTTAAAGTGACTTTTGTTATGCTATTTAGGTAAAGTAGCTAGGATTGCATTATTGGGCCTATTTATAGTATATAAACACAACCGGTGAGATTCTCACCCCCACTGCAGCCCCTTTTTGCCTGGTAAAAGTGCCAGAGTGATGAAGAGGGGCTCTAAAAGTTCCTGATCCGTGAGGGAGAATTCTTGGTACAGAAAACAGCCTAAAGGCTTTCTTCTGAATTTCCCCTTGCAAGTACGGGTGTAGGGCAGTGCTTGCCAAACTGTGAGTCACTGTTGCTTTGGGGAGCCCCAAAGGATTCATGGTGGAGCCACGAGTATCTGGGAAATTTTTTTAATCCATATGCTTGTTTTTTTCAAATTAAGAGACTATTAAACTAGACTTTAAAATCACCTGCATCTTATCTATGCATCTTACACTGCTGTTGCTATGGCGGCGGGGGGAGGGAAGGGGAGGATCTCTCTGTGCCCTTCACTCCTACAGAGGGCCTTCTCCAGAGATGCTGCTGCTGGGGGCAGGATTCAGCAGGAAGGATCTTGGAGGAAAGCTCCCTGCTGGAGTGGAGGACAAAGAGAGGCTTGTAGTGCTGGTGGAACTAGCAGATAAGGAATGGGGACAGAGACTGAGTGGGGAGACTGGTGCATCTAATTTTTATAATGGAACATTTTTTACCAAATGCTAAGCCTACACGTAGCAAAGGTTTGGCTGCAGAAGAAGACGATTTTAAGAAAGTTAAACAGAAAAGGAAGAAAAGTAGATAATGCGATGACAGTTACATTATGTCAGATTTTCATGTCTCAATATTATTGCACAAAGTCCACAGCCACAATGTGTCATTTATTTTCAGGTGTTAGTAAATGAAACTTTGAGGTCAGGGAAACTACAGAGGCATTTAGAAACCAAATACCAAGCATTCGTAAATAAGAGCTGTGATTTTTTCCACCAAATGAGAAGCATTAGCCAAAAAAAAAAAAAAAAAAAAGTCATGTCTAAACAAGCAACTATTCCCCAGAAAGACTTAGAAGCATCTTATGTTGTGGCCATGCAGGTTACAAAATGCAAACAAGCACACACCATTGGAAAGACCCTTCTATTTCCAGCAGCAATAGACATGTGTAGAATTATGATTGGGGAACAAGCAGCCACAGCACTGAAAACCATTCCCATGCCAGAAGGACAGGGCTGGTCGCGGTGGTGGGCCCTGGAAAAACAGGGGCAAGATCTAGGGAGAGACTGCAGGGAAGGCAGGACTTTTCTACAGAGAGAAACTCACAGTGGGAGCAAAGTAGGCTTCTGTGGGAGGTAGCCCTGAGATAAGGTTTTTAAGTAGAGAAGAGAAGACTTCGGTAGCCCAAGAGGGCAGAAGAATTATTCATTTGGACTTTTGTCTGGATTTGTTTATGCTACCCTGGAATGGGTCTGAATGTAGGTGACTTGGGTGGAGCCACAGAAAACCTAGGGCCCGTGGCAGGCAGATTTCAGGAGGTGCTGGAGCTGAAGATAGTGGCAACATCCCACACCAACGTAAGGGGGCACACCAAAGGTGAGTGAGCACTGCCGCAATTGGATTATAGAATTAAACAAACCGTGTGATGGACAAGTCGCAAAATTGTCCAAATTTTAAAGACCCTCTTGAATCTAGTGTCCTGTGTCAGTAAAAAACAAACAAACCAAAAAACAGTATTTGGTTGTAGGGCGACACCACATTTTAAAATATCTACAAGGGAGCTGCCGTACTAAAATGTTTGCAACTCACAAGAGTAGGAGGCATACTGGGGATGTGGCTGAGGATGCAAGGGATGCACTGGGAATGGATACAATGCTTCAGAGCAGCACTGTGGCCCCTGGGCAGCAAGGGACAGGTTGCCCTAATTTAGACTGATCCTAGGGCTGTCTAATGGGTACTGCAGAGCAGCACAGAATTAGGAAGGTGCAAACGTAGTTTTAAGCCACCTTTGCTGAACTCAGTCCATGGGGAGGACAGCTAAGACTTTCACCCCCCAAAATTAACCAAATTCAATATACACATTTATCATCACGCAAATGTTTCTGAAGCTACATTTTCCCATTCATTTTATGAATGGCGTACTCAAAAATTTGGATAAAAGGATGTTAGTAAGCAAAAACAATTCTATATGCAGTAACTATAAGAACTATAATAAAGCTACAGAACTGTAATATAAGTTATGAGAATTATAATAAAAGAAAAAATAAACTGAGTTGAAATCAAATAGAATCTATTCTGAGTATCTAGGTATCATAAGCATCTTTTCATGTATCAGATATGCGCTGAGATAGAAGTACCTTCAATATATGAACACAAGCCTCTTAATTACTGTTTTTCCATTAACATTTTTCCAATTAGAATTCTCTGATAGGCCACACAAGATTCCCATACAGTAGTTATAGAAATCACTGAAACTGTATTGACAGACAAACTCAGTATTCTCATCTTTGAGCTGTCCATTAAATACAGGAACTTGAATTTTTTTTTTTGCATCCAGTTGTATAAACTGAACAATAGGGGGTGATAAGAATCCTGAGACCCAGATAACACAGCTATTCACATCATTTGTGAGACCATGTAAGATAAAATAGAAATCAATATGAGAAAGTTTGATATCTGGCTGCAAAAAAAGATATAGTCTATCTCTGGAGTGGAAAGTCCTAAAAACATATGTTAGACTTTTGCATTAAATACCTAGAACCTCTGTATATCACAGTCACAGATGTATTGGCTATGACTCAGGTCGAACTGGGACAAGACAGTAATACGATCTCCAATTCAGTATACATTGAAAAAAATATTTATTTTAACATCACATAAAAATCAGCACCAGTGCTGCTCAGTGTGTAAGTTTAGCCATTTGTGAACTCATGACCACCCAGATTAATTACCGCTATCACAGCTCTGCCCTCTATATCTGAATCACTTTGGTATTTAAGGATTTCTTTTTCATGCTAGTACCTCCTCACTGTTTATTGCTGAAGATAATAAGATTATGGTGGAATTTCCAAATGAGAGCCATGTAATATAGCTCAGGAACCTGCCTGAGAATTCTGAGGGGATGGTACACCTGGGCAAAATGTTTATAATCTTCATCAGGCAGGAACTGTCCAGATTTTGTCAGCTTCATGTTTCTGATATTGTGCCTCTTCTTTTCTCTGCATTTGTGGTTTAACTTTTACATTTCATGCTATTTGTCTTACTGGTTCAAAAACTGCCTTCACAGGCTCTTGCATCATTTGCATTTGTCAGGGTAGCCAGTATCATAGGCCATCCTTTCATTGCAGTGTTTCTGGTGAATTTGATGTCAAAGTTGTAGCGTGAATAGCCCTTAAAGTTTACTTTTCAACACTTCATCTCAAATTGAAGAGGCTAAAGCAGACAGGACTAATATCAAAATCCCAAAGCAACATCACAAACAGTCAAGTGGCCAGATGAAAAACAATCAAGAGCCAAACAGAAAATTATTGAATAACCCATGTTCACCTTACTCTAAGATTCACAACTGATATACCTGCTGACTTTCAGCAGCCAGAACTGGAGACAGCTGGCTCTCACATCTTCTCCAGTTGTAAACTTAGCTCTCTTCCCACTGGAAGCAGGTTCATTATGTAATAGTAACGAGCACCAGTCAAAGCTGCTACTTATACATTCCAGTGCTGAAACCCAGATTGGTCTGGAACTCTCATCAAAGGACAGACCCATGCAATTGAAATGACACACAATCAAGGCATTAACCAGTCATTCCACTGAGTGCAAACTTAGATATTATCTAAGGAGGTTGCTACTGTACAGAGAAAGCTACTGGTACTGTAATTCTACTTATTTCCTCTGATTGTAATTCAATTCAAGGACAAAATGATTAAATTAAACCCTAAGATACATATTTTGTAAAGTTAAAGTCATTATGTTCTAAAAGACTACACATTTAGATGTTAAAAGTGTTTATTAGAGCTATGTAACAACCTCATTTTGATCATTCTGAAAACTAAATTTAGAGATGTCCAATTACTAATTCTAGCAAGAAGTCAAATTGGGTCAAACAATATTAATGAGAAATATAGCTGCATGTCAATGGCATAACAGAGAAATTGAAATGAATAGTGAGATGGCGGAACATTCAGAGAAAAACCTGTATTCTAGGCAGTAAAAGAGCAAATGCCAATAAAGGCACATTGACTTGAAAGAAGACACCTGTATAGCCACCAGAGAGAGAACCTCAAAAGTTGATACCAAGTACCTTAAAGACAAATACTTCAAAAGTTTCCCATGCAAAATGCTGCATTTAAGGTCCATAATACAGAAAAGATAGTGCCTTCGTAGCTTTCACCGTTGGTCTCAGTACCATAATAAATCCAAAAGCCTGTTTCAAATTTCTCAAAATAAAACAGTTATTCAAAATGGAACTATTTGACAGACAGATCAACAGGCAGGATTAATTCCATGTTCATCTTCTGCTTTGATAAAACTTAATACGCTACAAAAATATTTTCACGTTTGTTATTGACTTTATTTTATGAAAGATCAGATTTTGTGATCTGGGGCTGAACAGCCACATACTTCTGTATTGCTAATAACAAGTTAACATGATGTTGAATTTCCTCTATGAAACAGGGGATTGTGAGTACAAGCAAGAAACCTATGTAATAAACACACTGTCATTAAACTACGGTTGTGACATGAAGGTTATTTCCAAGATACCTTGATGTAGTAGCTACTGGTAAATGTTGATGTTCTAATGGTAACCACTATACAATATCTACTTTCCATCAGAAAAAAATGTTAAAAGGAAGGCAGATAGGTATAAAATTTTCATTCCTTTCAAGGAGAAAGGCCTGCCATTTTCCCCCAGTTAGCATTCTGATAGGAAGTGTGCTGTTCAAGGGCATGTGCAGAAGAACTACAGGCATATGGTTGATAACATGCATTTTAAAAATCAGTGGGACAGTGTATAAAGACAGGTAGATAAACAGACACATGGTAGGTAGTTCAGGAAGGCCTTGAATCTATAAATCCTTGTATGGTATGATAATAGCAAACATTACACTTCAGTACAAGCGAGAGTACATGAGGCACAAGTAAGGTTAAGTACTAAGGTTAAGTCCTTCACACTGACTGGCACCGAGACTCAAGCCCCCTCCATGCACACTAACTTATTCATAAGTGTAAAAAGGAGTGGGGGATGGGCAGAAAATGTGCACATCTGAAGAGACATGTTTAAGTATGTTCCTCATGTTACTAAGCCACTTACCCATGTATGACATTTATAAGCTTTGCCCCTGCTAAAATAAATACAGTTGAAGGCTTGATAGTGTTCACTTATATGGTAGGGAAGAATTATTCCCTCAACTTCAGGGGTCACTGTATGAAATTCTATATTCTGTGTAATGCTAGAGATCAGATAAGATGATCTTAGTGTTTCATTCTGGCCTTAAAATCTGTGGGTCTGATTCTCATTTACACTAGGACCCATTTACACTGTTCTGTATATTGACACCCACTTTAAGACCCCTTTCCTCTGCCAGGGCAGTGCAAAGAGGCCTTTGAACAGTGATACTCAGACCTCAATGGCTCAAGAACCAAATTAGAGATCAACATTACCCAAAAGAGCCAAAGTAGTGTGAATTCACTGTTTCATTTACTATATATCTATTATTCTCACAGCAAAATGACCAAGTATTCTACAATTGGTTAATAAAATAGTAAAAGCATCCTGATTGGTTAATAATTAAATCAGACAGTGGTTTGACATATCATGTCTTGCAAAGAGTCACAGGAAACACATTAAGGAGCCACTTGCGGCTCCTGAGCCTCAGTGTGAATATCACTGCCTTAGAGTAAATGAGAATCAGGCCCTACTAATCTATAGAATTTTATATTTTAAAATTTTCATAAAAATTCTCTTACCTCTTTCTCCATTTGTAGTCCTTCTGCTCTGATATTTCTTTCAAATACCTCTCTCTTCTCTGTCTGTGGGCTAGATTTTCTGTACACCAGAATGTAGTCAATCCGGCATTTTCCATCCCTAAAATATAGCCCATTGGATTTGTTTTTATCAGGTACTCCCTGTGAAGAGCAAAAACAATTATCAAAGCATATTTGACTATCACCATTTGAACGTAAGGAGCTACAAATTTCAGTGAGATTCAATATAAAAGGCTTGACTGGTAAGCAATTAGGAGAAGTCTTTAAGTGCTTTGTGTGTGATGTTTCGTAAAATTGATAGCTTTGTCTAGCATCCCATACACAAATACTTCTGGATTTGATGGTCTCTGCTTAAGCAGAAGGGGTACTGACCTCCCAGATTCAAAACTAGTATGCCTCGTTAGGCAAGCTTTAAAGTCAGGAGGAAAGGGAGACAAAGGGAGATTTTATGTCACTTGAAGTCTGACAGGAACTTTTAACATATAAAATTAAGTAAAGGATGGAGTTATTCTGAAACAAAAGCTGAAGACTAAGAGTTTAATGTACTAAAATATCCACATACAAACAAAGTAAAAGAATTGGAAGCATTTCAATGTGATGGTGATTATGACCCACTGTGTTGAGCATAACTCACCCCTGGCTGGCAGGTCCCCTGTATGGCAGCAACAGCTTCAGTAGCCCTCCACAGGTGGCAGAAGAGGACTGTGATGAGGCATCCACCCACATTGGCATGCATGGGGTCTATAGAGCCCTAGGGAGGCTGCATGGGAAGCAGCCCATAGGAAGAGAGGCTGCAAGGAGCAGCCAATCTGGGCTCAGGAGGCCCATATAAGAAGAACCACAAGGCAGAGCAGGAGCAGTTACTCTCTGGAGCTCAAGGAGGGAGAACTGGGTGCCTTGCAGGTGGAAGGAAGCTAGCACCTTGGACAGAGCAGTAGTGGCAGGGACCTGGGGAGCAAAACGGAGCTGCTGGCTGCTGGGACTTGCGGGCTGGAGGCCCTGAGAAGAGGGTGAAGAATGTGCTGGGGCCATAGAGAAGTGGCCCAGGGAACTTAAGCAGCACTGGTGGAGAAGTTAAGGAGAGGCAGCAGGAAGCTGCTATCTACAGATCCTGGGCTGGGAACCAGAGTAATGGGCAGGCCCAGGTCCCTCCCACTTGCCTCTGGAGAAGTGGCTGGACTGTAGAACTCGGAGATACTTCTTCCCCCCCCAGCTCCAGAAGCGGGAAAACATGGATGGTGGCATGGCTGGAGGGCTGAGTCATGAAGAGGACACTGTGGGTCTGCAAGTGAGGACGACAACAGGAGAGGCACCACCAGGAGAGGGCGCAGCGGCTGAGAGAGCTAATCCCTGAGATGGCCAGCAGAAGGCACCATGCTGGTGAGTGACCCCCATGACAAAGACACAAAAGTTCTGTTTCCATCCCAGCATAGTCCCACTAGATTAACTTTAGAACACTATGGAACTAGTGAACATATCTTCTGACGGCATTTACCAGACTGGAAATAACTCACAGTCTATCTTTATCAACGGTTAAAGAAAACACTACTTCTTGACTATTACCTATAAATAATGGATCTGTTCAAGAATTTGCTACCCCTGCAACAAGCAAACAGATTTAACTTTTTTTTTTTTGCTTTAGTAAACAGAGATCAGCAGAGACTGATTCCTCTCCAAAAATCTAATAAACCAGGAAACCAGTCTCTTTTAAAGAGTCAGGTCAGTGTGGAGGAGGAGCTTGCCTTTTATCCCTCACACTTTTTACCACCACCTCTCTCTCTCTCTCTATTTCTCTCTATATTATATAATACACACATTCACACACACACCCCATAGTCTACAGTACCACCCCTGTCAGCTGGTAGGTTTATGCTTTCGTGTAGATGGGGTATGTTGCTCAAAGTGTGGAGGTTGTAAATGTGTTTTGAGGGATTTTTTTTTAAAAAGAAATGTTAAAGTGCTTAGAGCCTGACATAAGCAGTGTTACACACTGAAATAACAAAACTCTTCAGCCATTGGAATGAGCAGAGAGAGTGGAGTGATGGAGAAGAGCTCGCAGGAGCCCTCCTGTTCACATTCCATGGCCAAACTGAAGAGACAATTGAGGTAGTTTCCTGTCTGTGATGAGTCACCCTCTATCTGGATACTGGCAAACCATCCCTGCCAGAAATAAACTAAACCCTGTGGCTGATTAAATAAAAAAAAACCTTCTTAAAAATCAAATATTCTGCCTTTCAAATGCACTGTCAGGCATTTTCAGACCATTTTCCCAGAGGAGAACTGTCTCCCATTTTAAATGGCGCAGTCTGAACACTGTGCACAATCAATATAATAAATGTATCTTGCAGGCAAAAAAGGATAAATATTCCCAACTAGGGTGCTTGGTGTTTGCCTCCTTGGTTCTGGTTATGAGAAAGCATCTTAGTTTAAATGTGAAAGCAAATGAGAAGGTTCCACATGGCCCTTAGCCTTGGGACACTAGGCTCGCTGCAGGCTAAAAGAGAGGAATTTTTGAAAGAACCGCTCATTAAAATATTGACCTCACAATGCCTGCCAGGTGCAGAGTTGGTACAGTATGTAAGGTCTGTCAAGTAAAAAAGAAGGCAAGAAAAATGTTTAAAAGCATTAGGAAATGATGAGAGACCATCTGTATCTATATTGTATATAGTACTGATAAATGACATCAGCAATACACTAGGGAAAGATTCTGCAGAGCATTAAATATGAAAATAATTCAGGAAAACATATTGCTTAACTTTCCCTATAAAACTGCGACTTTGGGGGGGGGGGGAGGGGGAAAAAAAGCAAGGGGATATTTAAGTAAATGAAAGGTAAAGCAAAGTCTTTAAAAACAATGGGGCTGATTGTGGTCCCTTCTCCATTCCCTATATGCAGCCCTTGGGAGACCACTGTAAGTTAAAGTAGTACCTAGAAATACAGAGGGCACACAAGTGGCTCAAAGGCAAGCCACCTTTGTCCCCTCTCCCCCTGGGCTGTGGGTTCTGTGCTGTGTGTCCAGGAGGTACAGCACAGGATCTGCCCCAGTGATCTTATGTATATTATGGAGGTGTCCATAGTGACTCCATAGTACAGGTTAAATTCAGATTTATGTTTAAAGCCAGATTGAAGTTCCCTCTGTTTCCCATTTTAATGATTGAATTTAGTCTCTAACTCTGATGTAACTCCGCAGAATACAACTGGCTTTTCTTTAAATGTTTCTTAAGCAAACAGTCAGTATTTTGCCCCATTTTCCCTGGTGTATCTTTGGATTCTTCTGGTTACATAACCTCAGGTACACACACTCCAAATTGCATGTGCGCACACGCGCACATTCTGATAACACCTTTGACTTAGGCTTTTTTCTGAAATCTTAAAATTAAACTTAGAGTTATTGCTTTGATATTGGGGGTGGAGCTAAATCCAGTGCAGCAGCCATCTGCTTAGCAACACAGGTTGCCAGGAATGCATCATTCCAGTGCACCAGTCACTGCACTGGTTCTGCAATTAATATAGAGTTCAATTCAAAGTCTCTGTTCTGATATTAAAAACCTACCTCTGAGACTGGCCTTAACTACCTGAGATATATCCCCTCTCCTTCTCCTAATATGACTGCCCATGACAATGGCATTCCCGCGGAAGTGTGAAACTGTCCCATCCAATTCAGGCCATTTTGGTTTTAAAAAAAAGACTAACACTTCTTGATGGAGTTTCTTGCTGTCTTGTCAGCCTCATTTATAACCTACACATTTATATAGCTGCAACTCATTTTGCTGAGAATGCATGTTCGCAGGACCCACTGTTGGGTTCCATAAACATACAGAGACAAACACACAGAGTCTATATAGTATGTGTATCAAAGATATGCTCAAAATCTAGGGCCCTCTAGTGTCAGAATACACTTCATGGCGCTAATCACAGTAGAAAGTTGAATAGGACTTTAATAGAAATATGAGTAGGAAGACAAGGGAATTTTAAAGCTGCTTACCTGCACTTCCTTTTAAAGAGCAGTCAATTCACCATGAGAAACGCTGAAGCACCTTTCACTTAAAAAGCAGATTTGCTTTATCATATTTCCCATATCTTTTGGTCCTTCGTTTTTCATTACAAGGGACATTTGTATGAAAATAGGATCTTTGGGTATAAAGAGCTCATCTGCTCTTGTTGCTTATTCCCACCTGAAATCATAATCCTCTGTATGTGACTTTATGTTTGGTAGCTGGAGAATACCTTGTAATGCCACTAAGGATTATGACTATAGGAAAGAAGAATAAGCAGGAATATGTGCACTCAAGTACAGTTATGGTCTGAAGAGGGACTATGTTTTTCATGTATATAGTTTTCCGTCACTACTTTTTAGGCTGTAAATTCTTTGGAGCAGGAGCTGCATCTTCTGATGTGTCTGTATAGGGCCTACCACATTTTTGGCGGTAGTGTAGAATAAATAATAATGACATAGGAAAAAACCTATGTTAAAATAATGCTATTTAGGCTGCAAAATCAAGCACTCAAAGATTAGGAAGTGACAGATCTATAGTTGTCTGTGTAACTGTAGTGAAACCATTTGCAACTCATTTTGCATGCCCATTTTGTACACTGAATGAGGCCAGGATATTGTGGAAAAAATAGTATGTGATCATGTAATTAAAAATATAATGCATATGCCCAAGGTGGGGGGGTCAAGGGGTGAATTAAGGTTGAATGGGCGACCACTGCAAGTTGTAGGTGCTCAGATCATTTAAAAGTCAGGCCACTTATTTTTTTTTCATGCCTAAATATGAATTATGGGGCCTAAGCTTTGTGCTCCCACTTTGAAAAATTTTGGCCTTACTTACTCCTATTCCACTGAAGACCTGACTAGTCCTCCCCTACTGGACACACCACTGGTGGTATAAGCGAAAAACTGCACTTGAGACAGATCTCTGGGAACAGAGTTGCTCACCCCAGTGGATTGTGGCCTAATGCACAAACTGCCTGATCCTCAGTGCTCTGTCTAGTGGACCCCAGCCCTGAGGAAGCAAGACGTCACTAAGAGGAAGTTAATGCTGCAAGCCGTGCATGGGAAGGGGGGGAATTGTATGCTGCAAAGCCACAACTCCCATCTCTGTACATACTACTTACCACCATTTTGCATGATCAGATTTGTTCTTCTCTGCACTACCCAGTGGATGGTGACATATGTCCCATGTCTGGTAGCCAGTGCTGTCTATCACAAATGCATGAGATCATTCCAGTCCCTGAGGATTAATGCAGTGACACATTGATAGGCCAGATGAACCAATAACACACTGGTGCAATCACTACTGGAATACTGTGTCCAGCTGTAGCATCAACCATTCGAGAAGGATGTTGATGAATCTGAGAGGGTTCACAGAAGGGCCCCAAGAATGATTAAGGGATTCTGAACCCAAAAGATTTTATATTTCCATGTTATGATTTTAGAGCAGAGGTCATTTTTAAGGGCCCACACACACGATCACAGGATTGGATAAGAGTGGGCCTGCAGTGAATAAGCCTTTCAAAAAATTACATTTATTCCCTGTATGGCTTAGTCTATTGGCTCTTACCTCTCCAACTGTTTCCAATCTGCTGGCATCATCTGAAGTACTGGTCAAATTACCATGGTGAAGAAGAGAGTCATTATCTTTGGAAGGGCTGTTTACTTCTTCTAACTCATCAAAAAAAATGTTCACGTCCTTGGCTACTACAAGCAAAAACAAAACCAAAAATAGAGTTTCAAACTAAAGCTGAAAACAGGCACTGAAAATAATACATTATAATAACCAAATATTGTACTTTTGCTTGTTATGAGATAAATACCTTTTGGTTTAAAATTTTAAGGGGTTGTGGTTGTCAACGGTTGTATGATAGCACAATGATATCTTCATTAGCAGGCAACAAAGCTTTAGGAAAACTAATACTTTTATGATGCAAATTAAAAAAAAATCTGTCATAATAAAAGATATGCTAGCTAATTTCCTGGCTTCTCTTCAGATAATTGGTTTAAAGGCCTGCCTTTGGGATTACAGTGACCTCTGAAAATGTATTATAATAAAAAGGCAACATTTTTTAATATTCTCTGAAGTGTCCTGTTACATGTTGCAGAGATTCTCATAGGTATCATAGCCAGAGGGTTGAGAATGACCACAGTGCAATCTGTTCCACCTTGTATTTACCAATGTATCCACTGAGTACATTTCCCAGACCTGAAGAAAAGCTCTGTGTAAGCTTGTCTCTGTCACCAACAGAAGTTGGTCCAATAAAAGATATTACCTCACCCACCTTGTCTCTCAGTATATTGGTCTGTCTGATGCCACTGAGAGGGTTGTGAGATAAGCAGTGATTTAAATCCATATTATATCCAGTCTGAAGAGAGGTCAGGAAATCATTCTATTTGCATTACTGTATTGTTTCATCAGGACTGAAAATGACTGCACTGCACCTGAAGTGGGTGGGGGGAACGTTGTCTGGGCTTGCCAGAGGAAGGAAGTAGTGCTTTATGGGAGGGATGGGGAAGGAGGTGAGTAACTACTGCAAAAAGGTGGGGAGTGGTCAGCTTTGCAGCACTGACTCAGCCCCTGGGAATGTGAGGGCAGAAGTCTTTAAAAGGTGTAACCCTGGACATTGGAAGCCCATTCTCCACCTCCCCTCAAGGTGCTAAAGTCTGGTTGGGATAGGACCTGCTGTGGGCATTGTGCTACTCGCTCCTTTGTAGGGTGGCTGGGAAGGAATTTTTCCCTCGCCACCATATTGGCTTCGGTGGAGTGGGGTTTTTTCGCCTCCTCCACAGCGGGTGTCAGGGAGGACCTATTATGGTGAGGAGAAAAGTGGTTAGGCTATGTAGTGTGGGGCAGATGTCCAGTGCAGGTACTCCATAGGGAAAGCATCCAGTGACCAGATAAATGGCCTGGTAATGGACTTGAAAAGGAGATGCTGGTTAATGGAATGGGGTGGAGGGGTTGGGGCTCCTATGATTGGTACGGCAGGGAGCCAACCCTCCCCTTCCTATAGCCCACCTTAACCCTCTTATGAGGGGTGGATGGATGGTAAGGTCCAAGCCACAGATTGGTTGGGGGACCTGGATGGAAAATGAAAGGGGCTGGTGGAAGCCTCAGGTCGTTATTTGAATGAACATGGATTTGCTTGCACTGTACACTTTTATCCAGCGGGTAGTCCCAGACATCTAATAATAAAGTTGTGGCCTGATTAAAATTAATATCAAGTGTCTCCTGTCCTTCTTCCGGGATAGCTGGATAACCTCCCACCAGGTACCCCACGGTAAATGATATATCACACTTCTCATGATCATTTACAGTAAAACAAGGTCACAGAGGACTATCTATAGATGTACTAATAAAGGTGAAATGTCCTATACTACTTAAACTCTGAGGTTGTGCTGAGTGCTCATTGGCTGAGTCGCTGTGCAAGACTACTGAACACCAGTGTGTCATGAAAGGGGAAAGCCAGATGGGCTGATGTGGTGGGCACAGCTGGGGAGGAGACGGGTAAGAAAGGAGAGGAACCAGGGGATCCATGTTTATGCTGATCTAATATCCAATGGCTTTATGTGGATAAGGAGATTTTACTGAAAACCTATCCAAAGGTTAAAGATTTATGCTCCTTTTTTGCAAGTATAAAACGAGAGCAGGTAGGTTTAGATGATAAATGCTGCATTTCAGACTAGCAGCTTTGCATATAAAGCTACTTTTAAAAAATTCTAAAAACCAAACAAACCCAAACCCCCCGCCCAAACTTTTCTTCACATCAGATTGACTCCACTATGGAAACTAGAATAATATACCAAGACAAACTGCCTCATTTTGAATTGAAAAATCATAGCTTTTAGGGTCTTCAGCTGCTCTTTCCATCTTGATGACATAACAATAAAGCTTTGCTATTAGGCAATTATCATGGCATTCTATGCCAGACTAGTAGCTACTGCATCTCGTGTACCAAGCTTATGGTTTAACAAATTAGGTAAAATATTGCATTATTCAGCTATACTTCTTCTGACCACACATAGGAATTATACAATGCTTAATTCACACTGAACACTTTGTCCTGTAATCATTTAGTTTTACATAGCACCCTCCACCCTCATAGATCCCAGATTGCTTTAGCGAGGATATTAGGTCCAATAGTCTTATCGAGCATCTTACTTACCCTACCTATATATCCGTTTATCACCACTATATCTGAATACCTTCCAAGGTTAAAACAATTTTTTTTTACAATCATACATATTATTAAAAAGAAAAGGAGTACTTGTGGCACCTTAGAGACTAACCAATTTATTTGAGCATAAGCTTTCGTGAGCTACAGCTCACTTCATCAGATGCATACTGTGGAAAATACAGATGATGTTTTTATACACACAGACCATGAAAAAATGGGTGTTTATCACTACAAAAGGTTTTCTCTCCCCCCACCCCACTCTCCTGCTGGTAATAGCTTATCTAAAGTGAACACTCTCCTTACAATGTGTATGATAATCAGGGTGCACCATTTCCAGCACAAATCCAGGTTTTCTCCCCCACCCCCCCACAAACCCACTCTCTTGTTGGTAGTAGCTTATCTAAAGTGATCACTCTCCTTACAATGTGTATGATAATCAAGGTGGGCCATTTCCAGCACAAATCCAGGGTTTAACAAGAACATCTGAGGAACACGGGGCGGGGAATGGGGTAGGAAAAAACAAGGGGAAATAGGTTACCTTGCATAATAACTTAGCCACTCCCAGTCTCTTTTCAAGCCTAAGTTAATTGTATCCAATTTGCAAATGAATTCCAATTCAGCAGTCTCTCGCTGGAGTCTGGTTTTGAAGTTTTTCTGTTGTAATATCGCAACTTTCAGGTCTGTAATCGCGTTGCAAGGATAGGTTCCTGGGTTAGTGGTTCTGTTGTGTGGTATGTGGTTGTTGGTGAGTATTCGCTTCAGGTTGGGGGGCTGTCTGTAGGCAAGGACTGGCCTGTCTCCCAAGATTTGTGAGAGTGATGGGTCGTCCTTCAGGATAGGTTGTAGATCCTTGATAATGTGTTGGAGAAGTCACCTACTACAGGACAGGCCTAACAAAGAAAATAACAGAATGCCACTAGCCGTCACCTTCAGCCCCCAACTAAAACCCCTCCAAATCTTGGGAGACAGGCCAGTCCTTGCCTACAGACAGCCCCCCAACCTGAAGCGAATACTCACCAACAACCACATACCACACAACAGAACCACTAACCCAGGAACCTATCCTTGCAACAAAGCCCGTTGCCAGCTGCACCCACATATCTATTCAGGGGACACCATCACAGGGCCTAATAACATCAGCCACACTATCAGAGGCTCGTTCACCTGCACATCCACCAATGTGATATATGCCATCATGTGCCAGTAATGCCCCTCTGCCATGTACATTGGCCAGACTGGACAGTCTCTACGTAAAAGAATAAATGGACACAAATCAGATGTCAAGAATTATAACATTCAAAAACCAGTCGGAGAACACTTCAATCTCTCTGGTCACTCGATTTCTGATCTCAAAGTGACTATCCTTCAACAAAAAAACTTCAAAAACAGACTCCAACGAGAGACTGCTGAATTGGAATTAATTTGCAAATTGGATACAATTAACTTAGGCTTGAATAGAGACTGGGAATGGTTGATTCATTACAAAAAGTAACCTATTTCCCCTTGTTTATTCCTCCCCCCCCCCCCGCACTGTTCCTCAGACGTTCTTGTTAAACCTTGGATTTGTGCTGGAAATGGCCCACCTTGATTATCATACACATTGTAAGGAGAGTGATCACTTTAGATAAGCTACTACGAACAGGAGAGTGGGTTTGTGGGGGGGGTGGGGGAGAAAACCTGGATTTGTGCTGGAAATGGTCCACCTTGATTATCATACACATTGTAAGGAGAGTGTTCACTTTAGATAAGCTATTACCAGCAGGAGAGTGGGGTGGGGGGAGAGAAAACCTTTTGTAGTGATAAACGCCCATTTTTTCATGGTCTGTGTGTATAAAAACGTCTTCCGTATTTTCCACTGTATGCATCCGATGAAGTGAGCTGTAGCTCACGAAAGCTTATGCTCAAATAAATTGGTTAGTCTCTAAGGTGCCACAAGTACTCCTTTTCTTTTTGCGAATACAGACTAACACGGCTGTTACTCTGAAATCATACATATTATTAGTCTCTCTTCTTTCTCACCCCATGATAGTTATTTTTTATTATTCATTTATCCTACTTTTGTGAAAAGTGCCAGGGCATCTTTAGTGACAGGTGGTTAAGGATGTAGCTTTCCATCCAGAAGAGGGTGTCGTCCACCAACATAGTGCTCCAAAGCAACCTACTGCGGCACTAGTTCAATGCTGACTCAGCAGAAAAAGTTGCCCACTGCCTCACCACCAGTCTATATATTCAGCAACATAAAGGATGTTTTTTTCCTCCTGTCTGTAATCATAGTGGTGGAGTTTTTGAAGCAGGGTAAGAGTGCTGAGGCAAGATAATATATGCTATTCATATTCATGATACTATTTCTTCCACTTCAAGCAGGCTGCCTGAAAAAATTCTGCCTCCTTCAGTAATAATTTGGATGTTGATCACAATCTGTCTTTGCACATGTTAACTTGAGGAGGATCCATCACAATACTTAAAAATAAGAACTTTTGGGGCTGACAATCATTTTGAATTACCAGTAGCTCCACTGTACTGGAATGTTGAAGGAGATCCCTTAGAGACAGACCATGCTAGACTGTACTTTATCAACGCCTCATTATACTATCTCAAAGGAATATGAGACTGAGTTAGTGAGACTTTCCATGTGTTATCCAAAGTAAGTCTATCTTTCAGCAAGGGGAGATTAAAGAAGACATGCATGACTGATTTTGAAGGAGAGATTGTTGGAGCATAGCACACTAGAGAATTTACTCATGAGCTAACTGTTCATCCTTCCATGAAAATTGCCCCTGTAACACTGATGAGGTCATTGGGACATTGAATAATATGCTTCTTAAGTGCTAGTAATGTACAGAGTTGCAACTTGGATGGTTTCCAAACTGGTACACAGTTGGGTGGTTTAGATAGATAGTTAGCTACTTTTTTTAAAGACTGGTTTAAAACAGACTGGATGACTCAGAGGACTTGTAATGAAACACAATCTTATTTTGGGGTCACTTTGAAATCCAGCTCAGTGGCCTACGTGATATTAGTTTGCAATGTCTTTCAAAACTTCTCTGTCACAAAAAGCCATAATAATTGGTATCCTGGTTGGCAACCTAAGCAAAAGGGCTAAAGACAGAATAATTATAGATACTGAAGTCCCTTGTCATCTCTAGAGGTGTCTATGTCCCTCTTCAGGTTAGGGTATAAACATGCTGATTGAGAGAACGTAGAGATCCTTACACTGCTATGGGCATAGTGTTTCTATTCTATGGATAAACTGAGTTTCAGTCTCCAATGCTGAATATATGGCTCTAACATTTCTTAGAACATTTTTTTCATAAGGCTTGTTGAATATCAAAAATGAAATTTCTCAAAAGAATGTTTAACAAAAAAGTTGGTTGTTTCCTCTCCCTGCTCCTCAATTTTAATAATGTTTGTGGTATTTTAAAGCCTTCTTTTGTACCCATCGCTCTGCTGCTAGTAGTAACTAGTTCATCCATTCCACTGAACCGAATCTGCATCCTTCCTGCACCGTCAAACTTTCATTAGGGCACAAACAAGGTCCCACCATTCCTATTTTTCCTGGGCCTCTCTCTGCATGTCCTCTGTATTGTGAAGGCACAAGTTTTTTATCTCTAAATACCAAGGAATTCTTTCAGCCAGCCCCTTTCACATGTTCCTCCAGCTGCCCCATGGCATACCTGGCATGGCAGACACCCTAGTTTCATTCTTAACACATGTCCCAAATGTTTCCATCTTCTTTTCTGGATCAGTACTTCAAAAAACTGCTTGTTGACAGACTAAGCACATGGTCGGTCATACAATGAATCCCATCCTAGCCTCAAGCACCAAGCCCCATCCTACACAGAGAAACAGTAAAGCTTCTGTGACATGCGAGTCAATTGAGCCAGTCATGGGTACACCCAATGTGATGCTTTGGGGTTCAACTCAAACCACTAAGGGGTTGTGTTACCGCCTGCCCTGCAACTCTGGATGCTTTAAATGCTATACTGCTCACAGCCCTGACACCAACAGCCAGCCTACAAGCATTCAGGTCACACCATGGCTTACACTGCCCAGTTACTATTTGGAGCTTGTCCCCAGACCCCCCTCTCCAGTTCCAAATTTTCCCAAAACTGTCTGCCCTGCAGTGTCCTGCCCTCTCCTGGAACACTCACTGAGGGTAAATTTGTGGTTCCTTTAAAAAAACAGTAAACAGAAGCTCCTTAATTTAACTGGAGTTGACAAACATTGCATTTTAATCAAAGAACTGGACTGGTTTATAGTAAAAGTAAAACTAGTTTATTAAATTAAAAGTCATAGGTTTAGGTGATCTTGAGTATAAGGAATTAAAGTAGAAAGGATTACAAGCAGACAAGTAAAAATATGCATCTAAAACTAAAACCTGATTTAACAAACTAGACTCTCTGGTTCAAAGATGTGTTTCTCACCAAGTCTGTTTCCAGCATGGCTGACCAGACTCTCTGACACTTTCACAGATCTCTAAGTGCTCTGTTCCTTTGTGTTTTCAGGTGAAGGATGCCAAAATGTCTGTCTCTCTTTTTCCTCATATCTTCCCAAAGTTCATTGACCCTGCTTCAAGAGACAGGAAGGCTTGCTGGGGGTCCAGGTTCCACTCCCCCAGGAGATTAAGTGGTCATCTTTCCCCTCCTACTCTCCTGACAGCTTTGTTCATCTTGCATGTAAATGTACCGTCATTTTCTCTGCCTGATAACCAAGCTGGTCAGACAACCAAATACACATTCCTTTGTCTAGTGCAGATTGGGCTTATGCATTGCTTGCCAAACACATTTTAAGAACATAATTCTAGCAAATCTTTAACTATTTGCACACACACCACACAATTATTTTTGGGACCAGCATGTTACTAGTTTGTATATGATACCTTTTAGACACCTTTTAGATACAGATTATGACTGTGTTAGGTGTAGTGAAGATGTCAGGTCTGACAAGAATTGATTACAGTAGTGAACCACCAATGGGCCTCTGTGTCACATCCATCCAATCCCAGACCACCACATGGCAACATGTGAGAAAGCTCAGTCAGCTAACAAGTTAGAGTGCACCAATGACAAGTTAAAGTGGAAACATGATTTTTTGTGTGTGAAATTTCAGGAAATTTTTTTAAATTTATACCAAAATATTTCTAATAAACTGTCAAACACTAGGACATTTCAAATAAATCCATATGTTTTTGTGAACCATTTCACTTTCTTCAGACCATCTTTTTTGACAAAAATATCTATTATTATTATTCAGCAATATTACATCATGGGGATTTTTAAAAATAGCCTTCACAGCACTCAGGATCTTTAAGCATAAAAAGGGGAATGCTACTATCTATAATTTACCATGAGTCACCCATAAATCTTGACCACGCATCAACTCTTCAGGTCTGGGAAGTCAGGAGTTTTGCTAAATACGCCACAGAATTCCTGCATTTTAGGTGCTCAAATTCATTCTATCTCCTTTGACTTTTCTTAACATTCTTGCAGTGCCTAAGAGTGCTGTCTTCTGGAGCTCATTAATTGTGATGTTAAATCCATACTTGCCACAGAGGCTTCAAAGCAGACACTTGGCAACCTCATTGTATCTCTTCATAAATTCTCCCCCAGCTATTTTGCTGCCGGTGCTCAACACATGCTCCACCATCTCTTCCTTTCTGGAACACAGTCTATAGTTTGGGGAGCAGTTTTGTCGGTCAATTCTGTTTCAAAGGTAATTAAGCCTTAAGGGCTGTTCTTGTGCACTGATAATGAAGCCCTCTGTCTCTTTTGAGGTGTCCTTCTAAAGCCATAAATAAATCTTCGATCACTGATGCGTTCCAGCTCTTTACACCACTGTCCAACGTCCTCGCATTGATTTCTGCATAAATCTTTCAAGTCTTTCTTTGGTGGTTTGCTTTCTCCTTTCCTTTATGGGAGCCATTGCTTGTTATTGTGAGCAGATGATGTTTTACTCTGGCTGACGCCTCATATTTTCATGTGTTATTCATCATTGGCAATTATTATTAATTATTATTTATATGAATTACTAAAGCACCTGGGAGCCCTAGTTATGGCCAAGGATCCCGTTGTGATATGGAAAGATTCAAGCTCTGAGCAAGTGTGTTGGATACAATTTTACAATCTGCTTTCTGTAAGGAGATCAGTCTACAATGTCCACAATCTGGACCCATTTTTCCATGATTCATTTTCAATTAAATAATCAGAAATTAAACAAGTCTTTCTTAGAAATCTACCTGGATGTTAGAAAATACTTCCAACTTAGAGAGGAAAAATTAGTAAATCAAAATGATTTAAAAAAATCCTTGGAAATCCATACCACAAGGTGCTTCCCCAACCTCCATACTTTCATCATATAGGAAATACTCTGAACAGCAAGAGGTTTTTCTAGACTTTTCCCTTTGCAGCAGTGATAAAAGAAAGGTAAATATTTTGAAGCAAATCATCAGGGTCAATAGCTTAGAGGTCTCAAATCAGAGGTATACAATTGTCCAAGATATTTTTATAAACTGATTGCTTTCCTGTGGACAGCAAGTTCCCCCTTTCAATTTAATAACTAGGAAACTACACTTGAAGCCTTTGCTACTTTTAATCTTTTTTTCTAAAAGTTCTCCATTCTCCATTACACATTTTCAATAGTACAGTATGGGGAATGGAGAAATTTTTTGAAAGAAGATTAAAAGAATAATATATTATAGTAAATACTTTAGAACACCTCTGTTTAGCACTCCAGCTTTAAGAAGATCTTGAGATTCTCGGCAGATTAATTTTGACAGAATAAAGGTGGTTCTGGGTAATTTGGCATGCTTCTTGTGAATTGCAGATGGTTCTGGCTGGTTTAAATGTTTTGTGTAGTTCAGATACTGTATGGCCCCTGTGATGCTGGCAGATCAGGTGCCAGCTCATGACAAGATCCCTACACCACAAATGCATGGCTGGAAACCAGCTGGCTCACCTACATGTTAGTATTGTTAAAATAGTTATTAGATTTAGAGAGATTTGTTCAGTGTTTGGACTTTATGAAATGCTTGTGAGCTGCTGAATACATTAATCTCACTTACAATACCTGTGTACCATGTATAAGGTAATATTTACATGTTTTGCTCTGTACCTATAGATGTGTTTGTTATGAAACTTAGAAACCCGCACTGTCAGGAGAGAAGTATTACCAAGTGTGAAATACCAGTTTATCACAAAAGGTGTCATCTCTTGTCAAACAAAAGAAGGCCTATAGACACTAGGCAAGCCATTGTGGAACATCAGTGGACAAAAAACTTTGTTGATTGCTTCAGCCACACCCATGAAGAGGGTAGGTGCACAAACTCTCATCCCATCATGGCTTGAACTCTGGGGGAATGGAATCAAAATCCCTGTCAAGAAGAAATTCTTACCACTGTGTTGCTTGGAATTTGGAGAGGGTAATATTTCTAAGCATAAGCAAGGGATCCCTAAGCCGTTTAGCTTGGGTTAGCCTAAAAGACATATAGAGCTTGTACATTACAGCAGTTTCTATTACCTTTTGGAACCAAAGACTAACTCATTTGTGTGTATGTATGTTTACCTGCTTTAACCTTGTAAATAATCTCTTGCTTCTTTTTCCTAGTTATTAAATCTTTAGATTGTTTTTTATAGAGATTGGCTACAAGCATTGTCTTTGGTGAGCAATCTAAAGTACAATTGACCTGGGGTAAGTGACTTGTCCTTTGGGACTGGGAGTAACCTGAATACTATTGTCATTTTTGTTTTAAGGAACCATCTATCACAAAGATAGGCTTGCCTGGGTGGCAAAATAGACCGGAGTGCCCAAGAGGACTGCCTGTGACTCCATATTAAGACTATTATAGTGCTTGAGTTCACACTTGATACTGGGTTGGTGAAATCTAATTATAGAACACACAACTAATGTGGGGTTTGTGCCTTTCTTCTTAATAGTCTGCCCTGAGGTTGGCACTTATGGGTCGTGAGCCACTCCAGACAACATAACTGACCAATTTTGTAAGGTGTGGTTTTAGCATTTCCAGGTTCATTATAGGTAGTTATCTCTGGATTGTGTCTGACTGGCAAAGGGCAATTTCAGAGAGATTCTGAGTATAACCATGGACAAGAGCATATGGGAAATAATTAGTGTTAAGGCAGAATAAGCTGAAATCTTTCCTATTAAAAATATTGAGAATATATTTTGAGCTGGAGTTCATAAGTGGAGAATTCTGATAGGAAACATTAGAAATGGCTTGTAAGTCTTTAATATCTTTTGTACACTTTTTCTTACTTTGTGCTCTAAAGGAGAATAGCAGCACAAGATCAGCAGGATGGAAAATAAAGACAGAGCAGCTTTACACTAAAGTCTTTCTATTAAAAAATAAAATAAAAATTGAAAAATCCTGTTCAACAATCATACATGGCAATCTAGCAAACAGTGATGTCCCAGCTAACAAAAGTTAGACAGAATGAAAGAAAATGCCCAGGAAACTTACATTAACAAACAAAAATGTGGTTGCTAAAAGCAGTGACAGCCATTCTAATGCTACTTCTGTTGCACAGCCTACATAAAATAAAAGTAGCAAACAAAGACCAATCAGGTCAACCAACCTAGCAAGAATGTTTAACTGTGCTATATCCAGGGCTGGATTTCCAATTAGGCACACTAGGCACAGGCCTAGGGGCGCCGGCGTTGTACGGATACCTAAAAGTGGGTTAAAAGTTAAAAAGTTAATACATACGCAGTTAGTGGTTAGTGTGCTTATTTTAAAAATTATAAACATTCCAATGATACAGGAGAACCTCAGAGTTATGGACACCTCAGGAATGGAGGTCGCCCATAACTCTGAAATGTCTGGTTTCAGAGTGGTAGCCGTGTTAGTCTGTACCAGCAGAAAGAACGAGGAGTACTTGTGGCACCTTAGAGACTAACAAATTTATTTGAGCATAAACTTTCGTGGGCTAAAGCCCACTTCATCAGATGTATGCAGTGGAAAATACAGTAGGAAGATATATATAAATACAGAGAACATGAAAAAATGGGGGTTGCCATACCAACTCTTAACGAGACCAATCAATTAAGTTCTATTTCCCCATGCTAATTTCCCCCTACTGTTACTCACACCTTCTTGTCAACTGTTTGAAATGGGCCATCCTGATTATCACTACAAAAGTTTTTTTTTCTCCTGCTGATAATAGCCCACCTTAATTGGTTGGTCTCGTTAAGAGTTGGTATGGCAACCCCCATTTTTTCATGTTCTCTGTATGTATATATATATCATAAGAATAAAAGAATGGCCATACTGGGTCAGACCAAAGGTCCATCCAGCCCAGTATCCTGTCTAACGACAGTGGCCAATGCCAGGTGCCCCAGAGGGAGTGAACTTAACAGGTAATGATCTAGTGATCTCTCTCCTGCCATCCATCTCCACCCTCTAACAAACAGAGGCTAGGGACACCATTCCTTACCCATCCTGGCTAATAACCATTAATGGACTTAACCCCCATGAATTTATCCAGTTCTCTTTTAAACTCTGTTATAGTCCTAGCCTTCACAACCTCCTCAGGTAAGGAGTTCCACAGGTTGACTGTGCGCTGAGTGAAGAAGAACTTCCTTTTATTTATTTTAAACCTGATACCCATTAATTTCATTTGGTGGCCCCTAGTTCTTATAATATGGGGACAAGTAAATAACTTTTCCTTATTCACTTTCTCCACACCACTCATGATTTTATATACCTCTATCATATCCCCCCCCCAGTCTCCTCTTTTCCAAGCTTAAAAGTCCTAGCCTCTTTAATCTCTCTCATATGAGACCTGTTCCAAACCCCTAATCATTTTAGTTGCCCTTTTCTGAACCTTTTCTAAGGCCAGTATATCGTTTTTGAGATGAGGGGACCACATCTGTACACAGTATTCAAGATGTGGGAGTACCATGGATTTATATAAGGGTAATAAGACATTCTCTGTCTTATTCTCCATCCCTTTTTTAACGATTCCTAACATCCCGTTTGCTTTTTTGACTGCCGCTGCACACTGCGTGGACGTCTTCAGAGAACTATCCACGATGACTCCAAGATCTTTCTCCTGATTAGTTGTAGCTAAATTAGCCCCCATCATATTGTATGTATAGTTGGGGTTATTTTTTCAATGTGCATTACTTTACATTTATCCACATTAAATTTCATTTGCCATTTTGTTGCCCAATCACTTAGTTTTGTGAGATCTTTTTGAAGTTCTACTGTCTGCTTTGGTCTTAACTATCTTGAGCAGTTTAGTATCATCTGCAAACTTTGCCACCTCACTGTTTACCCTTTTCTCCAGATCATTTATGAATAAGTTGAATAGGACTGGTCCTAGGACTGACCCTTGGGGAACACCACTAGTTATCCCTCTCCATTCTGAAAATTTACCATTTATTCCTACCCTTTGTTCCCTGTCTTTTTAACCAGTTCTCAATCCATAAAAGAATCTTCCCTCTTTTCCCATGACAACTTAATTTACATAAGAGCCTTTGGAGAGGGACCTTGTCAAAGGCTTTCTGGAAATCTAAGTACACTATGTCCACTGGATCCCCCTTGTTCACATGTTTGTTGACCCCCTCAAAGAACTCTAATAGATGAGTAAGACACAATCTCCCTTTACAGAAACCATGTTGACTTTTGCACAACAATTTATGTTCTTCTATGTGTCTGACAATTTTATTCTTTACTCTTCTTTCAACTAATATGCCCGGTACTGACGTTAGACTTACCAGTCTGTAATTGTCAGGATCACCTCTAGAGCCCTTCTTAAATATTGGCGTTAGATTAGCTATCTTCCAGTCACTCGGTACAGTAGCTGATTTAAAGGACAGGTTACAAACCATAGTTAATAGTTCCACAATTTCACATTTGAGTTCTTTAAAAGCATGATCTGAGGTCTTCAGTAATGCAGCCGGAGGTTATGGGTCTATTACAAGAGGGGGTGGGTGAGGTTCTGTGGCCTGTGATGTGCAGGAGGTCAGGCTAGACTATCGCAATGGTCCCTTCTGTCCTTAAAGTCTATGAGGCTATGAATGTTTGAAGCCCTCAGGAATTAAGCTGCTGTCCCGCTGTAAGAAACTGTTAGAGAGAATCATAGACCGTCACATTTGTCAAATAGTGAATGCCATTTTAGGAAAGGAGCAGTTTGGTTTTAGAAATGGAAAAGGGGTTATTGATGGTATGTTTATTCCCAGACAGCTGGTTGAAAAGAAGGTGGAGGGAAATGTCAGGCATGGCTGGGCTTTCCTTGATTTGGAGAAAGAATCTGGCAAAGTACTTAGGTGAGGGCAGATACCGCTGTTACGATTCTATGGAGTACTGGAGGACCTTGTCCCGATGGTTAAGGATTTGTATGATGGTTCCATGACAAAAGTGGAGCTGTCCTTTGGTGGAACAAAGTGTTTTGAGGTGAAGGTTGGTCTCCACCAAGGATCAGAACTTAGTTCATTACTATTCATACTTCTGCTGGCCCCAAAATGCATAAAGAAAACACTGAAGTCATATGGGTGACTTGTGCAGAACCAGAGATTTGTGGGAGTTGGTTAGTGGCAAAAGGAAAAGTCAACAGAGAACTACAAACAAAGCTGCTGAATTCAGGGGAAGTCTAGTGCAAGATAAGTGGACTGATTTATGATAAACACAGGCCCAGACTACTTGAGGGAAACCTATACAAAACTATGATAAGACCAGCTCTTCTGTATGGATCAGAGTCCTGGGTGACCAAAGAGAGGCACTTGAGAAACCTTGAAACCATAGAAATAAGATGTCTGAGGGCAGTCAGAGGATTGACATTGCTGGACCTCATGTGGAATGATGCCATCAGGAGTAAGACCAAGGTCTGCAGTTTCAGCGAGAAGGTGCAAGAGAGGGGTCTGAGATTATATGGGCATGTACAAAGGGTGGATGATGGGAATCCTGTTTAGGAGGCATTTGAGATTAGAATTCATAGGTGTAGAACAAGCGGGTGGCCTAGAAAATGGTAAATGGACACATACAGGAGGTTAGAGTGGATATGGACCGAACACTGACCCAGCAAGCCTGGAAAAGACTGATCCAGTGACCTGAGCAGAAGTCGCTAGAAAAAGGGGAAGAAAGAAATTGTCTGAGGGAATTGTGAGAGCAGCGGGTCAAACAACTATCATCCTTTATGCTGGATCCCAGAACTCACTGGCACCAGCATCATTTCCAGGCTTCTGTTAGCCAAGCATGGATGAGACCTAAAGTAATGCACTGCTTCTGCCCATTATTATATGAGAGAAGCAGATTCAGTTATGTCAGAGAGGCTATGGCACTGATTCTGAGGTGCTGGCTAGAGGAATCCACAGGCAGAGGAGGAGGATGGTCAGGATTTCCCGTGTGATCTTATACTGGAATTGGAAATGGTACAGAAAAGGGCAACGAAAATGATTAGGGGTATGGAACAGCTTCCATATGAGGAGAGATTAATAAAACTGGGACTTCTCAGCTTGGAAAAGAGATGACTAAGGGGGTATATAATAGACATCTATAAAATCATGACATTAAATTAATAGGCAGTCGGTTTAAAACAAACAAAATGAAGTATTTCTTCACACAACGCACAATCAACCTGTGGAACTCTTTGTCAGAGGATGTTGTGGAGGACAAGACTATAGCAGTGTTCAAAAAAACTAGATAAGTTCATGGAGGATAGGTCCATCAATGGTTATTAGCCAGGATAGGCAGGGATGGTGTCTCTAGCCTCTGTTTGCCAGAAGCTGGGAATGGGCAACAGGGGGTGGATCACTTGATGATTACCTGTTCTGCTCATTCCCTCTGATACACCTGGCATTGGCCATTGTCGGAAGACAGGATACTGGGCTAGATGGAGGATTGGTCTGACCCAATATGGCCGTTCTTACCTATTGTATCTTATCTATTGCAAGAACAGCTGTACCCACTGGTGTGATGCTTGGGGATCCCATCAACAAACACCAAATGGTAAATATTAAGAATCAGAAATAATTAAGAGTCAGATATCTTCCTGTATGAGATATTGCAGGACTAAAGAGAACCATGGTAATGAATGGTGTTTCATGATTTTCATTCTCTTTTAACCTGTATTATCAATCTTGACACTAACAAAAGTGGCCTTGTAGATAATGTTTTTGTAGATAATTTTCATTCCTTTTGAAAATTTCCATTTTTAATCAAAAACAGAAAATTGATCTGTTTTGGAATTTTTTAGAAAAAAAAAGTCAAACACTTTCAAAATCCTCCCTCCAAAAAATTTCATTTCACACTTTTTTTTCCTGAAAATACTTATTTTGAAACCAGTTCTACTTGATACAAATAGATTTTTGAGCTAATTTTTAAAAGCATAACCCAAGGATCTTAGACTTTTGATACATAAGACACAAACAGCCTGCAGGGCCTTTACGCAGAGTTCCCCAAATAGCTTTCCAAGCCAAAAGAGCTTCAATTGTATTACCTACGCTGATGCTCACTTTAACAGATATATCAGAAGCACTTTTCCTGACTATCGTCGTGTGTCTGTATCAGGACTGGCAAAATTACTAGTTGCAAATAATTTCTCCTGATTTTTTTGGCCCTTATTTATGTTTATGAATCACCCACAATCCAGTCATGAGGTTATGAATTTGTCCATTATTTCCTATATTTTGTTTACAAATATCGTTGGGCCCATATGTTTCTGCGAACTATTCAGAAGTGCTTAGGTGTATTCACTAGTCAGATTCTGGTATTTGGTCTGTGCAATGGGACAGGTTTCTCAGACGTTATGGTTTCCGTTCTCTAATTGGACGATGTAACTTTTATAAACAGCAGCAAAGCCTTAAGAAACCTTTATAAACAGACACAAAGCCAAGGGGGGTGCGGGGGATGAAATCATGACCACGCTGAAATTAATGATAAATTAATTGATTTAAACCAAGCCTGATTTCCACCCACTGTAGCTAAGTAGGCCTAAGAAATTTTAAACCATTGAAACTATTTTCTTGCACAGTAAAGAGTATTCTATTTTGTAAAGCCCCATTACTCCAGTTTTTAATATTGTTTGTTTCCTTCCTTATAAGCCACGTTTATTAACTTTGCCAAATTTCTCTTATCACATTCCCACCAACTTGTTGTATGTTTTTGTACAGTGTCTGGGGAAGCACTTCTGACATATCTTCCTACTGTATTTTCTACTGCATGCAATGATGAAGTAGGCTTTAGCCCACAGAAGCTTATGCTCAAATAAATTTGTTAGTCTCTAAGGTGCCACAAGTACTCTTCGTTCTTTCTTCTGAAATGTCTGTAACTTAGAATTAGACCTTTGGACTTCAGCCACTGGGGGATGGGGGTGAGTCAGGACTCCGGGCAGGGGTGGGGTCAGGGCTTCTGACCCTCGGGAGCACCAGGGGTCAGGGCTTCAGCCCCAAGGCTCTGTTCCCAGCTTTTGCCTGGGGGAGGGAGGGGAAAGCACCAGGGCCTGGGGCTCCCCACGACTCCACTCCAGGTTTCAGCAGGAGTGGGGCTCACTGGGGCTCTGGGCTTTAGCTACAGGGGAAGTGCTGGGGCTGAAACCAGCACTCCCCTCATAGCTAAAGCCTTGAGCCCCAGCGCCCCCCACAGGGCTGAAGCCGGTGCTCCCAAGGGTCAGAACTTTGGACTCTTCTAACTATTGTAGGAGAACTTTTAAAAGGTGTGGATTGCGAGGATATCATTAGAATGTTCACTGAGCAGAAATCAAGGAAAAAACATGATAATACTTAGTCCTGTCATGAGTGCAGGGGACTGGACTAGATGAAATCCTATGATTCTATGTGCATGTGAAGTAAAGTAGCACCTACCTGCTACCTACGTGATTGTTTTAATTACATGTGTTTTTTGTTATTGCATTGAATAAATATTTAATTTTTTAAAATATTTTTCTTTTCATTTCATTTTCACGGAAAACACATAGGCCAGCTGTAGGCGGGGGCGGGGAGGGAAATGGACCCTGAAGATGCTGTGCTTAGGTGTGCGTAAGGTGTAAATTTGGCCCTGACTATATCCTAATTATTTGCTATTCACACCTGACTGCTGTTAGCAAGAAAATCCTCAGATGTGTAGCCCACCTTTGCAAATTGGACTGCACTGCAAGCAGGTGGCCACACCAAGAATTGTAGGCCTGGAGAATGAACTACTCTGGCTCTGAAATGAAATGTGGTCTCTCCAAAGGAGAATTAAGACACAGTGGTGAGGTGCATGGAGCATACATTGCCAATGGTGGCTGCATCTGCTCTATGGATAAATAAAGGACCTCAATCTCCAGGGCTGTCAATCTGATCCCTTTCTGCATGGGCACTGAAATTCCTATTTATAACAAAGTTCACACTTAGATCTTATGCTCATGTCCATTCTTCTTTAAACTATTGGAACTGATGAACTAGGCATACGCTAGTGATGACTAACTACTGAATGCAGGTTAGATGCAGTCATTATTTACAAATATTTTGTTATTAAAGCCCCTACCAAACCAACATCTCTTTTCTTTAGGAAGTGGGGATCTTTTACAGCAGTTTTAAATATGTTTTAATAGGTTTTCTGGATAACCTGCACACACTATTCAGTGACACTTTGGATTGCCCAGTATAAGCACATAACCTAATAAAAGAGTCTTATTGTGTGACACATTACCTAGGGAACATGGGGAAAGGCAGCCTCAAAATAAATGATGCTTTGAAAGGGACTCTATTAATATGTCTAGTCCCAAAATCCAATTTGTTTTAAGAAAAAAAAGTTTTGCAAAATCTAATATTAGTAGAAAGCTGTTGTGACTTTTAAAATATTTATTTGACAAAGCAGGTGCAGTGGAAGAAAGTGGTTAAGCATTTCCCAGAAATGTTTGCAACACAAACACTGCAGCTTTGTGCTATTTAGTTATTCATATTCATAACTGAAGAGAGCCTTCAATCCAGGCACTGGTACAAAAAATTAAGATACTGTACACACAATCAATCAAGACAGACATGCCCTCACATTCTAATCCTTCCCACAGAAATCAGCCTGCAAATTAACCACCACTTTCATCAAGTCACTGCATTCTTCTACCCACCCCTCCCGAAACACACATACAAAAAGAAATTCTGTTTACAGTGTGTCTTGATAATCAACATATTGGGGCTGCAATGGACAAAGAGGATAGGAAGCAAGTTCTACATTCAAGGATCCTCATGGAAAATGCTCCTTCAGTTTAGAAAGCACGTAGACTTCAGTACAAATCTATAGCATAGAAAGGGTAAGCAAGAAGATATTGATTTTAATCAAACAACTAACCGTCTTACTGCAACTATGCTGCACTCAGGACTCCCCAAGAATTTATGATGCAGTCACTTGAATGGAAGATCAGATGCATGATACCTAGCATTTCTGACCAAACTAAAGAGGAACACAGGTTTTTTAATACATACTTGTATATGTTGTAGCATTTGAAGATTTAAGGAGCTGTTTTTCTCAACAGAAAATCAGAGAAGGCAACTAGTTTAAAATAAAACCTTGAATAAGGGTGATAAGGGAGTTAATAAAGCAACAGGGACACTGGGCCCTGAGTCTTGATTCTTGGCCACAATAGTTTTCACTACTGTTGAAATTAAATTATCCACTGAACCCTCTCATAAGTTTCCAATTTATTCACATCATTCAGTTCTCCAGTTTAACCATTCCTTCAAGTATTACATTATTTTGATTCATTTCAGTCAGCTCTTGTACAATATAACCGATTTTAGAACCAAGTAGTAACTTACTTTCTTGTATTGCATTAAGAATTTCTGAAAAGTCCACATCTCTCTTCTGGACATCTGGCTTTATCGAAATTTGCGTTTCCAACTGGTTACTTTGCAAGTCCTCTGTTCCTTCTGAAGAAATCGAAGAGATTGATGGAGTTTGTGACAGTGCAGCAGAAAATCCAGCAAGGGGCTTTGCTGAGAGGCAGCTGCCACAATAATTAAAGCTAGCTAATTTCCCCCCCCCCCCCCCCAAGTCAATTTTCCTACAGACCAGACAGGTATTGTTAGATAACCCAGAATCTATTGGTTGTTCCTCCACTGAGTTAAGACAACACAGAGCATCAACAAAATCCTCTTATGTCAACTACCTACTGACATCACTGCTGAATTCCTTCACCATCCTGTACAGTGGGTTCCTCTCACCACAACAACCACAAGACAAACTCCACTATGTTAAAACAAAGGGGAGAGGCATATGGACATCTCCATGCCACTACAATAAATAAGCAAAAATAAAACAAGCAAATAAAAAAAAACCCACCAAGCCAAATAAAGTCTCAAGACAGCAAACAGCCTATGATAGAAATCAGCAAGGAAAGAGCAAGGACAGTACATCACTCAGATAACAGCACAAGACCGCTTACTTGTCGAGGTGTTGCAGTCCAGCCCCTGAAGTGCTGCAATACTGCTGTGCATTTTGAAGAGGTTTGAATGATTCACACCTTGATGTTTTGTGGCTGCCATGGTGTGAATTATAGTGCATTTCATAATTCTGCAACACTTTATAGACTGGCACAGGCAAGTGCCAGTCTATAAAGTGTTGCAGAATTATGAAATGCAAGCAGTCAATTTTTCAAATCTAGTTGCACATGTAACAGACATAATGTATCCATTTTGCAAGCCAAAATGCTCTTTTGCATGTGCAAATTAGACAATTGGAAAAACTGACCCTCCCATGTACAGTAACACAGCTGTGTTCCAAGAGGAAGGCAAAATTATTCTGGAGGTTTGATAATGCACTGTGCATATAGGCTTTGGTCTGCAGACTATTTTAGCTCAGGTTAAGACTTGAGACATGGCTATTGGACATATAACATATTTTCAAAGGAGAGCAACAAAGAGTTACAGCACTTGTGATAAGTACAAGTGACTCCTTGAGTAAGCACAACACATATCCCATGGGATTACAATGATCAGCAAAATATCACTTATAGGATTTAGGAATACATAGGTTGTTATACTGCATCAGACCATTACGCCCAATCCCCTGCTTCCATCAGTGCTAATTAGTCATGCTTCTGATTATGATGATTTCCTTCCCCTCATACTTTGCCATGCATCAAGTCAATTGTGCACTGGTTCTGAAAATGGTGGAGAAATTCCTTCCTGACCTGTGCAGCAGTCTTTTTTTCACCATGAAGCATGAGATTTGATTATCCCATCATTATTTTAGTTTGCATAGCAACAAACATGATTCCTGTTGACCAAGTTATCCAGCCCGATTTTAAAGAGTGCCATACTCTGTTACCTCACTCTTTGGAAATATGAGAATCAAAGTGAATTAACTTGGTCTTTTTATTCAACAGGAAAAAGATTATACTTTTAAACTACCTCCATATATGCTCTAGTTTATTTCTTTGTTCCAGAGAGAAGACTCCACTACTTACATCAGAGGCAGTTTCCCTTGTAGAGTCTGTAAGGTAATCTGTCATTGCGGTAGTAGGAGACAACATTTATTGACAAGAACAAAGAGTTTCTAAAGTGAGACAGCTGATATTTCAAATCATAGCAACCTTGGGAAATCTGCAGGTGGCCTACAAGGCTAGGGACTAAGCTCTGCCCCAGAAATGAGAGTGGATGACCTACAGGCCAGGGAAAGGTATTGCAGTCCCTGATTGAGATTTGTAGACAACTGGGATGGGGAGTAAAGAAATAAGGATTGACTTAAGTGGTTTGTTTGTCACTGATTTATTTCAGTTGGTGTAACAGGTAAAAAACCCTCACATTTGACAAATTTTAAATATGTATTCCTTGTTAATATCCTCAAAACCAGTAGCCTAGCCTCACCCCTTAGCTAGAATTAACCGACAAATCTAAAATACTCCATCTTCCTCAGACACCTACCCTCCTCACATCTCAATTGTCACTCCCAAAAGATCAAGAAAATAGATGAGCTCTGCAGCACACCCAACAAGGGCAGAAAGAAGTAAGTTCCAAGGCCCAGGGACTCTTACAGAGAACACCTAGTCAGCAGCCTCTTATCCCTTCAAAACCAAGAGAGTTCTAGCTGGAGTACTTCTGCTGATCACAACTATGGCAGCCTAACATGGGAAGAGAGAGGCACTCTGTTGAACAGGAGTACTTGTGGCACCTTAGAGACTAACCAATTTATTTGAGCATAAGCTTTCATGAGCTACAGCTCACTTCATCTGGTGCATAAAAGTGGAAAATGCAGTGAGGATGTTTTTATACACACAGACCATGAAAAAATGGGTGTTTATCACTTCAAAAGGTTTCAAAAGGCCCTACGCTACCAGCACTCTCAGCTATCTTCGAGACACCACTGACTTCCTAAGGAAACTACAATCCATCGGTGATCTTCCTGAAAATACCATCCTGGCCACTATGGATGCAGAAGCCCTCTACACCAACATTCCACACAAAGATGGACTACAAGCCGTCAGGAACACTATCCCCGATAATGTCACGGCAAACCTGGTGGCTGAACTTTGTGACTTTGTCCTCACTCATAACTATTTCACATTTGGAGACAATGTATACCTTCAAATCAGCGGCACTGCTATGGGTACCCGTATGGCCCCACAGTATGCCAACATTTTTATGGCTGACTTAGAACAATGCTTCCTCAACTCTCATCCCCTGATACCTCTACTCTACTTGCGCTATATTGATGATATCTTCATCATCTGGACCCATGGAAAAGAAGCCCTTGAGGAATTCCACCATGATTTCAACAATTTCCATCCCACCATCAACCTCAGCCTGGACCAGTCAACACAAGAGATCCACTTCCTGGACACTACGGTGCTAATAAACGATGGTCACATAACCACCACCCTATACCGTAAACCTACTGACCGCTATTCCTACCTACATGCCTCCAGCTTTCATCCAGACCACACCACACGCTCCATTGTCTACAGCCAAGCTCTACGATACAACCGCATTTGCTCTAACCCCTCAGACAGAGACAAACACCTACAAGATCTCTATCAAGCATTCTTACAACTACAATACCCTCCTGCTGAAGTGAAGAAACAGATTGACAGGACCAGAAGAGTACCCAGAAGTCACCTACTACAGGACAGCCCCAACAAAGAAAATAACAGAACGCCACTAGCCGTCACCTTCAGCCCCCAACTAAAACCTCTCCAACGCATTATCAAGGATCTACAACCTATCCTGAAGGACGACCCATCACTCTCTCAAATCTTGGGAGACAGGCCAGTCCTTGCCTACAGACAGCCCCCCAACCTGAAGCAAATACTCACCAGCAACTACATACCACACAACAGAACCACTAACCCAGGAACCTATCCTTGCAACAAAGCCCGTTGCCAACTGTGCCCACATATCCATTCAGGGGACACCATCACAGAGCCTAATCACATCAGCCACACTATCAGAGGCTCGTTCACCTGCACATCTACCAATGTGATATATGCCATCATGTGCAAGCAATGCCCCTCTGCCATGTACATTGGTCAAACTGGACAGTCTCTACGTAAAAGAATAAATGGACACAAATCAGATGTCAAGAATTATAACATTCATAAACCAGTCGGACAACACTTCAATCTCTCTGGTCACGCGATTACAGACATGAAAGTTGCGATATTACAACAGAAAAACTTCAAAACCAGAGTCCAGCGAGAGACTGCTGAATTGGAATTCATTTGCAAATTGGATACAATTAACTTACGCTTGAAAAGAGACTGGGAGTGGCTAAGTCATTATGCAAGGTAACCTATTTCCCCTTGTTTTTTCCTACCCCATTCCCCGCCCCCTGTTCCTCAGATGTTCTTGTTAAACCCTGGATTTGTGCTGGAAATGGCCCACCTTGATTATCATACACATTGTAAGGAGAGTGACCACTTTAGATAAGCTATTACCAGCAGGAGAGTGGGGTGGGGGGAGAAAACCTTTTGAAGTGATAAACACCCATTTTTTCATGGTCTGTGTGTATAAAAACATCCTCACTGCATTTTACACTTTTATGCATCCGATGAAGTGAGCTGTAGCTCACGAAAGCTTATGCTCAAATAAATTGGTTAGTCTCTAAGGTGCCACAAGTCCTCCTTTTCTTTTTGCGAATACAGACTAACACGGCTGCTACTCTGAAACCTGTTGAACAAGCTATCTCGAAACCATTTAAGGGTGCTGTAGGTCTAAATCACCTTAATCTTGCTCAAAAACCAATACGCAACTGATGCTGTGCCTGAGCGCTGGTGTCCTACTCCTCAGTGAGACAATCCTTCTGACAAATGGCCCACTGCATTCTGCACTAGCTTTGGTTTCTTAATGGATGCAGACAGTTCACTCCACATTAACAACATATGATTCAAATGAAGCACCACAATTTCTCCCCAGCAGTACAAACACAAATCAGCCTCCCAGTGGAGACAGCTCGGCTGGACCAGGCACCCACCAGCCACAACAAATCCTCTAATCAGGGCTATGCAAATTCTTTAGTAAAGGCAAAGAAATTATCCCATGATTTTTGCTCTAGTTATCTTCCCTCTGTGCCAGGTCATCTGTAAACCAAGGTGATCTTTGAGGATGAAGCCAGCAAAGAGATTGCCTAAGCACCACTTTATCAATGGTTGAGATCAAAGGCTCATACAATAATAGAATGGTACATCCAAGGGCCAATATTTTCCCTCAGTTCTGTTAAAGTGCAAGGGTAGACCATCAAAACAGCTCCCTTGCCTCTCCACAAAAGGTGTTTCCCAATCAGAACATGCAAAAGCAATGGTCAGTCCCTAACCTGAGCAAAATTTCCAGTTGCCCAGCCTCTAATTCCAACACAAACATTACATTCAAGACTGAACTAACGACCATTTAGCATAATCTCGTGGTCAGGATGAAAATCATGAGTAGACACAGAAGACTCATCATCCAAATTTGTTAATGTCACTAAGCATTATCAGTACCACTATCACCACCATGGTGTACAACTTCCTGAGCTCAGGAAGGGACTTTCAGCACATCAGGGAAATCAATACACTCAAAATATCCCCATTTTAATTCCATGTCAGGATTTGCCTACTAGATGGAATCCTGAGAAAAATTCTGGCCTCACTCAAGTCAACAGGAATTTTGCTATTTCTTTCAGTGGGATCAGGATATCATGCCCTGTATTTGATCCATTTTTGGTACAGGAGTCTCCCTGCAGTTCAGTCTGTACGCAAACAGCACAGCCACCTCACTTCCTCACTCATCTTCCTTCAGTTCACACTGCCCTAATACCTGGCTAGACTATATGAAAACCAGATCAACAGTATCATCCAGTACCCCCTGATACTTGAGTATCATCCAGCTGGGTTTCTGTAATACACACCAAATTGGAGGCCTCATCCTTTGTCAATCATCCATGATTTAATATATTGTTAACCACAATCTTGCATTCACCAGCACGAACTGAAGAGTAAGGTTGTACTCATTTCACATTCACAACATAGGCCAACACCCGAGCCTTCCAAGAGCTAACTACAGGTGAAATCAATGGAAAGCCATCCTTCTCCCACATCCTTCATGCTGCAGAAAAAAGAAAAAGAAAAAGCTGAATCTTGGCAGTCTCTCTCTCCTAGCCCCTTTCATGGGAGGGCTGCTGAACGTTTTTGAGAGGAGGAATGGCTGAGTTACTGGCCAAATTAAACATGTGTTTATTCTTCTCTTCCAGGAGCATAAAGAAACTGAAAGTGGACACTGGAGGCTTACATTGCTTGGGAGTTAATAATGAAATTGGTTTGACAGAACTCCACACACCACATCTCCCACCTAGTCTGGGGGAGTTCTAAGGTAAACTGATATGTATGGAAGAACACATTGTTCTTTTCTGGCGCAAATAAGCAGATCTCTTTAGTTGGCCATGTGTACTGCTCCCAGTCTGCTACAACGGCAGACTTCTCTGGGCAGCTGTTGAGTATCTTTTCCCTGCCTCCAGATATCCTTAGAGAGAATCCCCCAGGCTGGCAGATATCATTGGCAGGCTACAGATGTTGGTCTCCAGTACCCCAAACTAGCTCAGATTTTCCCAGGTCATTCCCTATTTGAAGCATCACCAGCCTAACTTTAGCATCTCTACCTTGTTTCAGCAGTTAACTGCTACCTCATTACTGCCACAGTGTCTGATCCTCCTACAGGAAACTATAAGGGATACTTCCTGGGTTGTTAGTAGGAAAATGGTCTTGTCTCTGCAACAATAAAATAAATACAAAAAAGTAGAAGTGGAGCAAATATGAAATTAAATTTTAAGGTTTTAAAAGATAAAAGTAAGATTTGTTTTTAGTTCAATTTGACACTAGTTCAATTTAAGTGAGGTAACTGAGCACAAACTTGACATTAACACTTAAAATGCAGCCATAGCATTTCTCACCATTGTGACTATGACTCAAAAAGCACGACAGTATTTCCATTTATTTGTTCTGAATATACTATTTTTCTACCCTGAATTAATAATCAGATTTAAAACATTTTTCATTTTAATATGTAGGTTTGGCTCTAAATTAAAATTTTATTTTACAAACATCTTGCTCAATCTTTAAAGTATTCATAAAATAAACTGAAAACATATTAGATCAGTATGTTAAAACAAAGTGTCATTTAGGCCCAGCTCCAGCAAAGCACCTAAACAGGTGTCTACTGGTAAGCATGAGTACTCTCTTAAATTAAGCATCTGTTTAAGTGCTTTGCTGGATTGCGGCCGTATTGTATAGATCATGTAAGCTATTATCACAAGTAACATTTAGAAGATGTGTCACACAATTCAAAAGCCCACCTTAATAATCAGTTTTGGACCAGATTTTCAAAAGTTTGTGCATTTTTGTATGCACACAAATTCTGATGTTCACACCTCTAGATTTGTGTGTATGGGTATAGGCATATTATGGTTTGCAGGTGAGCATCTGAGCTCATGCATGCAGAAAAACATATGCACACTTTTCACAAACTGGCCTAGAAATAGAGAGAACATTTTTTATAAACAGGACCATAAAGTGAGTGTTGACATTTCTGAAATCTCAATATTTTTGAATGCATGCAGGAGAACTGAACTGATCTTTGTAATTCACTGAACCACCCAGGTTTTCGAGAACAATATGTCTTAATTTTGCCACGTGGCTTCTGATCATTGTTTCCAACAGGAAGATTAGCTATCCTACTTTCTCTAACTATAATCTTTTCCACCCCAAATTGCAGTGAAATAGTCCAAATGAAGAAAATGTTTCCTCCGAAGAGGTTTCTGCAGAGAAAAGGTTTATTGCTTTAAAGAATTCTGCCATAGAGGTAGCTGCCCAGTGACTTTTATCAGTTCAGTGGTTTGACTTTCTTTATCACTTTGGCATTGAGCATGTAATTTTGTAATGGTTGAACTCCAAACCTGATATGGATAATGATTAGCGAATGATTGGTACGCTACATGGTAGATGGTCCTCTTTGAGGCATCTGTCTCTTTAGTAGGACAACATTTAGCAAGAGTAATGGAAACCCCAACATGGGTAATTATATTTTGCCTAATAAAATGCCCGCTTGTAGTTTCAGTTAGAGAAATTATTCTCTACATCCCCTCCTAAAATGGCCGAAACCTGTTGTACAGTTTTACTGACACAGACTAGTTGTTATGTTCCACCAGAGGTGACCAGATTTCAGGAGTGGGTGAATAATCCCTGTGGATGCAAAACTTTCTAAGAGTTCCTATTATATACAGCTGGGTAGATCACTTTAATACTGTAAAGGTGCTGTGTAAAATCAAGATATTTTAGCAAGAGTGGTACAGATATGAAATCAATAACTTTATTTACCTACATTTTGCCATTATATTTTTTTGAAAGGAATTAATCCTAAACAGACCCTCACAGTCTCTGAATTGGTGGATTGGCTTTAATGATTCACACCTTATGAACTTGGATGGAGAACATATTGGCTCATCTATCGTGTCAAAAGCAGAAACCATAGATTAAAATGACTTTGATTTTGTTTGCATGATGCCAGACAGTGTAACGTTTTGTTGAGCTGGCAGTCGTGACTGTGGATGACAGCTAATCAGTGTCTGGGGAGCTTTAGTATGTTTGGGGAGAAGCAGAATGTGAGAGAATGCTGCTGCAGGCATAGGTTGTTTAAAACACAGCTGCTTCTGCAGCTGCTTTGAACGGGGAGATGTACACAGGTGTTTGTTAAAACTGTAGTGTAACATAGTCTAACGTGCTCCATCATGTAAAAGCCGTTGACAACATAGCTAGTACTGTATCATTCAAGTAAGTAAAAAGAGAGTAAAGAATGAACCGTTGAAAGTAGAGTTGCAGGAAAAAGCATATTGAAGTACATTATATGTGTGGACAGTAACCCTTATAAATACAAGAATTTGCATTTTGTTGGACTGTAGTTAATAAAGCCCCAAATTTAAGCACATGGGGATCATTTGGTTTCATACAGACCAGCTCTAAATTGGTCATAAGATTTCAGTTTCTCTTGGTCACCCTGCCCAGATCATGGCCTCGTGCAGGAAAACCCAGAAGAAGAGACAAATGGGAGAAAAATTCTACAGTTCCCCCTGCAGAGTTTCTTTAGGATTAATTTGTCCAGGGCAGTGATACTCAGACTGAGGCTTGCGAGCTGCAAGTGGCTCTTTAATGTTTCTCCTGTGGCTCTTTGCAGCACATGATATTAAAACATTGTTTGATTTAATTATTACCCAGTCTAAATTATTAACCAATCAGGGTGCTTTTACTATGTTAATAACCAATAAAGTTATCAACTTTATATATGGCTCCTGAACCACTAGGGTTTGAGTATCACTGGTCCAGGAGGAAGGGTTTGTCACCCCACCCCACCCCGCACACGGCAAAAGTCAGGAACCAAGAGGCGTAACTGGAGGCAGAAGACTGTCCATCCTGTGTGAAATTCCAGTGTTTTGACATTTGAGTTGAAATAATGAAACTTTTCATGGAATAAATATTTTAGAAAAAATTTGATTTGGAAACATCAAAATGTTTATTTTTGGATCAGTTTGACGTTGATCTGCATTCAGCTGAGCTGCCTCATGGGAGCAGTAGTTCTGGCTCCCTCTATTCCCATTCTCCCCTGTATATGCTGAGCTCCCCAGCTGAACTACAGCTCCCATGATGCAGTGCAGATCGTCCCTCTGGTGTTGCTGCTGCATGAGAGCTCAGGTCAATGGAGATTTACATCAGAGCGATCTGAAACTAAACATTTCAATTCAAATCAACTCTAAACAAAAATGTTTTTGTTTCTAATTCCATGATGGAAAAAAATAGACAAAAATCAATATTTTTGATGGGCTATTCGTAACCAGCACTAGCACAAGGTCACCTGAATGGAATACCTGTGGGGCCTGTTACCATTCTCCAGAGGTAGCTGACTGCCCACCACAGCTTGCTATTCATGGTAGCTGGGTGTTAGTTTCTCTTGGGAGCTAGAGGAAAGGAGCCATGAAGATTCCTGTGCTGTGCACTTCTCCAGAGAGGAACCAAACACCGATTTACTGCAACAACAGCTATCATATTCTGTTCCTTTTTTCTTTTTTTTTTTTTTTTTACAGAGTTACCTGTTTTTATGCATTTCAGGCCTTCTAGCATTTTATTATTTTGGGGTGGGAATTGTTTGTTTGCATGATTAAGATAAAGAAAGTGCCAGGCCAAATTCTGCTCAGTTCAATCTCCATTGACTTCTGTGGAGTAGCACTGGAACAACAGAGTTCAGAATTTGGCTCACCTGGTTTCTGAAGTTTTTCAATATCACTTCAAGCAACTGTAATGACAAGCTGGGTTTCCCCAACTGTGCAGTGGTGCTAACAGTTATGTACTTTTCCATAATTTGAAAGCTTTTTCCCCTATGTAGCAAGAGAATCTGTCTTTCTATATCTATAGAAAGCACTTCCCACACTTTTATATCATTTATAAGTATATAATGATACAGATTGGAACAAAAGCTTTTACAGATCTTAGATTTAAGCCACAGGATTCTATCCTTACTACATTAAAGCATGATATATTTCCATTAAGATAGAAACTGGATGAATACTGTAAATTGAGGTGATGTTTCTAGACCTTTAGAACGCATTTGACCTGGTAGACTGCCACCTATTATTATTACTACAACTTAGGGACTTGATGACCATAAGTGCTTTAGCAATTATCCTACAGACTATGAGAGACAAGGTGGGTGAGGTAATATCTCTTATTGGACCCAACTTCTGTTGGTGAGAGGCAAGCTTTTTTTTCCTCAAAAGCTTATCCCTTCCCGCAACAGAAGTTGGTCCAATAAGAGATATTACCTCATTCACCTCTCTAATAGCCTGGGACCAACACAGCTACAACACCACTGCATAAGACAGGCTATAGTCGATGATGGTTCAGAGTAGAAAATCAAGTTCTTTGTTTCTATGGGAACATTACTACAGTTCACAACATCCTCTCTGTCTATAGGTTCAATAACATCTGTCTGTAGGGGAAATGGCAGAGAATCAACAACTGGTGAAAAAGTACAAAAAATCCAGGTTAATTTTAACAATATTTCAAAAGTGATTCAAATGAATACAAGAAGTTATTTACATTTTAAATAGGAAAAGATAAACATACCATTTTGCAATAGAATAACAAGATTCCAAAGCCAAATTGTTCTGTCTTTTTATAAAGAATGACAACTGTTTCACAACTGGCTTTTGGTGTACAGCTGGATCAAGAACTTCAATGTAATAACTATACTAATTATTTTATAAAAGTACTTTAAGGGTTCTCTTTTGTATTGCAACAGATTTTGCTTAAGGTTTGATGTATGATGAATTATTTTAATGTGAATAAAGCTAAGATACTTGTAAACACTGTGGGCTCAATGCGTCCCTGCCTCGGAACTCTGCTTGGCTCAGGGGAGGACGAGGACGATAAAGCAGCTGGTTATAGCTTCATGATACAACACTGGCCTGAGTCTGGCATTAGTTAGACCAGCTGCGGGGCTACTTTAACTTATGCCATTAGCATAAAGTTCCTAAGGGATCTTACACTGGTGGAAAATTAGCAGAACGGAGCTCATTCTTCCACACTTAGTCCTCCCCTACCTCAGCAGACCCCTTATGCCGAGGGTGGCGGGTAGGGTTAGTGGCTGGCATAGGCGCTGGCTCTATTACCCCTCTTGGCTTTACAAATGTGAGGAATCACCCTTTGCAAGGAGAAATCTTTCTGGCCATTTCTGGCTGTAATCTATCTATTTTGCACCTCCTGAATAGCACAAAATGAAGAGATCATACAGGAGACTCTGGGCCTACTTATGTTATAGACTGTTTCTGTTCTCAGTGATACAGATGTAAAACCAGGAAAACTCCAGTGAAGTCAGGCTTACTCTGGATTTATGCTGATATAATTAGGGTTGTCACCTGTACAGCTCTTCCCAGGATCATCTCCTTTTTGAGTTAGCTGTCCTGGGAAATCTGCAAGGGTGCTCAGTAAACACTGCCTGCTGTCCAGTTGTACAGGCTCAGGGTTATCCCAGATGTCCCTTTTTTTTGGTTCCTCAGCGGTGGAAACCCTAGATGTAACTGAGTTCAGGATCTGGTCAATTATATGCATACTATAAAAACACACAATTGATATAATAAATGTGACTTCTAAACAAAGCTGATTTATAGTATCTTTAAATAGATAGAACAATACTGTTTCATTTTGAAAAGTATTTGTCTTTGGCTTTCCCAAAAGAATAAAGACAGCATTTCGTACATTTAAGTTCTAGTGACAGTAATTGAACCTCACAAAAGTACCAGTAGAGAAGGCGGGGGGAAAGTGCTGTTTCAGAACTCATCAGATGGAACAACCTTCCTGTGATTTCAGAAATAGCTAAGATCATCACATTTTAGAAATAAGTGAAAAATCCAATGTACATGTGGGTGTTCACTGCAGAAATGAGCCTTATAAAAAATACTGGTTGGATAACAGTGATGATACATTAACATTATAAACTGGGAGAAATTAAAACAGTTGAATTAAAACGGATAGGTCAGAAGGGACCATTCAATTAGCACAACTAAAGTTAAGCCCCCATGTAGGACAAAGGAGTATGTGAACCCACTCAAAAGTTTCTGCTGGTGGGTTTGTGTGGTGAGAGAGAGGTGCGGGTAGGCAGAATACACAGAACAGAGAGAGAGGGGCAGAGGCAAAAGGAAGAAAGCCAAGCATCAGCCTGCAAGCACAGTGTTTGGAAAGACCTAGCGAGCATCTGGGGCTGTTGGCTAAAGAGGCTTGGGGCTGTAAGCTAAGAAACTGCTCCTTTTGTTTGTGGGTCCTCCTGCATTTGGAGAAGCAGAACTTTGTACACTCCTTGTGAACAAACAGGATGTGTCTGTTTTATGCAAATAAACAACATCCCCCTAAGCATCAGACTCCATCAATTTCTATTTCCAACATGAACATCCTTACGGGCCATTCTTTGACTAGCTGATCAGATTGAAAAGGGGCAACAGTAATAGTGTGTTTATGTAATTGTTTATTTGCCACTCTTGAATCCATTTGGAAAAGTCTGGAATCTAGACAGACCAGAAAATTTAGTCCATTTCCCCTTACTCTAATTTACCTAAAAGTGACAGTAGGATTTATTATACTTTGGTTGTGCTTCTTTCTTCTTACACTGTCAGTACACTTGTTAAAGCATACGCAGTCTTCTATTTTCGTTACCTACCATGTAAGATCAAAAACTCACCTGCATTTGATCAATGTGGTGATTTTTATGAATGAAAGATCAGTGTAGTTGCCATTTAACTTTATACAATGTCATGAACTGTTTGTAGACAAATAAGGAATAAAGGAAGCAAACATTTGTTGAATAAATTGTTCATTTCAAAGAGCTTGATCAAGTTTAATGCCAGCTATGGGCTGATGGGGGAAGCAGAAATGTTGGCTGCATTAGGGACGAGGAATGTGACCTAACTGACATCCTCCGGGCCATCAGTGATTTTATAAAATGTCACATCAGAATAACCTTAATGAGATTCCAGACTGTCTTTCCAAATGGATTCGAGCATTACAGGCAATTAAACAGAATACATTTATATCATAGCTCATCATTAAGGCTACGGAATCTGAGACTTGCAGAGACCTCCGGGCCTCCAGCCTGCGGTGCCCGAGAGCTGCAGGGTCCCTCTGCCGCCCGAGGTGGCTGGGAACTGCAGGGTACCCCCACCGCCTCCCCCGGAGCTCTGAGTCACCACAGGTAGCCGGGGGGGGGGGGGAGGGGAAGAGGGTTCCTGCAGCTCCCAGCCACCCTGGGTAGTGGGGCCCTGGGAGATCTGAGCCGCTGCTGGCGGCGGGGATGCCCCACTGCTCCTGGCAGCCACCGTGGACAGACAGGGACCATGTAGCTAGCTCCAAGCAACAGGCTGTGGGGGAGGGAGACCCAGGGGCAGTTGGGGACACCGCAGCTCCCCATTTTGTCATGCATATTTTTAGTAAAAGTCTCAGATAGGTCATGGGCTTCCGTGACTTTTTCTTTATTGCTCGTGACCTATCCGTGACATTTACTAAAAATATGCGTGACAAAATCTTAGCCTTATTTATCATTGCCATCATTATCCAAACACACTAATTCATCCGGTTCATGCCTACAGCAAACACCAGCAGCTCAACTGTGCTGGAAAACCAACCCATTAAGCCGGTTGAGGATCAGGGAGCTGTAAAGGTGGACTAAGGGCACCATTACATCCCTTCCTCTTGTCTTGCTCTAAGCACAGTTTAACCAGACAGGTGAATCTGGCCCTGTGAACTTGATTCTCATTTACACTAAAGTCTTTTTCCGCCATTCTAGCAGTACAAAGGGGCATTAAAGTAGGCACAACTTGGATGGTCCTTAAAAGCTTGCCAGATTTACCTAAGCTAAGGGATTACTTCATTATGACCTTGATCCAGAAGAGCACTTAAGCGCTCTCCTGAATTGAGGCTTATGTGCAGTTTTCCACTGTACTGGTGCTTCCCTATATTTACTATTGGAAGAACCCTGAATGTTACCTATGAGGTTCTGTAACTGCAAATACTGAACACTCAGGCAATGTCTACACAACTAAATTGTCAACCTAACTTATGTCGGCATACAGCCACCGCAGTTATTAAATTGCTTGCGTGAGCACACTTGCTCCTTGTGTCAGTGGTGCATGTCCTCACCAGGAGCACTTGTACTGATTGTATTGTCAGTGTGGGGCATTGTGGGATGGCTCCTGAAAGCCAGTAGCAGTCAATGTAAGCAACGCAGTGTCTACACTGACACTGTGTCGACCTAATTACATCAACCATGACTCTCCACCGCTTGGAAAAATGGTGTTAGTAAAATCGGCATCGAGAGGCACTGTTGTCGGCAGGACCCAAATTTAAGTGAAGACACTTCCATGGCTAAGTCGATGCAAGGCAGCCTACGTCACCTAACCCAGTATTGTAAACCAGGCCTCAGTTGTGCTTTATGTTTGGAGCAATGAACAACTGCATTGCCCCAGGGATATAACTGGGAAACATTCCACTTCCTGGAGCTCCCTATTATGCAAGGGGAACACGCTTTCAACTACACTGCTTTACTGGGTGCAGCATACCCCCCCCATGCACTACTCACACTCCAGAGGCTGATGCAGGCAGGGAGAGTGTGTTCAGGGCCAAGGCAGTGCTCCCAGGGCAGTACAGAAAGAAGTCCTTGCAATTCCCTCATTCTAGGAAAAACAACTGTGCCTGATTCCCACAATAGGGAGAAAGGCTCGGTGTGTCCTCTTCTTTTGCATAAGGGCTAAAAATAATCTGGCCCTTGGTGTTTTAGACACCTGACATGTATGTGTAGCTGAGAGACAATAAGATCCACTATATTGTTCTTCATGTAACACCAACAAAAAGGAATCTCAGCTGTGATCCAAGAACCCTATTTCTGGCACAAAGAATGAATCAGAGGACAAAGTTTTTGATCGTACTTGTACTATTCTTTTATCAACTGTCATATTGATTTTTTATGTATTTCTTGTGTGTTTTGTCTCTGGCCACCCAGGAGTGCTAGGAATTTTCTCTTGGCTCTGATATGCAATTACAATTATTGATTTTATATCAGTTCTTTCCTCATTCAAAAAATAAAAAACCTCACAACTTTTCCTAAGAAAGGACACAGCTTAATTTTGAGACCAGACTGACCTGTGGGGCTTGCAGTTGGAAAATAAGTCTTCATATTTCTCATAAATGGAGCAAACTTGATATGGAGATTGGTGGCACAATATAAAGAACCCAGGTGTATTACTGTCAGAGTCCCTTCCTAATCATAACTACACGTCTAAATAATGCAGGGCTATTTTGTTCAGTCTTTTGAAAGGCCATCTGCAAGAAGCTTTTTCTCAGACTATAGGAGACATATTGTGTCTGACATGTAAGTTTTTGGTCTAAATGGATAAGTCTTGGCCTCTTTCAGGCAAGAACCCTATTACAAAGACGACACATTTATAAAACCAGCAGTACAGGAACAAAATGACTGAGTGTTCTAGCCCTGCCCTATGTCTACTTGAATAATATACCAGCTTTGTAAATAACACAGTTCATTACTTGCTTAGAAACATTACAAATGTAATATCTATTTGTGACACTTTGCACTCCATATTCGTCATAGTGGTATGATTATGACATAATGATGATGCATCTTGTACAAAATGTGTCATGTGAGGTGTTGTTTAGCAGGCTTCCTGTTTCTGATGTACTTAAAAAAATTTTGCTATTACTTTTTGAGTCTTTGACTAGCTGTTCTTTAAATTCTTTTTTGGCCTTCCTAATTCCAAATTATATTTTTACACTTCACTTGTAAAGGAGTTTATGCTCCTTCCTATTTTCCTCACTAGGATTCAACTTCCACTTTTTAAAAAATGCCTTTTTGACTCTCCCTGCTTCTTTTATTTTGTTGTTTAGCCACGGTGGCATTTTTTTGGTTCCCTTACTATGTTTTTTTAATTTTGGGTATACATTTAAGTTGAGCTTCTATTATGGTCTTTAAAAAGTTTCCGTGCAGCTTGCAGGGCTTTCACTTTTGGCACTGTACCTTTTAATGTCTGTGTAACTAACTTCTTCAGTTTTGTGTAGTCCCCCTTTCTGAAATTAAATGCTACAGTGTTGGGCTGCTGTGGTGTTTTCCCTGCCACAGGGATTTTAGATTTAATTATATTATGGTCACTATTACCAAGTGGTCCAGCTATATTCGCCTCTTGGACCAGATCCTGTGCTCCACTTAGGACTAAATCAAGAATTGTCTCTCCTCTTGTAGGTTCCAGGACTAGCTGCTCTAAGAAGCAGTCATTTAAGGTGTCAAGAAACTTTATCTCTGCATCCCGTCCTGAGGTGACATGTACCCAGTCAATATGGGAATAGCTGAAATCCCCCTTTATTATTGAGTTTTTTATTTTTATAGCCTCTCTAATCTCCCTGAGCATTTCACAGACACTATCACCATCCTGGTCAGGTGGTCGGTAATATATCCCTACTGCTATATTCTTATTATTAGAGCATGGAATTACTATCCATAGAGTTCTATGGTACAGTTTGGTTCATTTAAGATTTTTACTTCATTTGATTCTACACTTTCTTTCACATATAGTCCCACTCCCCCACCAGCTTGACCTGTTCTAGCCTTCCAATATATTTTGTACCCTGGTATTACTGTGTTCCATTGATTATCCTCATTCCACCAAGTTTCTGTGATGCCTGTTATATCAACATCCTCATTTAATACGAGGCACTCTAGTTCACCCATCTTTTTATTTAGACTTCTAGCATTTGTATTTAAGCACTTTAAAAACTTGTCACTTTTTAGGTGTCTGCCATTACTTGATTACATTACATGTTTCATTTGACTGTTTCTCATCAGATCCTACCGGTATTTTATCATCTTCCATCCTCTCCTCCTTACTAGGACACACAGAATCTCCATTAATAGATCCTCCCCTAAGGGATGTCTCAGTCCAAACAATGTGCTCCACCGCACCTGTCAGCTTTCCCCCAGTCCTTTGTTTAAAACTGTTCTATGACCTTTTTAATTTTAAGTGCCCTTTAATTTTAATGATTATACTATGTAACTAAGGGCATCAGTGAAAGAAGGGTCATCTCATAGCACAAAATAGGAGACTGATCACTGGTGAAGAAACATATGCTTTTGAAAAGATCAAGGTTTTAAAATATAGGTCTCTCAGGGGAGGAAAGACTGATGTTGCATTCACAGTCAAACTCTTTCGAAGCCATAACCTAAGAAATATGATCATACCTCTTCTTTTGATTTCAGTTCTTCTCACTGGCTACTGTTCACAATGGCCCAGTCATGTCCAACATTTACTTTTACTATTGTAGTATTTATTTAATTATTCCTATGCTGGTAATGCTTGGAGGCCCCAGTCAGGATCAGCACCAAGCATTGTACAAAACCACAAAGATAGGCATGGTCCCTGCCCCAAACAGCTTACAATCTAAAAAGCACAAGAGAGAGCCTGTTTACAAGCACCGTCTTTTATTACTGGATTGCCTGAATATCAATTGTTCACAAATTGTTCTCCTAATCCTTAGTGAGAATTGTTTATGAGTTTAATACAGCACAGGAATTTTTAAAGAACTAGACCTCTCCCTCACACAATAATAGTAGCTGTGAACCAAACAACAACAATATAGATAGATATTGGAGTGGACTGGATGACTGAGTGCCCTGGCAACAGATCTGGAGCTTTCCACCTCAAAATGGCTAGTGACTAGAAGTAATCACAGTCTTTGCCCAGTTCTTAGTTGACAGGCATCCAAATTGCAACTGACATTAACTGCTCCCCTTGCTGGCAGTGAATAAGGAATGAATGGGCTGGGAGTCTGAACTCTCTCTTTATCTAGAGAGGTAATGTCGTCTTTCCAGCTCAGAGTTGGTACATATTGGCAGGGTGGTGCATAAAACATGCACTGTTCTGTATCTTTACTGTAGATAAAGAGAAGATTTCAGTCTCCGAAGCTTTCACTTCAGCATCTTTCAGGAAAACTTAGCTCCCTGATGATATAACATTTTTATTTGTGAAATTATTTGTGACTGTAATGTGCAAGTTAGTTTCAGAAACAGGGTAGAAAGAAAAGTTCAAGTTTCTATACCACTTCTCCTCATCACAAACAAAGAAATTCTGGATAGACCCTGCACAAATGTATTTAAAAAAATAAGGCTCTAGTACAGTTGGGTAAATGTAAAAATATTTCGATGAATACTAATTTGAACATTGAGATGAATTCGTTTCAGCTGTGCCCTTTGTACAAGTTGCTCCCTGGGATTATTTGAGTGATAGGGTTTTACCACCAGAAACATTAATAAAAAAACAAATTTTGAATTCATAGATGCTTGACTTTGCACCAGAAGCACTCCTCCCAACAGTAACAAAAATAGCACTGGTTTCTGACCAATCACCTCTCAGCAACACAGCTTGAATATTGAATATTCATAACACAATTTGAATAATCGATAAATCTGAGGAAATCACAACCTGTCTATGGACATTCTGTGAACAGAAAAAGAGATGAGGTTTGTTGAACACATTGTAAACTGTGTAATACTTGCTCAGCTCTGAATTCCATCAAGGTGGTCACAGCTAAAGAGACTTTGAAATTGAGCTGATAAAGTACAGTACCTTTTTTTAACTTTAGTTTCTGGACTCCTACAGTCGCAAAAATTGCACATTTTCAGAGCCTCTGAAATTAATGGTTCTACTATATAATACCACTACATTCCCACCCCTGCTTTTTATTTCATACCCTGTGATTAAGTAAACTAATAAACGTGAACCATTTCACTGAACCATACAAATCAAAAACAGCTTAAAAAAAAGCAGGAAAAGCATGACAACTGCAACATGCATCTCCTTTCAGCTTCTCTAACGTTGCTTCTACAATTTATGATATCTGGCAAGAACTTTACAAAAAAGATCCTGTGAATTCTAACAAGCATGCTAGACGTCTATTTGAATGCAAGGAACTAGTGATTTCAATAAGTGTTTCATTGTATTTGGATATAAAGCTTATTTAAATATTATCATAGAATCAAAGGACTGGAAGGGACCTCGAGAGGTAATCTAGTCCAGTCCCCTGCACTCATGGCAGGATTAAGTATTATCTAGGCCATCCCCTGACAGGTGTTTGTCTAACATGCTCTTAAAAATCTCCAGTGACAGAGATTCCACAACTTTCCTAGGCAATTTATTCCAGTGCTTAACTATCCTGACAGGAAGTTTTTTCCTAATGTCCAACCTAAAACTCCCTTGCCGCAATTTAAGCCCATTGCTTCTTCTCCTCTCCTCAGAGGTTAACGAGAACAATTTTTTATCCTCCTCCTTGTAGCAACCTTTTATGTACTTGAAAACTTATGTCCTCCCTCAGTCTTTTCTTCTCCAAACTAAGCAAACCCCTTTTTTTCAAATCTTTCCTCGTAGGTCATGTTTTCTAGGCCTTTAATCATTTTTGTTGCTCTTCTCTGGACTTTCTCCAATTTGTCCACATCTTTCGTAAAATGTGGAACCCAGAACTGGACACAATACTCCAGCTGAGGCTGTATCAGCGTGGAGTAGAGCGGAAGAATTACTTCTCGTGTCTTACTTACAACACTCCTGCTAATAAATTCCAGAATGATGTTTGCTTTTTTTGCAACAGTATTAACTGTTGACTCACTTACCTTGTGATCCACTATGACCCCCAGACCCCTTTCTGCAGTACTCCTTCCTGGGCAGTCATTTCCCATTTCTTAAGTATGCAACTGATTGTTTCTTCCTAAGTGGAGTACTTTGCATTTGTCCTTATTTAATTTCATCCTATTTACTTCAGACCATTTCTCCAGTTTGTCCAGATCATTCTGAATTTATACATGGGTGTACCCATACTACCTATTTGGAATATCAAATAAATTCCAATTCACAATTTAACTTTTCTTTGGGTTTGTGAGGGTTTTCTTATTTTTAAATAATAAATAGGACACTAAGCAAAAAGTGTACAGAACATTCTTAGAATCTGTTGGACTAAGGGCTTCTTAGCTATTTACTGGACTCTTATGTACATCCTCAATAAAATAAGTTTTCAACAGGCAAATACAGTACCCACTGAATATGTCACATTAACAGATTGGAAACTGAAGTCCTATTTATTCCTTGACCAGACAAGGGTACAGCAGTGTGAGCTTTCCCTTTTGCCAAACAATTGCCTTAACCCTGACTTAGAGGGACCACCATGGAATACAAAGACAATTTAGGTTCTAGGCCTGTTCAGCCCACAACCCTACTGCTGCGACAGCCAAAGGGGTACTGCTTACCACCACTGGGAAAAGTTTTCTGCGTGTAATATGGATACGGCAACTAGAAACCAGACTGAGACAATCAGCTCTTTTAACAAATTACTTTTCTTTGCTAGAAAAACTAGCTGATTTTCCATCTCATGGCAGACAGGTCAGCCACTCCCGCAGTCCCATCGTTACCTTGGAACAATTCATCATCCAACAACTTTTATCTTTGGCACACTAATTTCCCAGACTGGAATTCCTTATGTAGCATAAGTGGAGTCCTATTACATATTAGTCTGAATTCCAGAGGAGACTGAATAATAGAATAGGAGCAATGAAATGTGAATATGGATCTTTGTATGTGAACCTGCAGAAGCTCCCCACACTGCAACTTCTGTGTTTTTCCTGCCTAAAGATAGGATAACTCAAACAGCATAATTTAGAATTTTTCAGAATTTTGAAGTTTGTGTTCCAGGAGAAAGGGAGAGAAATTTCTCTTTTAAATGCTGTCTTTTTCAAAGGCTCTCTTATAGGTCTTGATGTTTTACAAAATGTTTAGAGACACAACATCTGATTCAGGAAAAGGAACAAGCCTGAACAAAAACTCATCTCCCATATTTCCCCAACTCTCTCATTTTCAAGTGTCTCTACACTTCTGAATTCCATCCAGGAGTGCAAATGGAAATGTAGTAACACTAAAAGAAATACTGTGCTTGTCGTCCTTTTGGACTGATCAAACCCCACCCCCAAGAAATACTGCAAATCTCACAAAGAAGATATTTCCAGTTCTGTTTTGTGAATGCACATAATTACAGTAATGTTGGATTCATTGCCCCAACTGAATCACAAGATTTTAGGTTCATTCATCACTAAAAATAACCTTTGATTCCCAGCAATATTTTCTGATATTAATATAAAAATGAGGTAACTCCCATTCTGATCAGAAGAATTAACGTCTACTGAAACATCCACAGTTCTATATCTCCCAGAGTCATAAGGTCCTCACATTTTTTTAAATCTGTTTTGTCCATCTCCTATATTCGATTTAAGTAGGGTAAGAACTGATGAGTTCATCAATATTATTTCTTAAAATATGGCTTCCTGATCCTTGCTCATTATATTGCTCTCAAAACAGCACCTTGAGGAAATCTGAGCAAAATTCACCACTGTGAGGAGACCCCAGTACAAGGTTTATATGCTATTTAAATCCCCGTCTCTCTTTTGAGGGCTTGCATGGAACTGAAGTGGTGCATGCGTCTTGCATTGACTCTCTCCATAAAGGTGAATTTCACCCTACATTTCTACAAAATCACAAAACTGTTACTTCAGCACATTTGTGCAGGGGGCCAGCACAAGGCATATGTACCACTTTGTTTCCATTTAAGCCCTCTACACAGGGATAGGCACTTACATAAGAATGAGAGCGAGACAATGAAGAAGCATCAGAAAGTCGTCTGATTTCCAGTTCCGCAAATAATCTGTTATTTAAGCAATGCTCTTTTTCTTTAAGATTCACATTACACACTAAAACAAAACAAAACAAAAACCCCTTGCCACTAGCAACACCTAAAAATAGAGACAGAAGAAGTGCATAGTTGATGACTAACATAATGCTAGAGACATAAGGAAAATTCACTGTTCTTTAAAAGGTTCTATATTCTGCTAGATAGCTGAAAGGAAATGAGAGTGTTAAATAATGGAAATATAATTCAAAGTAGAATAGTAATAATAATACTTAGAATTTACCTAGCATTTTGTATAACTATCAAGACACTTTACAAATGTGCATAAGCATTATTGTCCTTATTTTGCATATGGAGAAAGAGAAGTATAGCGTAGTTTGCCCAAGATCACATAGAAAACCAACAGCACTGTTGAGAAGAGACCCCTAGGGGCAGATCTGTAATTATGGCAATTTATGCCAGCTGAGGATCTGCCCCCCTGTGTTTTGACTCATAAGCCAATGCCTCATCAACCACAACACAACACTTCCCATGACTGAGAAGTACTTTACCACAGACTAAGGATAGTGGTTTGGTTCTGCCAGAAATCAGAACCCCCAGCCCATCCCAGATCCAGTGTAGGAATGAAGATTTAGATCAGTATAAATGCTCATATCATTATGATCTAGGGGAAAGGGCACCCCCTTTTTAGTCTTTGTTTCCTCTTCTAGACAGAGAGTTTGCTTCTTGACCTCACATGAAGGCATGCAGTGACATCAGAAGTCATGACTAAGTTTGCATATAGTACTTGGTGACAGGGCTAATCCATTGCTGTTGCTCTTTCCCTCTGTGCTCAGTCTGTACAGAACTACACTCTGAGTTTGTCTACACATACCAACTGCCCCAGTTTAAATAAAGGTATGATGTTTACACCAATTTAAACTGGAGGAACATGACTTCCCTCCTTTAGTTAAACGACTAAAACTTTTTGCGTAGCCGCCCAAAAACAACATGGGGAAGAGCTGTGGAAGCTGAGCTGAAAAACCTGGGGCACCACTGGGGAACCATTGAAAGACTTGCCAGAAACAGACAGGAGTGGAGGAGCTTTGTCACTGCCCTAAAAGCCAGAGGCGTAGTAGGAGCAAGATGATGATGAAGTCTCTCAGTATTAACACGTGGAGAGAGCAAGTACAGCAGAAAAGCCAACTAACAGTGAACCCCACAATGGTCCCCAGTGTCACATCATGTCTCCACAAGTGATCAAGAAGAAGCAGAAGCAGAATGTGAGACGAGGAGACCTCAAGGATAGCCACATAGACGGGAAGGAAATTTTATGAAGAGAACATCTGAGCTGATAGAAATGTAATTTTTAAACTATATGAAAGAAGTTACTGGTGAGAGTTTAGGTTTAAGGGCAATTACTAAAACAGCAGATTCACTGCCACCCTCCACAGCAAGACTGCCTCTCTATTTCCTATTCAGCACTGAGTTGAAAAATTGCTGGTAGGTTAATAGTTGTTGCAGTAACTCTATTCAGCCTCACCCTGGAGAAAGGGCTTTTTATAAAGCAAGGCATACTACAGAAAACTCCCTGCTATATTGCCACTTCAGTGATGTGGGCAACACATAGAGCAACAGTATAAGCTATCTATCGTGGACTCGTGGGACGGGGGAGGAGGGGTCAAAACCTAGTAGCCAGGGCCAGAGTCAAGATCCAGAAGTCTGAGCCAAGGCTCAGAGATGGCGTTAGGAACCAGGCAGAGGAGCAGGACTGGAACAAGCCTAGGAAGATGGCACAATCACAGCTGCAGGCATACGTGTTGAGCAGCCCGTGGCCAGGTGCTACCGTTGTGCTTAAGAACAGTCCCAGCAATGCTGCTCAGCCAATCAGGTGATCTGGCCAATTAGAGGCTTCAGCTGTCCTTAGCTAGCTGATTCCAGGCCCAGCTGCAGGCCCTCATTCCTGACACCATCAGATTGCAGCTGCAGTACTATCCACTAGTAAATAAAATTGTGTTTATGGGGAGGGGCGGGGACAACCTAAAAAAGAAGTGCTGTTTGATAAGGCAGCCACTGGATGACATATAGAAATCTATCATTGTCCTCATTACAACTAGGTTACTTTCAGCCTTAGTCAAAATAAATAAGTGAAAATAATTATTGATAAATCATTAAATGGTACCATTCTGGGCAGGAAGAAAAATGACAAAGATAAGCATCTGTGTGTGTAGAAAACAGTAGCAGGACATGGTCAGAGGAAGAAAACCAAATTCCTTTTTGATCTAGCACTTTAGAAAAGAGTCTGATTTTTACCTCAACTCTGATTTCTATGATTAATGAAAATCAGAACCACTGTTTCAAGTTCTCCTAGCCCTATTCTAGATTTCCAATTTAATCAGAATCTCTTCATGTTCTGAATATTTGTTACTTGAGCAAGAGAAAATTCAGGCTGAATATAAAGTAAACTTCCCTAATGGTGAGATCTATTAGGGAAGTTTACTTTATATTCAGCCTGAATTGACTGGGTGAATATTACCTCTGAGGGGAGCAAGAAACTCAACTGCTTGAGCTATTTAAAATCAGACTTAAGAAATTATTCAAGAATATAATGTAGGCAACAGCCCTGCAATGGAAGGGGGATGATCTGAGAACAAAATACTTTAAAGTCCTATTCTTTGATAACTTCTATGATTCTCTTATTAATAAGAGTGAGAACCTTTTCAATTCTCCACCACCACCCCATTTCTGACCTATGTCTTTGAATAAAGTGATTTTTTTTAAAAAAACAAACAGTGTTTAAGTAGGTATTTATAGAACTAAAGACAGCAACAGTTAATTTGTCATTCAATATGAATTAATAAAATATGCTTAAAATTTAAATTAATCTTCTCTCTCAGAAGAAATATTTATTACTGAAGATATTCCAGCACAGTATTTCTTAGAAGTAAGTTGCATGTATGCGGGATTTTTGTTACTTAACTTCAAAAGGGAAACAAATTCTGATTTCTGATATAGAATCACATTTAAGGCCCTACATCACAATATTGTTTTACTGCAACACCGAATGAAGTATGATATTTCAAGATATCTATGACGAGAGATGTAATTACAAAACAATTTACTAATATTGGCCCATTGACTGCAGTAGGAGTTAACTTCAAATTAAGTTTAGGGCACCCAAGCATCAAATGGGATCAGGTTCCTCTATTGGGTTGTCCCACACAGCCTGCTAATTCTTTTATAAAAACAACATATACACCATAAATAGAGATGAACTAACCCTACATAATTTTATAGGAAGCTAATGTCTGCAAAAAAAAGTCATCCAAAAACCATTCTGACATCTACTAATAGCTCCAATTCAGGAAGGCATGTGGGGACATGTTTAAATCCATCCCATTAGGAATACTTTCCTAAATCAGAGTCAATATTTGTTTATTTTGTTCTGTATGTATTATTTAGTATTAAACCATAAACCATATTTATGACTGAATATAAAAATAATCTACATCTCTACAAAAATGAATATTGTTACTGTAACATGCTGTACATGCTCACGATAATTATGTAAACACTTGTATTTCACAAAACATGATTTTACATTTTTAAAATGCTGTCAGTTGACATTATCCTGCAGGTGGAGGTCATGAAGTTCTGTCATACCAATGACAACATTGTTTCAATAGTAACTAATGTGCTTCAAAGGAGAGAAAAAAACAAGCTAAAAATAAAAGGACTAAGAAATGGACAAAGTAATTGGCATCAGTAAAATATGTGATGGTGTGGGATGCTATAACATTTTAATTAGCACATGTTTAGTAAGATATGCATAACTTGTGCTGTTGTGAATAATATGGTCATCCAAAATTCAAGTCAATACAAATTGTATAGCAACTGACAACACATATTTTGTATTTAACGCCACTGTAATTTTTAAAATAATTTATGTACTGCATTTACTAAATAATCTGCAAGATCGTGTAAATACAGCACGCAAAGATTTACATGTGGAACTCCCTTATTTCCCACATAAATACCCACTCATTGAGACAATAGATCCCATTTATTTACATGGGGGCAGTGATGACCTTTTTAAGTGCAGCAAAACTGAAAGTCCCATGAGACCCTGCACTGTGTAAACCACAAAATCCAACCACATTATTTCACAGCCCTAATCTTAAATTCATTCAGATCTGAAGTTTTATTTGCATTGCATTGCAAAAGTATGTTTGAACACGGCATCTCCACGTGTATTCCTTTGGAATAAGTAAAAAAAAAATACTTTAGAAGTAGCTCTGGAAATTTGCTTAACAATTAGTGTATTCAAGTTTCCACTAGGATTTTATGGTGCCCGGGAGACTCTGTCCTCATAAAAAAAGGTTAATTTTACTATACAGTTAATCCATACTACAAATTACTCCTTCAGTCCTACAGATTTTTCCAGTCTAGCACAGGAATCAAACCATAGTCTGCACTCTGATTTATGACATGCTGTGATCTTCAAATCAAGAAATCAGATTGTTGAGTTACACAGTGATGCATACAGAATTCAGAGGGTTGAATCTAGCCCATTGTTTATTAAGTTAATCAAATATAAAATGCACCCGTATTCTAGAAAAAAAGTTCAAAGCGCTGTAAGTGGCAGTGTTTGGACATTACTGTGGGATATTGTAATTGGGTTTTTTTTGTTTTTTTCGTTTGTTTTTAAAAAAAAAGGACACTTGATTTGTTATTTCCCATTCCCCATAAATCAGCCAGCTGTCCTAACTCTTGCTTTGTCTGACAGAACTCACAACTTTTGTGAACAAGCATACCAAAAATAGGCAGAATGACCATCCATCTATTGACCCTTGGATCAATCTATTGATTCCCATGCAAGCATGATCTGAAAGTATGAATACAAAGATTCATAACATATGCCCGTCTGTAAACCAAACTGAAAAGTGTTGTCAAGCCGTATTTGTTACCTGCATGGTGGATTTTTGTTTTTCCGTTAGTAACTGCTGGTATATTAGATCCAGAAGATGAGGCTTCCATTTTTATTGACCTTCTGACTTGTGGGAGTGAAGAATGCCTAACCACAGGCAGACGCTGTGATAGCGGATGGCTTCCTGCCCTTCTCCTCTGATAGATTTGCACACGCTTTTCAGCCCCATGAATAGATAAACTTATACCTGATAGGAATGAGAAATAGCACTGTTAGATGCAGGAGACCAGCTCAGAATCACTAAAATATATCAGTCGGCACAGTTTAAAATGGAGCGGTAACAGCCCTCTTGGGAAAAGTACAAAGGCATGAATTTTGTATTAAAATGAAAAATGTTAACCTCTTTACTCTTGCTGTGCAGGTGACAACAGGGCCAGCACAATAATGGGTATTTAAATTAATACACAGTCCCAGTCTAATGAGTTACTGCCCTGCAGGAGGAATTAACTGGAGTTCCTACAAAAGGGGCACACACCTCATGAAGGGCAGTAGCAATAGGTTAACCATCACTGAGTTTATTTAATAACACTCCACTCCTGACTAGAATTGCAGATAGGTAAACATTTTTCTTTAGAAAAATTCACATATCTTGTCAAATTTCATCAGAGGTTTAAAAAAAAAACAAGAAAACAAAAAACTAAAGAGACATTTCGACCACTGACTATTTTTGGAGGAAAATTTTTTGATTTTGGTGGAAAAGAGTAATGACACAACAGACACAAGCTTGAATCTGCAAAATGATTCTGCTTTTTCATACAAAACCTTGATACTATCTTGATTTTTTCTGGTGTTCATTGCAAATTATTTTGCACAACTCTTTTCCCCAAATTCTATGGATCTGATGTAGCTGACGTAGCTGACAAGTGCACAGAAAGTGCTGCTCACAGTAAAAATCACCACAACTGCCCCAACAGAAAAAAAGGCAGCTCGAATTTCCAATACATACAATGCACTGTACATTCTTAGGGAAAGATGCCACTTTATAGGTGTAAAGCCGGATTCTGATCTCATAACTTGTTTACACTGCTATAACTGCGCTGCTTTCAGCCGAATTACTCCTGATTTATGCTTGTGTAAGGGAGAGCAGTATCAAACCTTTAGATCAGATATCTATTGGGCAACAAAAGTGATTAATGAAAATATTGCTCCATGTTTAAGGAAAACTAAAACTTGGGGGTAAGCCTTGCTCCCTTCATTACACTAACATTTCTATTGATCATATTGTAGGACTGCTTGTGAGAGAAAGAAGAAGATTTGGGGCATCTCTTGTATTAGAAGTTGCTCATGAGAGGAGTACCTGAAGAAGGATGAAGAAGGGGGTTGGGAGGGAGGGAGAGAACAGAATTGGAGAGAATATCCCAGTTCTATCGTGCACAGGACACAGTGATCTGAAGTTATCTGGGCCCATGCATGATACAAGTGGGATAGATGATTCAAGAAACATGGAGAAGCATCCGAGATCTGGTCTGGTGCGTTGCCCTGGGCGCACCCTCAAAAGCTTAGGACCAGGGGACTGCCTCGCTAAACCCTGGCCTTGATTGGAAGGGGGCTAAGGTGACTTTCACCTATGGTTCCTGCCCTGCTTCCTGCTGTAATCCTGCCTGGATTGTGCTGGATAGAAGCGCAGAAGAGGCTGGGGTTTAAAAAATTTTCTCTGTGGGGCTGGTGTATGTAGCCCCAGAAACTTCAGTGGTGCCAAAACATCCACCATAGGATCAGTTGTCTCAGTCACCTCCTCCACCTGAAGACCCAGGTTCTGGGCCACTCTCCTGAGTAGCTCCTGGAGCTCTGTTGTCCACAGGAGTCAGTGATATTGATGTCCCTGCTACCACTTCATATGGGGAAGACGAAGATGATGCCCAGTCCCTCCGGCTCACAGGGGTCACCCTGTGCTGATGACCTCGTACTCTGCGCTGGGGACAGCACTAGCCCCGATCTCTGTGCTGGCTTTGGTGCCAGCTTTGGTGCCACGAGGTGGTTCCTGAGCCATGGAAGACTGTGGGGGAGCCTGTCCTTCTGAGATGACTGACAGCGACCTTCTTGAGTACGACCCCCGGGTCTAATGGTACACCCACGGGGTCCAAAAGGGCCATTGCATGGGCATCTGTCACTGCGCTGGCCAAGACAATATGGGAACAGTGTGCCCCGCCTCCTGTCTTGAACGGTGCCACTCCAATCAGAGCCGGCATCATTTAGAGGTGTACAACTCCACGTCCCAGTCCGATGATGGCAACTCCAAGGGGGTGAGTGTCAGACAATGTGAGGCAGACAATGATTATGGAATGACAACGGACACTGCAATTCAAAAAGTTAAAGCTTTATCACCATTAAAACACAAGTTGTCAACATCATGTCAAAATATACAAAAGTAAATATCCTTACATCAAACTCTAATAAGTTCTCAAGCAGCATTTTTCTTACTTTGCCTATCTGTAGATTTTGGTTATTATCGATGGACATATTTCCCCATGCTAATTTCTCCCCTACTGTTACTCACGCCTTCTTGTCAACTATTGGAAATGGGCCATCCTGATTATCACTACAAAAGTTTTTTTTTCCCTCCTGCTGCTAATAGCCCACCTTAATTGATTAATCTCATTACAGTTGCATGGCAACACCCATTTTTTCATGTTCTCTGTGTGTATATATATCTTCCTACTGTATTTTCCACTGCATGCATCCGATGAAGTGGGTTTTAGCCCATGGAAGCTTATGACCGAATAAATTTGTTAGTCTCTAAGGTGCACAAGTACTCCTCGTTCTTTTTGCGGATACAGACTAACACGGCTACCACGCTGAAACATATTTTTGTTGGTTTGCATGCACAGGGAAAACAACGTTTTACCAAATTTTACCAATAAAAATCTAATCCTTCCAAGCCTATCTATAGCAGTGACTCAGCTTTGCAAACTGTTCGTGCAGTCCAGGCATCAATATAATACACCCAGAAGAGTCAGAGTAAGTAGTCAAGAAGAAGAAGATCTTGTAAAGAGGAAGCCAGAAAGGAGGAGCTTGCTGTAGTCAAGGCACAAGGATGAATGAGGGTTTTGGTAGAGAAAACTGGGATCGTTTAAATATGTCACATAAATGCGTAAATCACCCATCTGGTTGCTATTGATTTCTAAATGCAAGAAAGTAAAAAGTGGATTGGTTCATTTAGGGGCCAGATTCTCAGCTGGTGGAAAGTGCCACACTTCCATTAGCCAATGGTGCTATACTCATGGCATCACTGTTTCTCAAACTGTGAAGCTAACCTCCATAGGGAAAAGGCCAATGAGATGAATGTTTTTCATGCTAAATCATTCTCACTTCTGATTCAGCAGAGAGAGCAACTAGAATGGTCTATGCACTATTCTGCTTGCTAGGGAATCTGGGTGGAAATGGCTGAACAAAAGAAAAAAATTAACCTGCTGCCCCCCTCCACATCCCTGAAAACACTACCTAAAGGCAGCTCTCTTTTTTCACCCCACACCTTACCATGAGAACACAAATGTCTGGCGAGGCCTGGCTAGTTTTTTCCAGATCTTAGGGAGAGGAGTGTTACAACAACATTTGAGAAACCCTGCATTAAATTAAATCATTTCTGAGTGAGCTATAGGCAGTATCTCTGTTCCAGTGACAGTGTCATGTAACTTCTAACTTGCCGTTGGTAACGAGTAATAACAACATTGCACCTAACCCTAGATTACTCCCTGTTGTACTGAAAAGGTGAGAACACTTAATATCAGATCAGTTGGGGGGGTGGGTGGGAAATGTAACCGCATTGTACCCTTTTCTGGAACTGGACTGATCATGGAGTTACAGCTGCAGTATCTGCCTAAGAATGGGAATGTTCTGCTGAGATCCTAAAGATTTCAAGCATTTTTTTCTGCTACTGGGTTATTGTTGATTGCTGTGGATATATTGATTAACTGTTAAAGGGGGGGCTGCAGGAATGACTTTTTGCATAGTCTACGAGCTCCTACAGCAAGGCACATGTGCGTTTTTTAATGGCTGTGAGTATACATCTAAATAAATGAATGGTATTTTATTTATATGCATTTAAGGTGCATATATTTATATTCCTAGCTGTCTGTTGTAACAGCTCACTCTGTTATACACAAAAAGGAAACGGAAGACACAGTATGTTTATGCTGCTCCTTTTGCTAGGCTATTAAGAAAAAAAGCCTCACAATTTGTGAGTAAAATATGTTCCCTTTCCATTCTCCCAGCAGGCTGCAATCAGTGTCATTTGTTACCATTTCAGATGACTGAGTTCTTATCAGGACTGTCTGCTTTTTTGATTTTGTTAATTGACTAGGATGTGGTGCTGGCAGCGGGGTGTTTTGTTTTGTTATTTACCATTTATTTTACTATGTTGTTGTAACTTGTACATTTAGTTTGGATTGCCTTTTAGTACTATTAGAACAATATGTATTCTGAATAGTTATTCAAAAAATAGAGGGAGAAGTTCCTGTGTCTGCCAGAATGAAGGACCAGCACTAACAATGACAACCTAGATACTGCAATCAGACAGCCCAAGCATACTCCTATAATCATGCTGAGTCCCTCTGAAATCAATAGGTCTCCAATGAATTGCTGAATCAGGCCCTATATCTCAGTCCTTTCCATACAGGGATAGCATGCGCCTAAAGTTTCCTATTTGTTTTGAGCAATGCCTACATTTGTCAAGTCATAATTTGCAGATTAGATCTGTGTATTTTAATTAATGTCTAGTATATTCTATGTTATTTATTGATTTGTAGCTATTCTGCAACAAATTATGCTATAATTCAGTGGCTCTCAACCTTTCCAGACTACTGTACCCCTTTCAGGAGTCTGATTTGTCTTGTGAACCTTCAAGTTTCACCTCACTTAAAAACTACTTGCTTACAAAATCAGACATAAAAATACAAAAAAGTGTCGCAGCCACACTATTACTGAAAAATCAATTGGAAGACAAATATTGTACTTAAATTTCAATGTATATAGCGCAATATAAACATGTCATTGTCTGTACGAAATTGTAGTTTGTACAGACTTCGCTAGTGTTTTTTATGTAGCCGGTTGTAAAACTAGGCAAATATCTAGATGAGCTGATGTACCCCCTAGAACCACTGCCATAATTCATGCATCACTGCTACATATTTTTCCACATCTGATTCTTCAAATGTTATTTACCTTTCTGAGTGTTTTGTGACTATTCATCAGCAATGATCTATAATAAATGATGTAATTATTTACTATATAAATTACCTATTTTTGTAGTATACAAAGTAATGTTGAATCCAATGCTTAATGTGGATGCAGTAAATATGAGGCACTCTCCCTATTGAGAATATTTTGGCTAGGTAAACTAGTTGACTTTTTCTGGTTGTATAGTGAACAAACAATGAATTGCTTCTCTGACTTTCCATGAGCAGAAGACATTCTAAAAGAGCCTTTCTATAATTACTTAATATATATTTTATCTAATTATAATTACTTTAATTAATTAGAGAACTATAGGAATCAGAATTTCCATTTCACAGGAAATTCTGTGATTTTAAAATTTGTTCTCTTCCAAATGGGAACAAAATATCATACTTCAAAATTAAAAAAAAAACGGTTTTGGAGCAATCACAATATTTTATTTTGCCAAAATGAAATGTTTTGTTTCAATTTCAACTTTAAGTTATAATAGAATATAAAATAATGTACTAAAAATCAACTTATAAAATGAAGTCATTTCAAAATGAAATATTTAAATGCTCCATTCAAAAAAAATGTTGAAATGGAGCATTTTGACAACAACAAAATGATTTAATTTTAGTTCTAAATGAAAGTTTGTCATAATCAACACATTCCCCTGGGAAACTGCAATTTCAGTGAAATGGCATATTCCAATGGAAAAAGGGTTGGCTGCCGGTGGGTGCAGAGCACCCATTAATTTTTCCCCGGGGATGTTCCAGCCCTGGAGCACCCACAGAGTCGGCGCCTATGCCATTAGAGGCTCTAACTCATAATGGTTAGTGTCCACAGCTTATTTTTTCACACCTTTAACTGTGCCCAATGATCATCAGAAGACAGAAGCTAAATGAGCGAAGTCTTTTTTGCATTTTCCTTTTCGGAATGTTGATCCCACAGAAAGTTATTCTCTACAGTCAGTTAAGTTTACTCAGGTAAACAGGCTGTGTCCCATATTTTGGGCTAAAGTACATGTGCCATAGGCTGAATCAAGTTCAGTCTTTATCATTTTAATTCATCCTTTCGAACTACTGCCTGCTGGGAAACTACATTCCCCCAGAATTCCTATAATATACAATTAAATCCCCACTATCAGCCTCTTCCATTCAAAATACTTATGCTTATGTTTTTCAAAAGTAGCCTGCTGCAACCCAGTCTGCCATGTTGGCAGGCGCCAGAGCCCATGTGTACCAGGATTTTTCTCTCCTCCATTACTCATGTACAATATTCTTTTTCTCGACAGGTAAGTGACAGGATCAACACAGCACATGGTGCCAACAGAATGGTCATAAAGTGAGGAGTGACTTCCAGAGGAGATGGCATCTGCTGTGTTTAAGCTGCTAGTGCAAATCCATGCTCATTTGTTACCTAACCTTTTTGGCAAGAGTCCAGCAAACTCGCAATAACACAGTGGTAACCAAAAGGCTAGGTCTACTTGCCTTGTCCATACACAGGGTGTTATTGGGATTTCCATTCGAGAGACTCCAGCTAACTCTCCATTGTGCTTATAAGGTTAAGGGAATAAATCATGAACCCAATTTAGGACTAAATCATCATTCTGGAAGAAAAATAATAAAACTCTGAAAGAAACTAGTAGTCAGGTAATGAGCTTTTGATCCATTTGAATTTGGTGAAGTGGTTCATGGAAATGGGGAGAGATAGTCTATTAGTTTCAACCTCCTTTTTCCCCCCCTTGGCTATATCCACCTTGGTAGAAGACTAAAATGCCTGTACGTTTTAGAACAGCATGAAACTTGGGTAATCGTTCATTTCAAAACCTTGAATTTTTACTTTTTGGTATTTAACTCGCTAAAAGGTGTGATTGACGAAATACCAGTTTAAAGAACTAAAACATCTTTAAAGTAACTGTCCATGATCAAAGATATGTTGCATCTGTAATACACACTCTCTTTTGTAAGAGCACATGGTAAATGTATTCTCCCTGAGTCCATTCTTTCATCATTCCGCAGAAGAACAATGCTGCAACTTCTGTGCAATGGCAGCACTTTTCATTCTGTGAAGTGTCAATATTCCATTAAGGCGTTAGTTGTTCAGAGAGGACGTACCAAGTGCATAGGACAGCACTGATGGTGGACTTGGTCCACCACTCATGTTATATTAGTAAACCATATTCACTAATATTCTTGCAAATAAAACCTTCCTTATTGTTTTGCTTGTATCTCTGACAGCTCTTTTCCTCCTTCTGATTTTTGCAAGAACATTTACACAAAGTAAAACCTCATAATATAAATGTAAATAAATATTTATAAACTTTATGTGCAAGATGGTTTGCATCCCAGATCTGCTCTGATGGCAATTTGGAACACTTTTTTAAATAGCACAATAGATTATCACAGATAGTAAGTGAACAGAAGAGAATAATAAAAAAAGAATCAGTAAAAATCACAACCTGTCAGTAGATAAATCTGAGAAGAAAGGGCTAAATAAATGGTACTTGATCTAGCCCTAATAATATATAGCAATAAAGTGGTTACAGATAGTTGCATTCTGTGCCACTATAATGGTTCTTTCAGCAAAGTAGGTGAGCTGATGCAGGAGCAGTAGTGTGTTTGGAAAGCAACAGAATAACAGAGTCCATTAACTGGGCACTTAAGTCTCATATAGCTGAAGGGCATCCCCATTAATGGAATAAGGGTTAAGGCAGATCCTCCCTGAGGCAAGGTCTTTTGAAAAAGCTAGCTCTTCCCCTCAGCCTTGTGAATAGCTGGCGACAGACAATTGCAACTTCCCTCCTGGAAGAGCCAACTGCACCCTACTGTTAATGCTAGAATTATTAAGAGCTATGCTTTCAAAGGGCTGGTTTTAACTATATGACGCCTGTTAAACCCGAATGTGGGATTAGCCACATAACCTCCACTAACTGAAAATGTACCTCTTAAGCATGCTCATATTTGCAGTTAGGCTATGAGAGGGTATTAATGCATCACAAAAGCCACAGATACAACAAGAAAAGATCATTTTTGTATTTCCTGACTTCTGTAGGTTGAACTCTCAGCAATCAGCTGGTATCATTAGTGCATTACATTTCTTTATTAAAAAGCGAGTGAAAATAGGAGGTTTGGGGGCAGAGATGTTTCTAGGGATTCCACAATAGTCGTTATATCCATCACCATGCAGAGAACCTGAAAGACACTCGCCTGCTGTGCAGAGCTCCCATGCCTGTGCATATGCAGCAACAGCAACCCTCCATACATGTGCATCCTTTCAGCTACAGCAGGGGGTCTCAAACTGGGGGTCGGGACCCCTCGGGGGGGTCGCGAGGTTCTTACAGGGGTGGTCGCGAGCTGTCGGCCTCCACCCCAAACCCCGCTTTGCCTGCAGCATTTGTAATGGTGTTAAATATAGAAACAAGTGTTTTTTAATTTATAAGGGGGGTTGCACGCAGAGGCTTGCTATGTGAAAGGGGGTCACTGGTACAAAAGTTTGAGAACCATTGAGCGACAGTAATATATGTTTCAACACCTAAACTAATACAAGGTATACCTAAGTGCATTCTGGAGTGAATAAAATAGGTGAGTTGGAATTAGAATATTCTGGGTATTGTCCTGAGGTGATTATGGTTTGCAAGAAAATGATCATGAAATGGAGAATACACCCACATTTGATATTATTTCCCTTGGTTTCACTCTAGGCATTTCATTCCTGCTCCGATTTGATCTGGGGTTTTCAGACCACCCAGCTGGCAGCTCTACCTGATGAAAATAAAGTTGAGTCTCCATTAGCTATCGTTACTAGCACCATTGATTGATACATCTGTAAAGGAGCCAGCCGCTAGAAGAAAATGACTGTCATATTCTCCCCTTTTCCCCTAAACAACAGCTTCTTTGATTTTGTATCTTCCTTCCAACCCTGCAATGCACAAAACTTGTTCATGACAGCGTGTACTTTTATATCTAGCATCTTGCACAGGCCCTTTCAAAATAAAACTAAAACGATCCAATTAAAAAAAAATATCCATCTACTACACCAAGGGTGGCCAACCTATGGCTCCGGAGTCACATGCGGCTCTTCAGAAGTTAATATGTGGCTCCTTGTATAGGCACCTTAGAGACTAACCAATTTATTTGAGCATAAGCTTTCATGAGCTATAGCTCTCGAAAGTTTATGCCCAAATAAATTGGTTAGTCTCTAAGGTGCCACAAGTCCTCCTGTTCTTTTTGCGAATACAGACTGACACGGCTGCTACTCTGAAACCTGTATAGGCACCGACTCCGGAGCTGGAGCTACAGGCGCCAACTTTCCAATATGCCCGGGGGTGCTCACTGCTCAACCCCTGGCTCTGCCACAGGCCCTGTCCCCCACTCCACCCCTTCCCGCCCCCTCCCCTGAGCCTGCAGTGCCCTCACTCCTCCTCCTCCCCCCCCCCCCCCCGAGCTGCCTGCACACAGCTGATCCTGAGGTGAGGGGAGGGAGCGGGGTGGGGGAGCTGATGGTGGGCTGCTGACGTATTGCTGTGTCTCTTTGGCAATGTACATTGGTAAATTCTGGCTCCTTCTCAGGCTCAGGTTGGCCACCCTTGTACTACACTATTTATATTTGGTTTGGTTTACTATTAGCTTTCCAATGTAATAATCTGTTATGTAAGTAAATATAAGAAAAATTAAATAAAACATTGTTATACTAGGCCAAATAGGATGTTGGTTATTTCTCATAAGAGTTCAAAAGCTCTCTACAGATTATAGAAGTGGGATCAAAACACTTAGTGGTCTCGGGCTGTGTTCCCTCCCTGTTTTTCCCCATTGCTTTGTAATTTTGTCTTATATATCAAGGCTTTCAATACAGTATCTTCACACCCAAAGAATTATTTCAAATGACTTCCTTAATTAAATCACTGTAGACAGCCACCATTTCAAATACAGTGATCATTCTCTTTTATGCTAATTTCACATTCAATTTTATGCCGTGCATATACAGGTCATAAATGTTAAATTATGCAAAGTGATAATTTTCATTAACTGCTTGCTGTCGGATTTACACATTACAATGAAAATACCTATAAATGTCTGAAACAGTCAAAAGTCTGTTTCTGCACTATATAACAGGTCATCTCTTTCACTTAATTTTATAAATAGCACTGCAATATTTTTACTGCCTTCTCTTAGTCATTGCAAAAAATAATCTTTCCCTTTCTATGGAAACAAAAATCATCCACTATAAAAGCATGAGAATCAGGTTGCTCCTGTGTTAGCTGTGTGCCCAGAATCTATTTATTTTGTAAATCGCATACGGACTGGGTTTTCTTGCATGCACACTGATAGGAAAAGCAGTTCTCTCCTAGCAGTAGTGTCTTATACCAGAAAGACGTGGGGGGTGGGGGAAATGTATCTGACAGGGAACATAATTTCAACTCTCATGCCAAGTTTTTCAGAATCCTGGGCATGTAAAAATCATAATATTTGTTTCTACTTGAAAGAGCTCATTCAACCCACGTTGATGTGATATGACCTGTTGCCAGCATTCTCACAGACACAGCATATGCTTCGATGATGATACTCTGCAAATGTACTGTTGATCTGCTTATCAGTCAAACAGTGTCTTCACCTTTCAATAGGCTTGGAATCTTAAAATCAAGTTCTGTCACAAAGACAAAAATCCTTGCATTGATTCTATTTTCCAATCTATGGTAATCTTTATTTTGTTACAATTAAGGCAAGAAAGTAATGTACAACTAATCTTTTATACTTAACTCCATTCTCATGGCATTTGTATGAAATAAAAAATGTCACTGCATTCATTACTACATACCTGGGTGTTTTAAAGGAATGAAAGCATCAGATAATTGTTGCTAACTTTGGTCTAAAAAGTTTCCTACGGATATATTACATAATAAGAATGACAGTCATAAAACCTATTTTAACCACTTTTACTCTCAGTTATAAGGGTAGAATTCAGGATTGTCTCCTTTAAATAACTTCTTAATTAGCTTGAATGTAAAAAATAAAAAAGCCCAATCCAAACTTTCCATCACTTAAGGTGTTATACAACCAATTCTCCTGGAGAGGAAATCACAACAAGAGACGCACAGCGAATACCAACAGAATCTGTTGTTTATAATTAGGCCTTCTGTTTGGGGGGGGACGGGGACGGAGGGAGAGATATTAATTTCATTTGGAGGGAGTATTTTTAGCAATTTTTGAGTTTTATGTAGATGTCCAAAAATCAGGGCGTTTTGAGGCTCTCTCTCTGTATATACTCTAATAAGTAATTACTTGTTATAGCAGTGGTCACCAAGCAGTCGATCCTAGAGAACCCCCCAGTTGATCGCGATCTCTGGAGGTGCAGCAGGGCTGATGCTAAGGCATGCTTACTCCCTACCTGCCCCGGCCCCATGCTGCTCCAGGAAGCTGCCAGCCCTGGGGGTTAGGGGTCTCCCTCCACACACTGCTCCTGCCTGCAAGCACCACCCTCACAGGAGCTGTGGGGGTGGTGTTTGCAGAGGGGGGCAGCGCGCGGAGCCATGTGCACCCCAACCCCCTGCCCCAGCCCTGAGCCCCCTCCCAGAGCCAGAACCCAATACCCCAACCTGCACCCCAAACCCCCTCCTGCACCCCAAACCCCTGCCCCAGCTCTGACCGCCCTCCCAGAGCCACCACCCCACACCCCCTCCTGCACCCCAACCCCCTGCCCCAGCTCTGACCCCACTCTCAGAGCCAGAACCCCAAGCCCCCTCCTGCATCCCAAACCCCTGCCCCAGCTCTGACTGCCCTCCCAGAGCCAGCACCCTGCACCCCAACACTCTGCCCCAGCCCAGAGCCCCCTCCTGCACCTGAACTCCCTCCCAGAGCTTGAACTCCTCACCCCCACTCCCTGCCCCAGGCTCAACCCGGAGCCCCCTCCCACACTGCAAACCCCTTGGCCCCAGCCCAGAGCCTGCACCCTCTCCCAAACCCCTACCCCAGTTGATGAGAGTGAGTGAGGGTAGGGGAGAGCGAGCGAGGGGATGGAGTGAGCAGGGTGGGGCTTTGGGGAAGGGACAGGGTAGATCCTGGGTTGCCCTTAAATTCAAAAAGTGATCTTGGGCATAAAAAAGGTTGGAAACCACTGCATTATAGTAATATAAACTGTAACAAATAATGTCTTTGCAGTGTTCCCTTGTGCACACCAGCAGGGTCTACACAGATCAATAAATACATGACATGTTAATGCACTTGAGAAATCTCACCCCCGTAGCCCGCATTGCTGTTCAGTGTAGCCAAACCCTTCGATAGAGGCAACCATTTCTGGTGTTTTTCTTATGTTTATTGGTTAAACACTAATTCTATTTTTTATTTTTTCCCCCTCATATCAGGGCTGTTTTACCAGTGTTTATCTTTTAAAACTGAAATCAGAAGCCCTATTTATAATTCCAGCAGTATTAGATGACTTGACGATACAGCCACTAAACAAAACCAGTAGGTAGGCACCCAGTTATACGTATTTAAAGTCAGCGTGCTGGGCTCTAATTCCAAATAACTTTACTAATTACATCACACCATGGTATAGCTGAGAGACCTGCAGGTTGCAAAAGGAAAGAAATGTAGTCAAAAGCTCTCAATCTTATCTGAGCTGGGAGTTCTGACACTAATCACAGACAGGTTTCAGAGTAGCAGCCGTGTTAGTCTGTATCTGCAAAAAGAAAAGGAGGACTTGTGGCACCTTAGAGACTAACGAATTTATTTGAGTATAAGCTTTTGTGAGCTACAGCTCACTTCATCGGATGCAACCACAGACAGACTCCAGAGGTCAAGGAAGTGTGAAGCAAGTGATAACTCGGGCTAACTGGTGAAGCTACCAGATTTGTTGATATAAGAAAGCCGGGAGTAGAAAGAGGTACAGGAGGATATGAACATTTGGGCAAGTGTTTTGGCTGCTTATGAGGAAGAAAGGTGAGCCTTGCTTTGGGGAAGGAATTTAGTCACCAAGCAATCTTTTTGGAAGTGTGTAGTTAATGCAAAATATTTGGAGGTTCAATTAAACTTCACACACCACTCTGAAGTGCTGAATGTCTGTCTGAACCTAGCTTGTAAACATTTAAATGTTTGCTCCTCAAAAATTTGGAGTCTACCGTCAGTGAATGACTGACATCTGTCACTGATGGGCAGCAGCCAACGTTCATGCAAATGAGCCAGTATCTTTTCCATGCACATTATATCTTTTGGAAAGCCCATAAGCCAGGGTAAAAAGAAGGCTGTAGGGGGATAAAGGAGTGTGCAAAAATGTGGATACAAAAGATTTATAATTATACAAATTAAGATGGTTACATACAGAAAATGATGTAGGAGGGGACAGGAGTCCTCTTTCTTGTTCCAATGCCTCGGTGCTATGGCACAGGTGCGCACGCGCACACACTCTGAAGGTTGTTTTTGCCTGAAGGGATATTAAAAGGTGCAGTAGAGAAGATGGAAGCCAGCAGTAAAGCTTTAGAACCAGCTACTAAAGCTGCCTTTCACTAAAAGTATGAAATACTGGACGAGATTCCCTTATTCTTTGCCCTTCTCTCTCACTTTCTTTTTTCCCCAGAGGTAACTGCTGATAAAATGACAAGTGCATGAAAATGCAGCAAAAATAATGAAAAGACGACAAATGTTGTAAAGATCAGAGAAATATTTATGAATTGTCAATGTAAATTCTCTCAGGAAATGAGTTTCCCAGCAAATAATTTGGCCAGCTCTACCTAGTCCTTACAGGTATAAGTACGCATGGTAGTTAGGTTAGCTAGCATTCAGTACATTCCAATAATTATTTTCCCCAATGAAAATCTGGCTGCATTTGAAGCTCCTCATCTGATTCTTGTTAAATCTGTAATGCTCTGGAATTCGCTGGTTCTTATAGCTTTATTATAGGCTATAAGAACTCACTTTACTCTTTGAGAAGCGTATTGCTCAGAAGCAACTTCCTACATCAGGAAATATACTGTAGAGGTTGCCATGGTAATTAATTTTCAAAACTGAAACTTATTCCCCTTTTTTGAGAAAGAAATATCTTTGCATTGCTCTGTAACTAGAGCTTAGGTCTTCATGAATCAAGTGCAATAGTGTAAATCTGTTGCCATTAAAGAGGAGTGGAATTGATTCTTATTTATACTAAGGGCCTCCTTTATCAGCAGGGCAAGACCTTAGCAAAAATGTGTATCAAGGTCTGAATATCTCCAAAATAAGAGAGATTCAGAAAAAGAGAGGGGCAAATGGAGAATAAATGTTTATAGCAGATAAAGGGAGAAAAAAAACTGGGGGAAAAAAAATCACTCCTCTCTCCCAGCCAGTCAGTCAAGCTGTAGCAAATGGGCCGGGCAGCACCATCAAAAACGAGGGAGAGAAAGTAGAAAGGGAATTATGGTGGTGTTTGGGGCATTGCAGTAGCATGACCACGCAGCAGTGCTGTTGGTAGGATTTTAAACAGCACAACCAAAGCCGTGAGATGGCGAAGGAGAGAGAGGTGGCATCCTCAAGGAAGGAATGCTAAAGCCAAAGCACATCAAAGAGTGGCTTGAAGCCTTTTTCAGGTTTCCTTTTGTGCCTCAGAATGTAATTTCATTTGAACCCATCTCACGGTATTGGTTTTCCCCATCTACATCTTTTTGTAGAATTTTGGAGGTTTTCCAAAAACCCTAAACCTTGAATTTCCACCTCACTCTTTCTTCTTCATGGGGCAGATGAAAGGAAAGCTCCACTCACATATAAGAGGAACAGAGCTTCACCCCTTAAGACATGCACAATGATTAGCATGAGGTTATGCTCTTGTTATTGTATATGCTATCACTGTAGAAATAGTAGTAGTTTTTGTGCCTGTTAAATACCACAGCCATTTATTACTTTCCAGTTCATATAAAGATCACTGAACTCCAAGACATTTGCATTATTCATCACATATTTAATATTTTAGTTCTCCTGACAGAAGTGGTTGTAGATATTTAACTAAATGTTTGCTGTAGATCCAGTTGATTAATACCACCCGTCAAACTGTTTTTAGGTACTTGCTTCACCTTAAAGCTTCAGGGCCAGATATCAACACATGGTTTTTAAATGCAGGGAAAAAAATAGATTGAAAACATCAAGGCATGGCATGTCAATATTTCTATGTTCTTGCTTGCCAGGGAAAAGGTTGTGATATTCAAGGTTTTTTATCTGGTGACCACATTAGCTCTGAAACATACTATATTATCTAATGGCAAGTATTTGATTAATTTAAAAGATAAACATAATGCTGAAAGTATTATATTCATATAAATAGTAACAGCAATCAACAGAAGCATGAACATTTGGTTAAAAATAGTTCTACTATACCTGTGTTTTCTCTCTTTTTTAAAGTAAGTTTTCATAAGTCCATATGCAGTGTATTTATACTAAGCACTTCTGTTTATGTTCATCTGCACAAATCATGTTCCCTGCACAAAACCTGAATGAATTGCAAGAATTAGATGAGAGTAAGGTAGAAAATAGAGCTGATCAGGGGATGGTTTTCCCATCCCACAAGAGTTTTTGAAATTTTGTATTTTTTCCCCGGTCTTGAATCAGGACAAAAAGTCAACATTTTTTGTGAATTGATAATCCACATGAAATTTCAGATTGAGTCAAGGTGTTCTATTTTAATAATTTCAAAATGTTTCATTTAATTTTTTAAATCTTTTTGAAAAAATATAAAAACTCACTAAATTTCAAAATTAAAGCCTTTTCAAAAATCTCAAAATGGGCGATTATCAACAATTTTGAAACTTGTTAAAATTATTCAAATTGGGAGATTCGTCAAAACCTTCCCTCTCCTGCAAAGAGTTTCAGTGTTGATTAATCAACATTTTCCAATGAAAAATGTTTTACTGGAAAATTCCCAGTCAGCTCTCGTGAAAAGAATTCTCTGCTCTACCCCCAGCAGAGTGTAGCAGCTCTACTCTGTAGCTATTACTTCAGTAGCCCCTGCAGTTTCTGCACTGCTCTTCGGTGGGAGGAAGAGGAACAGGGTCACTGAAGATTCCCTGGCAATTTATTAACTCCCTCTCCCGTCAAAAAATAAATTTTGTACCAATGTACAAGGAGTCCCCATAGAACTGTATTCTGCAGCGCACAGGGATAGCTGATTATCTGTGCAAGTTCTTCACATCCTTAACCCTCCACCCCCGAACACACCCTCATCATCTGAGCCACACTAGTCCTGCTGGGTTCATGGCTTTCCACAGCGTGCACCTGGGATACAGAAATTTAGCACTTTGACACTCAAATTATTTGCTGGATGGAGGGAACAAGTGGAATGCAATATGCACATAAAGTAAGCTATTGTGCAAGTAAGATTCCATACCAGACGTTTTTTATTTTCTTGCAGTGCTTCCAGATTGTTTTCTCTGTGATCCATTGGTATGGTCTTTGCCTTACTAGTTAAGACTTTAGGGAGACAAGGTGGGTGAGGTAATATCTTTGATTAGACCAACTTCTGTTGGTGAAAGAGACAAGCTTTCAAGCTTAGACCTGAAGAAGAGCTCAGTGTAAGCTCGAAAGCTTGTCTCTCTCACCAACAGAAGGTAATCCAATCAAAAGTATTACTTCCCTAGGGTGACCAGACAGCAAATGTGAAAAATTGGGACAGGGGGTGGAAGGTAATAGGAGCCTATATAAGAAAAAGACCCAAAATTCAGGACTGTCCCTATAAATCAGAACATCTGGTCACCCTATACCTCACCCACCTTGTCTCTCTAATATCCTGGGACCACATGGCTACAACAACACTGTACAGTTAAGACTTTGTAAGGAAAGAAGAAATAGCCAATTATACTGGGCAATTCAGCCTCAGGCAAAAGAGAAGCAGCATGGGCAGTGGTTGGGGGAGGCTAATCCCCAGCCCCTCCCCTTCTGCTTAAGACCCCGCACCCCCTCCACTTTTGCTCCCCTACCCAACCCAGAGCACTGCCACCTTGGCCGCAGCATCCCCAACCCCAACCCCGGAGCGTGGGATGGATGGCACCATGGCAGCACCCCAAACCCAGCCCCAGAGCATGGTGTGGGCAGTGTGACTGCACCCACCCCAACCCCAGCCCCGGAGTTGAAGCTGTAGCCACCCCAAACCCAGCCCCAGAGCGTGGGGCGGGCACCAGCCAGCCCCAGCCTCCTGAGTCCCAGGCGGCAGGCCATCCGACCCCAGTCCCAGCCTGGGCCATGATGGGAACTCACTTCTGGGGACAGAGCATGGGTGGAATCATGCCAGGCCATTTGGGGAGGCACAGCCTCCCCTGGCCCATGATGCCTGCCATCCATGGGAAGCAGTCCTTCCCAGAGTTTCAGGTGGAAAGTCCCAGTCTAGGAAAGACCAGTTCTAGCAGTCTCTTTAGAGCAGCCATTCTCAAACATCATTGCACCATGACCTCCACTTCTGACTACAAAAATTACTACATGGCCCCAGGAGGGGGGACCGAAGCCTGAGTAAGCCCAAGCCCCACCGCCGCGGGTAAGGAAGCCAAAGCCTGAGCCCCACTGCCCTGGGGGGGTTGTGGGGAGAGTTGAAGCCTGAGGACTTCAGACCCAGGCAGGGGCCTGTAACCTTAGCCCTGCTGCCCAGGATGGAAGCCCTCAGGCTTCAGCTTTGGCCCCGGGCCCCAGCAAGTCTAAGCCAGCCCTGGCAACCCCATTAAAACGCGGTTGCAACCCACTTTGGGGTCCTGACCCACAGTTTGAGAACTGCTGCTTCAGAGAGACTGGTGGTTTCTGAAGTTATGTTACTTTTGTGGAAAGAAAGCTAGATGTCTTCAGGGTCATCAGTCAATGGTAAAGAAACACAGAAGACATAGTTTTCTTCAAACACTGAACAAGAAAGTTAATTGGAAATAAAGGGGGGAATAAAACCCCTAGTGCTAGATTTCTCTCTCTGTGTGTGCGTTTCACTCCAGAGATTCTGCCTAGAATCTCCGCCAGGCTGGCTTGATGCTGCAGAAATCATGTACTTGGCCTCCACCTCCAAGACCGAATAAATGACAGCAGGGATAAAAGGCCGTAATAGAGTGCACATGCACGCAACAGAAGTGAAATTAGAGACGTAAAGGGAAAACAACCTCTAAAAGCTGCAACCTGCCACGCAGAGACAGGTTGAGATCGGTGAAGACCAAATGAGAATGTGAAACACCCATCCCTTTGGGATGCCAGGAAGCAGTTAATCCTCAGATATCACTGCTTTTCAGAAGAAGCATATTGCTCAGCTTTTGGAGCTCAGTCTTAATGAAGACCCGATTCGCTGTGAAAGGACTCCCACAGAACACTTCTGGATAGAACAACAGAGTAACAGATCCAATGCCACGCTAATTGTAACTCTGTCTAAAAGTGATGATTCTTGGGTATTACTGTCACATTGTCTAGAATGGCTCACAACCGAGACACACCATACTAGTGGTATGTTCTATAATTAGATCTCACCAATCCAGTAATACTTACAAAGTCCTAGATCACTATAGCAGTCTTACCATGGAGTCATGGACTGGAATGCCCAAGGGGACTGTCCATCTTGCCACCCAGGTAAGCTGAACTTAGTGATAAATAGTCACTTACACCAAAAATCACAAAACATACAGGTTACTCCCAGACCCAAGAGACCAGTCACTTACCCCAGATTAATTTGTACCTTAGATCTCACACCAAAGACAATCCTTGTAGCCAGTTATTTACAGGTTAAATCAGGGAACATATATACACAAATGATTAAACAAAAATGATTAAAGGTCTAGAAAACATGACCTATGAGGGAAGATTGAAAAAATTGGGTTTGTTTAGTCTGGAAAAGAAAAGACTGAGAGGGGACATAATATAGTTTTCAAGTACATAAAAGGTTGTTACAGGGAGGAGGGAGAAAAATGGTTCTTCTTAACCTGTGAGGATAGGACAAGAAGCAATGGGATTAAATTGCAGCACGGCAGGTTTAGGTTGGACATTAGGAAAGACTACCTAACTGTCAGGGTGGTTAAGCACTGGAAAAAATTGCTTCGGAAGACTGTGGAATCTCCATCATTGGGGATTTTTAAGAGCAGGTTGGACAAACACCTGTCAGGGATGGTCTAGATCAGGGGTTCTCATAACAAAAGTTTTTGGTGGCCTCAGAGGGTGGCCACCAACTCTTGCTGGTGGCTGCTATGACAATTCTTTGTAAAGTACTTAGTTAACTTTAGGAAAAACTAATACATATGTACATGTACATGTCCAAATCATAGTAATTTATTCATGCAAGGTTTTTTTTCTTTTTTGCAAACTCAAAAATAAAAACATACAGTTGTCTTTATTCTTTATTGGACCTAAACAGAATAGAAACACAAATAAGGTGCTTTGCATGTTCTTGTCTTTTTTTGTTTTTGTTTCTTTTGGTTTGGTTTGTTGTGTGGGTTGGGTTTTTTTGTTTGGTTGGTTGGTTTTTAAGACCTGCTAGCTAGTAAGTAGTTTGTTAATATCTACTTTTCACAGCAGCAGACTTATTTGCTAGCTGGGAGGCTGTGAAAAGTGATATTAACAAATTACAAATATCACTTTTCACAGCAGACTTACTCAGCCCTGGCAAGCTGGAAGACAAATTAAGCCTTGGATGTGGAGGTGGGTAGGGAGGCAGAGGGGGTTGGTGGTGATGGGGTGGAAGGCAGCGAGGAATGGCGGTGACGCCGAGGGGCCAGAGGAAGGAGCCCATGGCCAAAGCCCACCACTGCATGGCTGGAGCCTGCCACCCGCCATCCCATGGCTGAAGTTGGAAGCCTGAGCCCCACCACCCTGGGGAAGGTGGGGAACTCACAACAGCTGTCTGCTCCTCTGGTGTGTCTGGCTCCAGAGAGGGGCAGGGTCCAACCTCTCCTGGTGGCCCCAGGGGAGAGGCTGCTGCTCCCCACCCCCAACCACCACCCAGAAGGCTGCAAGAAAAGCCCCCGGTGGCCGCATGTGGTCACATCTGAGAAACGCTAGTCTAGTTAATACTTAGTCCTGCCATGAGTGCAGGGGACTGGACTAGATGACCTCTCAAGGTCCCTATGATTCTATGAAATGAGTTCAGTCCATGGTTCTGAATGGTAACAGAGACATAGCAATCTGTCAGCACGGAATGTCTTTTTATGGCTAACCCAGGTTGACCCTGGGGATCTCTGCTTTTTTGTTTCTTAGCTCCAGCCCTGGTAAGAGTCCAAACAGCAAAGAGATGAAAAAAATCTTCATATCAGCTATCTTTATTTCCCTCTTCCAGAATTCAGGCTGATGGGATGTGTTTTCTCTGACTTAGCACCTTCATGAGTGTACAAGGGACATTAAACCAGCCTGTGTGTTGTGATGTTCCACAATGGCCCACTTAGTCTTGACAGTTCTTCTGGATGGGCAGGGGAACCACTTTTCCAGCCTAGGTTCACACATTCAGAGCAGGCATTTTTACAATGATAAAGCAAAGCTTATATATTATCTTATAGCACAGGATACAAACATTACGAGTAAGGGCAGGTCTACACTTAAAATGCTGCACTGGCGCAGCTGTACTGATGCAGCTTAAGTAAGGCCACTTCTGTGCTGATGGGAGAGCTTCTCCCGTCGGCATAGTTATTCCACCTCCCCAAGAGGTGGCAGCTGTGTCAATGGGAGACGCTCTCCTGCTGACATAGTGCTGTCTATCCTGGGAGTTAGGTCGGTATAACTACGTCACTCAGGGGTGTGCATTTTTCACACCCCTGAGCAATGTAGTTATACCGATATAAATCTGTAGTGTAGATTAATGTATGCAGTGATTTACAAGCATTTCATAGAGTCTAAACACTAAACACATTTTTACAAGTTCAACACCAATCTTGAACAATATTAACCCATAGGTGAGCTGGTCTGAATTTGTCAGTGCTCAGCTGAGGCCTACAGACTTGGCAAGAACCGGCACCTGGTTTACCAGTGTCACAATTACCACATTTGAAAGTTCGGTGTATACTCAACATCCCTGCTAGGAAGGTGACTTGTGCAACTAGGATGCACACAAAGAGAGAGAAAGAGAGAGAGACAGGATTAAAGCTTGTATTTTTCATAGACCAGAGTCTTATTATTCAGAACTGCAAAAACCTTACCTCCATGTTCTTGATTTGTCTTTGTTTACACACTGGGAAATTGATGTTACAGATGTGAAAAACACCATATACCTAAGATCATTTAAATTGTTGGATGTGTCAATCCCACATCTTTTTAGTCGAGAAACAAGCAGAATGCTGAACATTACCTATGTCTGAATGATTCATTGCAATTAAAGAGTGAGATTGATTAAAAAAGTAGACATGCCAGTAATAAAAGCTCAACTAATTTTGTGTTCAGGAATAAATACTAGCTAAGGAGCCAAGCTAGCTAGGGAGAATATTCCAGCATCACGCCCTGGCAGTCAACATGATTCAATTTATATTATTTTATGTATAGTCAGTTTGGCCAGGGTTTTGCTTTGGCTCTGAATTTTTTTCCTAATTTATTAAACCTCAGCTGGACTACAGCATAGTTTCTCCCGGGTTAGGTTAACTGCATTTTGATTAAATAGTGCTGTTTAGATAGATATAGTCAAGATGAAAACATGGCAGACCAAACACTTCAAAACACTTAATGGAAAGAAAGACACGAACAAGGAAAGAAAGACAAGGCCTCACCATTACACAAGAGGAATAGGTCTGCTTGTTGGACATGCACCATCATGTTTGTAACACGTCAAATCTGTGCAGAGCATACGACAACGTGACTCACAGGTCCACAAAAATAAGAAAAAAAAGTTGTTTTCTATTTTCTATTATTTATTGAATTTATTTTTGTTTATTTCACAACCCCCAGAAAAGTTTCATGATCTTGTTTGGGGGACTCCAACACATCAAAATCACAGCACTCGAGCAGAATGATGTTCTGTTTGGGTTTCCAGCACTTCACGGGAAGGTTTTCATTAAAAACCAAAAACACTTTTCTCTGCAATTCCTTGTCATTGCTATTCAAATGAGATTTTACAAATAAAAAATATTCTAACCCACAAACTTTAAATTTGGATCCTCAACTATTTGACAGTGTCCATTTTAAACAGGGATAGTGGATGGGCATCTGCGGGAGATTTTCAAGGGCACAAAAAGCAGCTAGGTACCTACGGCCGACTGAAAGTAGATGGGAGTTGGATGCCTGTCTGCCCCAGGGAGTCTACACTGGGAAACTGCCAACATTCAGAACACGTGAGTGCGTGTAGATACTACAGACACAGGCTCCGTACACACTCAGGAAAAAAAGAATAGCGGGTGCTGAGCACACACCGGCCACAGATGTTTGGCAGCACCCCCAATCAGCTCATCGGGGGCACCACCAAACAGCTGTTTGGTGGCTCGGGGGAGGGCAGAGAGAAGTAAGAGTGGGGGAGGGAGGGGGGCTTTGGGGGTGGAGGAGTGGGGGCAGGAAAAGGCGGAGCAAGGGCAGGGCCTCAGGGGGAGAGCAGAGGGGCAGGGCCTCAGGGGAGGGGTGGATCTGGACGGGAAGAGGCAGAGCAAGAGCTGGGCCTTGGGGAAAGGGATGGAGCCTCAGGGCAGAGCGGGGATGGAGCCTCCCCCGGGAAAAACGAAAAGTCAGTATCTATGGTAGATACTGTAGAGTAGCTGCTACTTTAGATCACAGTGAAATCCCAACTGACCATAGGGTGACCAGATGTCCTGATTTTATAGGGAGAGGCCTGATTTTTGGGTCTTTTTCTTATATAGGCTCCTATTACCCCCCCACCCCCTGTCCTGATTTTTCACATTTGCTGTCTGGTCACCCTAACGGGCCAAACACTTTCTGTTACTCATTCAGATAAATGGGAAACAGTATAGACCAATATGATTGGAATTTTTTTGGAAAAAGATGTAAGATAATGGATTTCTTGTTATATGTCAAAACAAAACAGTTCTACCTTTTTTGACCCAGGATACCACATGTCAAAGTTATCAAAACAAAAAGTGTCAATGTTCCTGAAACTGAATGTTTTCAGAACGTTAATTCAGTGAAAAATTGACTTTTCAGCCTGATTCGGGACAAAAAAAATTCAATTTTTTTCATGGAATGGAAATTCCTCTTTCCTGCCAGCTCTAATGCCTACTGTTGCATTATCAAATACACAAAATCTCTAATCTCACCTAAATTTTTGTCCTGTCACCCATCACCGAACAGTTCAAGAGCCATGGTGAAGATTCTTTATAAATGGTTTATTCCTTTTAATGGCATAGCTAGTAAGAACTGCCTATTCTCATACTAAATATTCCTTCATCTGAAAAAAATAATATACTGTACCATAACAGAAGTAAGTACCCGTCACAACAGATTTCCCCCCTGTTTTAATGGGATTTACAACCAGGTAAAGCCCTTGTGCATGAGTAAGAAACAAATACAGGGATGAATTTCTGATCAATTTGTTTTATTTCAAATGTCACCCAACCTCTAGGTTGGGAGGAGGGAGAAAGAAATTAAATTGCCACTCACACAAAACCAATCCTGCCTCAATCAAAATGAAATCTGAATTTTCTTTAGCTAACAAATCCACTTCCAGCTGAGAGCTGGTGCCATGTGTTTAATTCCAGAAGGGTTTTTTGGCAGCATTATTAAAGCCTCAAGAGGCTTAGAATGGGGCCTGCAACTGCCCATGTTATATCGCCCGCAATGCGACGCTGTAACAGATCACACAGCGCCACAGCTGCATTTTACCTTTTCCTTGAACACACATATTTATGGCTTCACATTGACCGGATTCACATGAACGGTATCAGAATGTGGATTTGTGGTTTTGCACAAGAAAGAGAATGGAAATCCCAAGCAAATAGCATTGGTTTAAATAGTCACAAACGTAGAATGTATTCTCATGAAAGCTTCCAATAGCAGAACCACAACTAATGGATGTTCCACGCGAGGGGCCTGATCCAGCTCCTGCTGAAGACAATGGAAGGACTCCCATCTAACTTCCAGGAGAGTGGGATTGGGACCTAGAAGCACTGCGTTAAACAGTGAAGGCTCCAATGTCATTTTGGGGCCCAATTACTCATTCTTGGGGTAACAGTAAGGAAAATAACACAAGCTTCGTATGTTTCAGTGGTGCCGCAGTACAATAGACGCAGTGTAGTGCATGCAGTCCCTCCAGTCACCTAGATCCTTCTCTTAATCTCGGTGAGGAGGGATTGCAAATGCCTTCTCTGCAGCAACCTCTATTTGGAATAGTTCCTCCCAACACACTTTCTCCTTCAAAATTTCTCCTCATCCATTCTCCATCTCTTTTCAAATCTCGTAAAATATCTATTTTTAATCTTTGTTGCCAATGTATTCACAACACCATCCAATGCCTTTGTAATACTGTTTTCTGAAATTCGTTCTATACACTGTCTCAGGTATATTATTTAATTCTCTAAGCCTGGGAGGAAGGGGCAGCGAGTGGACTACAGTTTTTTTCCCACAACACACCACACACATAAGAAATTGGACTGGATTGTCCCAGAAGTGCAACTGTTTTTGTAAAATGGACAGTGAAATCTTTCATGGATTTACTCCATTGTGTGAATCTTGGGTAAAGATACAAAGAGAGCACCTAAGTGCCAAAAATCTGAATATTTCATAATAAAAGCATTTCCTCCAAACCGAAACAAAGAATCATCACACAACTGCACCACTAGAATGATAAATTTCAAAATTCAGGATCCAGACGAACTATACCCAGCAGGTAGTTGTACCGTTTATAAATATTCCCAGAAACGTCTACCGCACCAGAGATATTTGGGCATAACGTTCAGTATAAGCAAACCAGGGATTCTGGTGCTATAACAGCTGGAAGAAGTACTTCTGGAATTAATATAACAAATGTAGGGTAAAATTCTGCTCTCTGATCTGTATGGCAGACCCTGATTCTGATATTCTGCTCTCCTCATGAGCAGGAAATTCTTATGTGGTTAGTGTCTGAAAAATATTTAAGTCTAGCTCTGCTATAGAAACTGGAGAAGATCTGAGAGTAGAATTTTTCTTCACAGTGTGCTGCAGTGCTATATTGGATACAGTAGATAAAGGCATTAGGAGCATCTGAATATCTTGTCTGCAATTGCTGATAAAGGCTGTAGATAAAGGAACCCTTGTGAGTTTAACACTTGCTTATGGCCCCCAACTGCTGGACACCTATATGAGCCCAGTTGTGCTCGTTACCAGTCACAGGTTCTTATTAGCTGTGAGGGGTGTGTGATAATTAAAAAAAAATGTTTTACAAACAAGGGCTACAAACTATTTACATAAGCTTATTGGTTTGGGTCAGCTAGAGGTCTCCTTACATCTTCCATGCTATATTTCACGTTGGGTAATCATTGTTTCACATTAATTATTATAATAGACCTGCTTTCTGGAATTAATTGCCTGATGAGATTAGAAGCAGAATTCTTATTTAAAATGTGAACTTCCACTTTCATGATGCCTTATGATGAAGGTTCTCAAGGTGCACTCACTGTAACGGTATTTAAAATTAACCCATTTTTCTGAGTTAATAATACTTTGACATAAATTAAAACCCAGTGGGGAAAAAGTCTTTATATTTAAACAGAGATTTCTAGCTGCATAATTTCCTGATGTTCATGGACATTTTATATGCAAAAATAGCTGGCATGCTTAATTTCAGCATTCTGATTATCACTCATTACCTACGGCTATTACAGATGTGAAAATTCTACTGTAGCTCATACACAATGCAATTTGTGTTCAAGTTATCAAACATTATCTCCTTTACAAAACTAATTAATACAACTAAGATACCAACAATATTTTTCTCTCTGGTGTCTAGACATGACCTGTGCCCTGTTAATCCCATTATAGTGGGTTTCAATTTGTTCTCTCCCCCACCCCCGTTTTCCCTATATTTTTTTCCTTCCTACAATGTGAAGTAACGCATTGGTGAGCTGACCAGATACTTCGTACTCTGTACGAGTTAATCAAATTCCTTGCCTCAAGACAGTTGAGCAATGACGTTATGAGAAAAGGCTGCAGCTTTACTGAAAGGCAATAATTCATCTGAGCAACAACAAATACGTTAGCCACAACTTCAGCCACCATATTTAGCCTTCCATTGGCTTCTCCTGGGATAATATACTGACCCTTGCATACTGGGTGAGTTCTGTCCTTATGACTAATTTTAAACAGCATCCCTACTGAAGGGAAATTCTGACCTACTGAAGCCACACCTCAAAACCCTACTAGCTATGGAAATAGACTTCAGTAGATACTTCTGACTTCAGTAGGTGAGATGGACTGTCTTCCCTGAACCCTAGAAATGGCCACCACTTCGAGCTCCTCAACACCATTAAAATATGAATATCTTTTGGGTTCTTCTAAGAAATGTTTCCAGAAACAATTTTTCATATAGTATTATTAGCCACTGTTGGAGATAAGATACTGGACTAGAGAGACCACTGGTCTGATCCAATATTGCAATTTTTATGTTCCCATTCTTTATAGAGACAAATATTTTGTTTGCTTCTTTGACCACTGCTGCACACTGAACAGAAGATTTCCTTCAATTGTCCACAATGACACCTATGTGTTTTTTTCCTGTGTAATTATAGTGAGTTCAGAACCTAGCGAGGTATGAAAAATTTAAGTTATTTCTCGCAAGATGCATTACCTTATCTACACTGAATTTCATCTGCCATCTTGCTGCCCATTCGCATTGTTCTGTTAGGTCCAGCAGACTCTCATATAATCTTTTCTAGTTTTGATTTACTCAAATAATTGCATCATCTATACATTTTGCTGCCTCAGCATTCTCCCTATACGGAGCTCTTCATCTTCTCCTCCCAAATGAATCTCTATATCTTCTTTCATGCTATGTCCTGTGCCTGAAACAGCCACCAAGTCCAGTACAACTAAATAGCCCAAATCTCGCCAAGGAACTTTTATCTTTTGATTACCTTTTCACTGCTAACTATGTTCTCCCACTCTCCTTCCTGGAAAAACAATCCTGGAACCACAAGACAAGAGCCAAACCTCAATAATGTATATCTGTATAAATTCCATTTTATATCAACTCTTCCGTTTGTCTGTGCCTTGTCTAATTTAGATTGTAAATTCCTTGGAACAAGGGTTGTGCCTTCTTGTAGCTGTCAGTGATGTGCTATACATGTTTATGGCACTATAGAAATAATCATTTAAATGTCTTATAACCATCTGAAATGCTTCATCTTCACTTAATTTAAAGTTCATCATCAGTGAACTTTAAATCAGATGTTATAAAATCACAAAGTTCTAGTATCAGACCTTTTCCTAATTGTAATACGCTAAGGAACTCCAGCCATCTCTAGCAAGGAACAGTGACAAGCAAATCAAGATTCAGCGCCCTTGGTTTTTTTTAAGATGACTTTAGGCAGATGACCCCTCTAGTCAAACATTATATAGTCGCAATACTGAGGTAATTTCACCCTGATATGATAATGAACCTTGTAAGACTCTGAATAGCAAAGGATCACAGACTAAGTGAAAAAGGGACTTGAAATAGGGAGATATACAGAAACCAGAGAGATGGGATTATCAGAGGCTAGGACTCTGACAGGTGCCAGTAAGATAAAGAATGCATCTGTGACAGGCTGAGGGCTGATAAGGAAACTATGCCCTCTACAAACTGTAAGTCTGTTACTGTGCTGGAAACAAACCTAAGATGAACCAGTCTAGATAGGCTTTGCCAAGTGTCTAGATTACATTATCCAGAGTGTTTCTTTTGTTTTTATCTGTTCTCTCTCTTTTCTAAATAAAACTTATTTTAAAATTAGAGCACTTCATTTTAGATTCATTTAGCAATTTCACACAGACTGTCCAGAAGAAAAAAACAAAACAAAAAAACCTTTCAGTCTCTTAGGAGAGGCAGTGAAAGGAAGATGTTTGGAGCCTAGCCCCATCTCAGCACTCTCTGTCCAAAGAGCACAGACTAAAAAGTCCTCTCCCATAAAGTATGTCACAGCACTGTTATGGTCCGACAGGAATTCAAGAGACACTTATGGAGAGTAGTCAAGAACAGAGTTTAAGGAAGCGCAGGCAATAATGTCCTTCACTACAGGCCATCTAGACAAACACCATTCAGTCCACCAAACTTACAGTTCAGGGGAACCCATTCCGAAGTGTCACCCTACAGGTTTTTGTTAAGCTACTGGTTTTCTCTAAATGTAAACATTTATTTTCTGTTTTTCTCATGGTCAACAAATCACCCACTACAGAAAATTAAAGAAATCAGCTGTCGTCTGTGGCCAGACAAAAGAATGCGATGGTGACTCTGAAAGTGTTTTCTTTGAGGGGGAAGGCAAGGAAGAGAGATTATTGAATTTGCATTTTCGGTGTGGGTAGTAAATAACTGAAATATACTAACCATTTACTGATATTGTACTTTTGATACATTATGAATTTCCAGTTCTGTTATACAGACAATGCCTTGTCCTTTATAGGAGTAAACTGATTTGTCCAGTGGAGGGAATTGGGATACATACCATTCTGACGAGAGTGAACTAAAAAGTTACAAGGTGTAGAGCAATGAACTCATAAATACTGATTTTAATTTAAGATGGATATTGCTAGTCACAGATAGAGTCAGTTTCATGGATGCCTGGTTTCCTTATCTCCTCTCCACGTAAGATGGTAAACAGAATTAGTTTATTATTTCATGGATTGCTCTGTTTTGCCATATGAAAATTGTGGCATCAGACCGTGTTCTATTTACAGTATATAGCAACAAGATCAGCCAGGTGTGGGGAGCATTTGAACACTCCAAGACACTGGGTAATTTTTCTTGAGAGAGGCAGATGCGTTTTAACTTGACTGCATACAATGAGTTTTGACTAATTAATTATAAGCTGTATTGCTTCTAAAAGATTTTTTCCTTTACTGTTATATGTTTCTTTAAAGTGTCATTTTGCTGCTTATTTAATTTTAAATGTGTTATAAAACTTCCTTTGGAGACACAATATGCAAGCGATAGTTAATAACAGCTATGGGTTTATATGGGAGTGGAAGGCAGAGAGGAGATGACAAGTGAGCTAATCAGCACAAAACTTAAAGTTATCACAAATTCATTGCACTAGATTTTATATCATTTGTAGTTGACATCTTTACAATCCTTTTTTCCCTATTTTAAAGCACATGAGTTTTACAGATGATCTTGCTTATGCTAATTCAATTTTCTTGAGGATTCACTATGATTGTGGTATGTGACCATAGTCTATTAAAGATGAACACTTAAAATATGTTCAATCAAAACAATACAAGTTATTTTGAAACACAAGAGAGTCACATATTTTCCCCCAACTGATGCAGTATTGCTCTAAAATGATTCAGCTGTCCAGACATCAGTGATCAGTGATTCAGTTCAGGCCTCCCTCTCAAACATCAGATTATAATAATGCAGGGAGAAATAATTGTATAGTTCAGACCTATCATACCCTGTGAGAGACATCTGAAAGGTGAGATGTAAAAATGGCAAACATTATATCAAAAGGAGGTTATTTATAAATAATTGGGGCTCTTTTCACACATTATGTTGAAAGATTCACAAATCTGACAGACAGCCATATAAACCCAAAACATTACAAAGACTTGAAGTCTTCAGCCTTCAGCACAGGCACAGAAAATCACCAAGATCACATTTCTATAAGGAGGCATGTAAGACACACGTCACTCAGATCCTGATGACTTGCTTGGAATCGGTGGACCAGATCCTTAGCTGGTATAAATCACAAAGAAACATGCAGATTCTGCTTGCCTTATCCCTTCCTTCTCTTCCTTACAGACATAACTTTTCTAAGGCCTTGTCTACACTGGCAAGTTTCTGTGCAGTAAAGCAGCTTTCTGCGCTGTAACTCCCGAGGTGGACGCACTGCCAAGCCACTTAGTTCGCGGAAACTGCACAGTTGCAGCGCTGTAAAAAACAAAACAAAAAAAACCACCACCCCGATGAGAGGCGTACAGCTTTCTGTGCTGGAGCTAAGCACCACGATGCCAATGTAGACACCCTGGTCGATTACAGAGCTGCAACTGGCCTCCAGGAGGTGTCCCACAATGTCTGTTCTCAACTCTCTGGTCATTGGTTTGAACTCTACTGCCCTGTCCTTAGGTGACCCACCGTGAGCCCCACATCTTAAATTCCTTGGGAATTTTGAAAGTCCCCTTCCTGTTTGTTCGGTGACACTTGCAGTGGTCTCAGCACATCTTTCCAGGTGATCATGCCTGCTCCACACACCAGGCGATCCCCCACTTGGAGCAATGCTGAGCTGCTGGACCTCATCAGCATTTGGGGAGAGGAGGCTGTGCAGTCCCAGCTGCGCTCCAGTCATAGGAATTATGATACCCATGGCAGATTTCACGATGCATGACAGAAGGGGGCCATGACTGGGATACACTGCAGCGCACGGTCAAAGTGAAGGAGCTGCAGAACGCCTACCACAAGGTGCAGGAGGCAAATCGCCGCTCTGGTGCTGCGCCCATGAGCTGCCAGTTCTACAAACAGCTGGATGTGACACTTGTTGGCGACCCCACGTCCACTGCGAAGGCCACTTGGATACTTTGGTGGCTCACATGCCAGTCGAGAGTGGACCGAGTCAGGAGGAGGAAATCTTGGACGAGGATGTGGAGGGGGAGGGGAACCCAGAGGCAGAGGATGACTTGGAGGTCAGAGATGCATGCAGCCAGGAGCTCTTCTCTACCCCAGAGGAGGCTAGCCAGTCACAGCTGTCAGATCTTGGTGAAGTGCAAACAGGAGGAGGAGGCCCCTGGTAAGTGGCTTTGATTATGGGAATCGCTGAAGCGAGTTGTTGGGGGGAGGAGGGTTGCAGAAAGCAGGCTTGTGTCTGTATGATGCATGTACCACCACATGCCTAGTCTGAGCAGCGGAACAAGGTGTTGATTGACTCCCTCACTTCAAGGGAATGCACCTCAGATCTCCAGGAGACTCTCATGGAGATACTGTGCAATCCGCTGCCGCATGTTCTTTGGCAGAACTGCTTTGTTTCTTGCCCCATTAAGGGTAACTTTCCCACGCCACTTTGCTGTCACTTGGGGGGGGGAAAGGGGGGACCATTGCTGTACACAGGCAAGCCTCATAAGGGTCAAGGCAGAGGCCGCAGTCTTGGAGAAAACCCTCCCTTGATTTTCTGCTCACCCTCAGCAGCGAGATATTTTCCATAATGAACACAGCCTGTGGAAAATATGGGGACAGGAATGATTATAAGCCCTCCCCGCCAGTGCTGGCTCTCTCCAAGAGCCACGTGCCCAGTGTACAGTATGGTCCTGGAACACTGATTTCCCCTGACCCTGCAGTTACTCACCATTTGCAGTTACTCACTCTCCTGCAGACCAAAGAGGCAGAGCGCGCAGTACACAAACCATTGAAAGATGGCACCAAATGCGGACTGAAGCACAGGGATTGCTGGGATGAGAAGCAATGCATCACGGGGCATTGGGACAGGAACCAGGATGCCCCGTGACCCCCTCTGCCTTCCCACAACTCTTAGCAGCAGAAGAGGAAGAGATGCTCTGTGGGTTAGCTGCCCAGACTGCACCACTCTGAATACCGATGCAAACGCCGCAAGTGTGAACATGCTATTGTGCAGGCAGCTGACAGTGTGAACACACAACAGCAGTTTCCCTTCAGCGCTCTCTGAGCAGCAATGTAACTGCCAGCGATGTAACTCTGCCAGTGTAGTCATGCCCTAAGACAACCTCTCCTTCCATCTATAGGTCAACCACCTCTCTCCAAAACAAAGACGACTTGAAATATATTCTCCCAAAGAATTCTAGGGAGTGAAGATTTTGTTTCCTTTTCTATGCCTCACTTTCACCCTGGTAATTTACTATCTTATTTGAGCAAGGCGAGGCTGGCCAGAGGGTGCACACTCTGTATGAGCTAGTATTACCTATTATCTTCCTTCTCTGCTTGTTCATTTAAACTTGTTCACATGGGGAGAGATTTTTCAATGGCACAAATGGAATTAGGTGTCCATTTTTGTTGGCTTTCAATAGGAGCTGGGCACCTAACTGTTCTTTGCGTCTTCGAAAAATCTCCCCCTTTATCTGTTATTTATTTAAAATGTAGCTCTTTCTGGCAGGATTTTGCACCAGAAGCTGTGCTTGGTTTGGAAGACAATATAAAGTAGGACAACAGTCCATGTGTAGAAAGAGACCTTCCCAGGGCTCTCTTCCTCATCTTCTGCTGCCCTCTGACTGTACTGCAAATGAAGGGAAATCAGGGGTCAGGGAGCAGAGCTAACCCATCTCTCTTGCACGCAGTGCACGCATGGGATGCAGGAGAGGACGGGGAAGAGGAAGTGCTGTAACATGTAGGTATGGTGGAGCGTTTCTCCCCCACCTGAAGGAAGTGCTGGGGTCAAGAGAAAGCAGCAGACGCAATAAACAGCCAAGCTGGCCACACACGAGTATGCTACATGGTGGGGCTAGAGAAATGGAGAAATGGAAAGGCAGGGATGGGATCTGTAGCACAAATGCTGCTCACTTTCCACATCAGGTAAAGAATGGGTTTTGGAAAGCAAGAGTGGCCTTATCTTAACCCCTCCAATGTAAACAAGTTGACCGGTCTCAGTTAAAAACCCAAGGCAGTGGTGGGGAGCATGGAACGTTACTGTTTAACATTGAAACAACATTTAAACAGGTATCAGAGGGAGACAGAAACGTCACAACAAACCCTTGTGTTCCAATAACACTGCGTCAATGGTGAGATTACCTTTCATCCAAAGCCTGGTTGCCAGGGAAGGCTTAAATGTATCAATTTTAATTAAAAGGAGAATGGTGACCTGGGTTCAGCTTTCCTCCACTTCACCAAAATAATCTGCATTTTGTTCTGCATGGCCTCTACCTATATCAAGTGGAGGATTCCCTGTAATGTTTTATAATATGAAAAACTACAAAGGGCCAGACCCTCAGCTGGTATAGATTAATAGAGACAAAGGCCAGAAAGGACCACTGTGGTCATCTAGTCTGACCTCCTGTATAAACACAGGCCACAGAACTTCTCTAAAGTAATTCCTAGAGCAGATCATTTAGACAATCGACATCTGATTTTGATTTAAAAATTGCTAGTGATGGAGAATTGTTCCAATGGGTAATTACTCCCCCCTATTAAAATTTACATAATTAGACATGACTAGGCTGGTTTCCACCAGCTGAGGATCTCGACCATAGTGTTTGATTTTCAGTTTATGATGTTTTGACCATTGTGTCATTCATGGTTACTGTACCCAGAGCCATCCCCCGGGTACAGCAAACTGGGGTGACTGCTCCAGGGCCTGCGCTTTGGGGGGCCCCGTGGGCTGGTGCGATTGGCCAGCATGGTCAGTCCTGGAAGGGATGTGTCACTTCCTCCCCAGGCCCCCGCACCCTCCTAGGCACAGCCCTGACTGTATCCGTAATCAACGTTAACAGAAATCCTCTCACACAGATGAATATGTCTGGGCAGCCATTGCAATGACAGGCCACAGCTTATTAAAGGTCAAGTACCTTTTTAAATCATGATTTTATTGAGCACACCATGGATGGTCCCGTGATAAGACAGGTACCTCTGAACACATGCATTACTGGTTATACTTAAGGAGTTAAATGCACTCAGGTCTGAAGGGAGGCAGTGAGGACAGGCAAATATTTTTGCATTGGAACCTACACAGCTCCTGAATGCAGCAGGGGGATTTCTTACGGCCCCAAGTACGCCAATTCAGAATGGCACACAAAAACTGGGATATCAACTCACAGGATGCATCTTGAGTGTCCCAAATCACCAGCATAAAGTAGGTGGATGATCTGCAGTGACTACTGCAGCCCATAAACTGAATAGAGGCCACAGACAGCCTGCATAGGAGGCCTATGGCCAGCATACATTTGATCTACATCCCCTCCCCCCAATTCCCTACCTAACTTTAATGGACTCGGGACATAAAACCCAATTATTTAGGCTTTGTGCAGACAGAATGAATTTTACCCAGAGAAACAGCTGTTTAACACTAGGTCTGCTAATTACTCATCTAAATATTCCAGTATTGAAAAATCAAAGATACTGTATTAGTGCTCAATTTATGTGAAAGACTGATGGCATTGGGAGCAGTTGCAGACATTTTTGGATTCCCTAATAGAAAGAATATGGGTCTTAAATAACCATGAGAGGGAGAGACAGATAAGAAGGAAAACATCAAGGTTATCAGTGGAACACACAAAGCATTAATCCAGGGTTTGACCTGAATTTTCCCAGTAAACTTGGGCTGGCTCAGATGCTTTGTGTTAATTTTTTCATAAAGCGTTTTAATGCTGAGGTCTGGAAGCTTCTGGCTTTGCACAGTTTCTTCACCAAAGCCATTCTCCTCCCCTCGCAACCCGTTTTTCTCCTCACTACCCATTAAAACAAACTGCAAAAGGTGCAGTGTTCTCCAGTGTTTGTTTTGAACTTTTGTTCATTTTGGTGATGTAAACAAGAGCCTGTCTTTCTCTCACTTAAATGAACGATAAATTGATATTTAAATTTGCGCTCTCGGTGGGAACAGTTTCTAGCTCCTCTGTGAGGATAATTCTATGCACTCTGCATTGTAGATGTTCTGACTAATTTAAAAACCAGGCATGACTACTTACTATAAATTTGACTTTCCTGACTAGCTTGAGCTAGTTATGCATACAGCATGGCCAACATCAATATGCTAACTTGGCCCTCCCACCCCCATCTAAAGTTCGACGGTCTCACCTCTGCGGTATTTCTGCAGGACTTGCTTGTACAGTAATTCTAATACTTCAGAGATCAGAAGGATGTATGTCATTTTGCACTGACATCACAAGTTTCAGTGCCCACTCAGGATTTTGGTGCCATTTCAGTAAGGTTTCAAAGTAAAACTAATAGGATAATTGTTAATGCTAGATAATAATCAATACAAGAAATAGTGAATAAATGGAATTTTTAAACCACAAATTATCTTGTTACTCTTTTTAAAAAGATGGTTCTAATGGCCCTACTCAGTCTGCAAAATGAGAGTGTGTGTGTGTGTACGCACACGATATGTTCATGCACAATGTAATGCACCAGCAGTCTATTTGAGACAATGTTTGCAAATATCAGGAGTTCAACAGCTATTTGTACATATGATTATTCATTTGAAAATTCATGTCAGCACTGTGCTATTCATTATTCTCTTCTATAGAAAGTTTCAGTTATCCAATCAGGGATCACAAACAGTTCCATTTCATTTTAGTGACCAAAGACTATGAACAGTCAAAGTGAATAATTTACAAACAACTCAGAGGAAATGTTTGTTTGCATAAGACCATTGGCTATCAGGATTGGTTTGTTAATGATTCATCGACATAAGAGTTAAATTTTCTGGATAATTTATTGCCAAATAATTCAACCAGCTCTAATAGTCACCTGTTATTTCTATAGGACATCCTCAGAGCACAAATCCCTCACTTCCACTTTACCATGATCTTTATAAATGAAAAATACTCACAGCATAAGGATAACCTAACACAATAGCCAGTTTTGTTTGTACAAGATCTTCTTCTAGGGGTGACAATATGACTTTCTTATTATGTAGCTTAAAAGATGTATACAGTTCAATACATTAGAACCCACCATGGATCTCTCCCCAGTACATCATTGGGTCAGAGTGGAATAAAACTCAAACAGAATGGAAAAACTAAATGTGTCTATGAAGTTAATCTTCACAGGTAAGTGTGCTGAACAAAGAATACTCAGACAATGATTTCTAATTTATTTAATGGCTACAGTCACGGTGAAAAAAGAGCCACAGAAGAATAAAACTCCATTGTCCCTCCATGTGGAAGAAGTACACATTGAGAATGTGTACACCAAGCTTTTATAAAACCTTGATAAAGAGATTGAAAGAAACATGAATTTGATTTTATGGAAACGTGATGAACACTGTGATAGCTTAAGGTAGAATATAACTCGTAAAAGCTCTGAGTGTTTTGAACAAAAAGATACAATAGATCAATATACTACACACCTCTAAACTAATGTAAAAATCAAACTGGTGACTTTCTGGAATGATTAGATTCTCTGATATTATCATAAACCATACTCTTCTGTAACACTAACTTGAAAGCATGGTTGGTAATTGAATCCAGACTATTTAAACCAGTTGATAGGGTATCCTAAGAAGCTACTAAATCACCAATAAAAGCTCTGAAAGCAAGAAAATTAAAAATCAGCTGGCACAAATGCTAATGCAGCTATTGCAGCATTAGCCTCCAAAGGCTTTTCACTGAGATAATATGTAGTTTCTACTGTGAGCCTGGTGCCTAGAGTGGCTGTTCCCTAACTCCAACCCTTCAGGTGACCATTCTTTCAGGCCTCAGAGATCCCCATTGTGTAGAGGTCAAAGAGGCTGTTGGGGCCTCAAGTGTTGAGATAAGGGGAGCAGAAGAGGGAAGGTCCACTTCTTACCACTAATGCATGACTCAGTTCATGCAGTTAACATTAGGACTGGCTGGAAAGCAAGAAATCCATTCTGCAAAAAATTTCAAGGTTTTGAAATTTGGCTTGATTCTAAATTGGAACAAAAATGAAACTTCAAACTTTTTTTGGGGGGGGGGAGGACAAAAAACCCACACCACAACCCACCAACCATGAGAGAAAGACTAACTATAGTCCAGTGAATCAACCTTGGTCTCTTACATCCCAGGTAAGTGTGCTCACCAGGCGGTGCTTGGGGTTTTTTTGCAGTCTCTCTTTCGTTCGGTCTCCTCTCACCCTCCCAACCAAGTTTCCTGAGTAACATTTAATCTCAACTGATGTGTTTCCACAAAGTGTTTTGGTTTTGACAAACTGGCATTTTTCAATGAAAACTCTTCTGTGAAAGAATCTCTGACCCACCTAGTTAATATGCATTTGCTCCACTTATGAAACACAGACAAGAGGAGCCCACGTTGAGTTACAACACCACTTCTTCACAGCAAAAAAAACTAAGCACATTCAGGTTCTGAATAAATAGTTAAGGCATTTCAGCTTCCAATTCATTCAAATTACCAAAGTCTTTCTTCTGTCTTGTATCAAATAAATGTGCCACTTACACCATATGGCAGGATCACAAAGGATCTAAAAGTCTAAACTGAAAAGGATTTAAGCAGTATCAAAAACTAAGAACTTCCACTGCATTAAGATTAAATGGCACTTTCCCAGTCAGATAGTGACAAAAGTAACATTACTTTAAACATTTGCTTGATTGCCATGTAGATTTCTTTACAAACCTAATATTTCCAGTATTAACACTGAGTCACTCTAGCAGGGTGGATAAAATTTAATCTAATTTTTTTAAAAAAATTAGTTTTGAACATTTAAATTGGATTTTTAAATTTAAATAATTCAAAAATTAAATTTGAAATTACAACATCCTGTGTTAAGGCCTAAAATTGTAGTCTATTAAAATCATGTAAATTAAAATACAAGCAATAATATTAAGGATACATGTTTGATACCATGTTTTAAAGAAAGCCATACCACTGACTTGGTGGAAATCATTGGCTAAGTACCAGGAACCAGAGTTTGTTGAAATGTAAAATCAGCTTTTCATAGCAGGAGCCTCTTCTGAAAGTGCAAAGAGAATATTTTTATCTTAGTTCATTCAACTGGTTCAGTTCAATGACCAGCGTTAAAGAAACCAATTAGAAGTTTGGGGGGGGGGGGGAGGAGAAGAGAGAAAAACAGGAAAGCTTGTTTTTCTTCTTCCAATCTATGAATTAAAAACTAAGTAAGAGAGGATGGGATCTACTCCTTCTACAATCTTGAAGAACACAGTGTCTAGAAAAAAACTACACCATACTTTTGTTGAATAAAATCAGTTAATTTTAAATGCAAAATGTGTTTTGATAAATTTCTTATATATCCAGCACTTTTAATGTAAATTTAATGATATTAATAATGTTTGTGTATTTTAATTGAATTTTTATTTCTGTTCACATACAGCTTGAGAGAAATCACAAGTTAAAAAAAATTTAGTAAATAAGAAATGCATCATTCACAATTTAACATAAACGTAAGTTAAGAACCTGAATAAAGGTAAATTAAGCTATATAACTGCTTAAATAAGTGTGCAGATATGGTATATCCTCCCAAAGAAGTACCAAATTTAGTTTTAAAAAACCATGTTTTAGTTGAACACTAATGAGATTTTAGTTATTTTCCTAAAAAAAGTTGAAAGTACAAATGCAAACTTAAAATTGGTTATTTAACTCAAGGTTTTTACTTGCCGATTTAAATCGGTAAAGTAAAACAATTGCTGGAAGAGTCTGAATGGATGAGGGGCTAGAATGGAGTTGTGTGTGCTTAGTGCCATTACTGTGACTTAGTTCACCCCAAGTCCCCTCCCCTCCCCATTCCAATGCATGAAAAATATTTCACCTGATGGAGATAGAGATTTTTCTGAGTAATATTTTATGTAAGATAGTGCTGGGTAGGGAGATGGACAAACTGTTTTCTGTGAAACTAGACAGTTTCCCAGCAAGTCTCCAGATCCAGAATAATGTAGCTTTAATGCACCAAAATACAGAGTACACATACTTTTCAGAGCTTCAATATTGACAAGTTACTTAAATCTAGCATTTAAAATCCAATTTCAGAAAAAAGATTAAATGAAAGATTAA